>NC_138028.1:50908605-51365369 GCF_964106645.2 Podarcis pityusensis | reverse complement strand
TTCCTTGCATAGGGTTGTAGGCATGTGTTTGCAAGGATAAACAAATACCCTCCAAGCGTCCCTATTTTCCAGGGGCAATCCTGGAATTACAAAAGCTACTTCGGCTTCTGATTTGATCCCGGAATGCCCCTATTTTCCCCCACCAGTGCCGCCACCGCCGACCTCAGAGAGGAGCAGGAGCTGGCACTTACCCTGAGCGACAGCAGTGGCAGCTACAAGGGATTGCTGCAAGAGGCTGCATTGCCTCTCCATGGCTGTCAGTGTTGTGCCAGCTCTGAGGTGCAGGCAGAGCGCAGGGCCACCCCAGGCAGGAAGAAAGGGGGAGCAAAGCACAGTGCAAGGAGACTTGATTTTTTAAATGAAAAAAATGCTTTGTGCATCCATGTCTAATCTTGCCCCTTTCTAAAATTTATTTATTGGTATGTGTTTTTCTTTTTGCAAACCTACCAAAGAATACCTGAAGGAGCATCTCCACCCCCATCATTCTTCCCGGACACTGAGGTCCAGCGCCGAGGGCCTTCTGGCCATTCCCTCGCTGCGAGAAACCAAGTTACAGGGAACCAGGCAGAGGGCCTTCTCAGTAGTGACACCCTTCCTGTGGAACGCCCTCCCACCAGATGTCAAAGAGAACAACAACTACCAGACTTTTAGAAGACATCTGAAGGCAGCCCTGTTTAGGGAAGCTTTTAATGTTTAATAGATTATTGTATTTTAATATTCTGTTGGAAGCCGCCCAGAGTGGCTGGGGAAACCCAGCCAGATGGGCAGGGTATAAATAATAAATTATTATTATTATTATTATTATTATTATTATTATTAGTGCACTCTGTTAGTGTAGTGGTGGTGGAAATGCTTTGCCAGGGGGTGGGGTGGAAGACAATGAAGGTTGAGGGGAGGAGTCAGAAATGTCCCTTTTTTCATATGAGGAATGTTGGAGGGTATGTAAACATACCCTGGACAAAGTGTCCTGTTGTGGACCCCTTCCTCAGTGGGGCCTATCAGCCTTACCTCCCTGTGGTGGCAGCACAGGGTAACGCAGTCTAACCCCGCTTCAAATTTCCCAGAATGCCTTGTAGAAAATGTAAACATGGCTCGATGAAGTCACCTGCTTCTGCTAGGATTGCCAGGTCAGACTGTTTTTTGTGTGGTGGGTGGGGAGGGGGTCAGGGCAAGCATCAGCTATGCTGCCCACCTTTTTAAAAAAGTCCCCAGGGCCCTATTGGTTGCCCAAGGATGCCAGGAATTACCTGGACTGGAATTTCATTGAAGGAAAACTGGTTGTTGGGAGGCTTCTGCAGAAGAGTAAAGGGTGGGAGTGATGGGCATCCTTCCCCCCCCCCCCACTGCTTTACTGCTCCAAGCAACTGCTTTCTTTAGATATAATGCGTAGTTTGGCCCTCATGCTGGTGCCATTATAAGGGGGGGCTGCATGCCTGTAAGCAGATCTTCCATATGCTCAAGAATTTCCACATACCCGAGCAAAGACACTTCCTACTGATGCCTCAGCGATTTGAAAAGAAAAGAAAAAGTATTTTTGATTCCTGGTGCCACACAAAGCAAAATCTCTCCCATCCACGTGGCACAAGCTCCCTGTTACTTGACCAAGAGTGCAAGCAGTCAAACCTCAGCCAGGCTGCAATTGGTAGTGTTATGTACTGAGTTGAATAGGATCCAAACTGTAGCAGTCTGATTGGTCCTAGAACAATAGGATCCAAAAGGCAGCAGTCTGATTGGTCCTAGAACAATAGGATTCAGAATGCAGCAGTCTGATTGGTCCTAGAACAATGCAGCAGTATGATTGGTTGGCAGGAACCACCCAATCCTGCTCCAGATAGAAGTGAATCCACAACCTGATTGGCTTACAGTAGAATTCCAGAATTAGCCAATCATGTGCAGCCCATTGTGTAAATAATGTATATAAAGCAGATACTGTGAGGGGACAATTATTCATTCCTCCTCACCACTATGAGCTGAATAAAGAGCATGAAATCACTTTGCGACTCTGAGTATATTTCACTGGCGACGAAGGTGGGATCCCGCTGAGCTGACTGCCACACACAGCACCGCAGCACCGCCAACTGCCGCACCGCTGCCTCGCACCGTGTATCCAGGCTTCAGCTCCGGGGCACAAGGAACTCAGAATGGCAGCCAACAGCAGCTTCTCGCCATTCAACCCAGCATCTGGAGACTGGGAAGCGTACGCCTCCCGTTTCACCTTCCTCCTAGAAGCCAAAGGGGTCACCGACGAAGAAGACGCCAAGAAGAGGGCGATATTCTTCAGCGTCTGCGGAGAGGAGACGTTTGAAATCGCCCGGGCTCTCCTTGCGCCTGAAGACGTCGCTACTGTTCCATACAAAACAATAATGGAACAGCTGAAGGGGCACTTTTCGCCGCAGCCCTCAGTGGTGGCTCGTCGAAATGCCTTCTACGCAAAGCGGCAAGCCCCTGGGGAAACCATAACTGGGTTTGTGACCTCTCTCCGCCAAGCCGCCCGGTTCTGCAACTTCTCAGAGCTGGAGAACATGCTTCGTGACCGCCTCGTCGGTGGCCTGAAGGATGAGAAGCTGCAACGACGCCTCTACGCTAAGAAGGACCTAACGTTCCAGGTCGCTCTGGAGGAGGCCCTGGCAACAGAAGCTGCCGAGAGGTCGACCCAAGAGGCACGGCCGAGCCTGCCATCCCAACCGAGGGTCCACCATGAAGACCTCACCGACGACTCAGGATCCGACAGGGAGGAGGTGCACCGAGTACAGCAGCGCACTCAAGCAGCGCACAGACCACAGCTGCCTCGACGAGAAGGAGGGAACTGCGCAAGCTGCGGGGAGAGTCACGAGAGGAGGACCTGCCGTTTCCGCAACGCAGAGTGCAGGCAGTGCAGAAAATCGGGACACATCGCCCGGGTGTGTCGGGCTCGGCCCACCCGACACCAGGCATCAGATGACCAATCCAAGAGCCCCAGGTCCCGGGGCCCAACGCACCAAGGCAACTCGACGGAGCTCACAGACTTCCAGGTATACCAGTTGCCCCACCCCAACGTAGAGAAAATTTATGTAGAGGTACAGATAGAGGGGGCCCCATGCCGCATGGAGCTTGACACGGGTTCAACTCTATCCATAATCTCGGCAAGGACCTTAAGGAAACTGTGTCCCACTGGGGGTCCCAAACTCAGGCCGGCCCCATTCACCCTCCGGGACTTCCAGAAACGTAAGGTCCCCACAATGGGGGTGGGGACCTTCAGGGTGCAATACCGAGGGCGGACGCGGCAACTGGACTTGCTTGTGGTCAAGGGCCCCTACATTAGCTTACTGGGATTGGCATGGTTTGGACCACTGGGGCTAGCTGTCACCGGGGTGAACCACACTAGCTTACAAGTGGACGTGGACGCCATATGCAAGGAATTTCCAGGGGTTTTCGATGGGAAATTGGGACAGTATACGGGCCCCCCCATTGCGCTACAGCTTGACCCCGCAGTACGACCGGTCAGGCTCAAGGCCCGCCGGGTCCCGTTCGCCTTGAAACCCCGTATAGACGAGGAATTGGACCGACTCGTAGAGCAAGGAGTGCTGGAGCCGGTGCCTAATGCTCCCTGGGAAACCCCAATCGTCACACCCGTCAAGCCTAATGGTTCGGTCCGCATCTGCGCAGACTACAAATGTACCATAAACAAGGCCCTCACGGCCCACGCATACCCAGTGCCAGTGGTCAGCCATGTCCTTGCCACCCTGGCTGGGTCGAAAATTTTTGGCAAGCTGGACTTGGCCCAAGCATATCAACAGCTGCCAGTAGATGAGGCCACAGCAGAGGCACAGACGATTGTGACGCACAGAGGAGCGTTCAGGGTAAAGCGGCTGCAATTCGGTGTCAGCGTGGCACCAGGCATATTCCAGAATATAATGGACTCTCTCCTTAAAGGGATTCCTGGCGTCACCCCCTTCTTCGATGATGTGTTGATTGCCGGCCCCACACCAGAGGAGTTTGAGGACCGCCTCCGCACCGTTCTGCACCGTTTCCAGACGGCGGGTCTCAAGGTGAAGCGGGAAAAATGTCTACTAGGAGTGCCTCAGGTGGACTTTCTGGGATTTATGGTGGACGCAGAAGGGGTCCACCCGACTGGGGACAAGGTACGGGCCATTTGTGATGCCCCAGCGCCCAAGAGCAAGACTGAACTTCAGGCCTTCTTGGGGCTATTGAACTTTTACCATTCCTTCCTTCCCCACAAGGCGGCGGTAGCGGAGCCCCTACACAGACTCCTGGACAAGCGGGCCCCTTGGGTGTGGGGCCAGCGCCAGGAGGCCGCATTCCAGGCAGTCAAGGACTTGCTTGTCTCAAACTCGGTCTTGGCACACTTCGACGAGAGGCTGCCGGTGGTGCTAGCATGCGACGCCTCACCCTATGGCATTGGAGCTGTCCTGGGGCACCAACTCCCGGATGGAAGAGAGGTACCGGTGGCGTACTTTTCCCAGACACTCAACACAACCGAGCGGAACTACTCGCAAATCGACAAGGAGGGTCTGGCAATCGTAAAGGGAGTAAAAAAATTCCATGATTTCTTGTACGGGCGGCCCTTCACCGTGGTGACTGACCACAAGCCGTTGCTTGGCTTGTTTGCCCCCGAAAAGCAGACCCCCCAAGTGCTGTCTCCTCGCGTCCTCAGGTGGTCAATTTTCCTTGCCAGCTACCAGTATGCACTGATTCACCGACCTGGGAAGGCGATGGGCCATGCGGACGCCCTCAGCAGGCTACCACTACCGGAAACAGGCCCTGACCCAGCACCTGCACAAGAGGTTATGAGCCTGGAGCTGCTTCCCGACCGCCCCATTCAGGCACAAGAAGTTGCACACCATTCCAAGAAAGATAGGGTCATCTCCCGGGTCCTGGACTGGGTGTGGAGGGGATGGCCCAGCAGCAGCCCCGGGCCAGAATTCGCCGGCTACACAACCCGCAAACATGAACTGTCGGCCCACAAGGGGTGCCTGTTATGGGGAAGCAGAGTCGTTGTTCCCCAGCCCCTCTGCAAAAGGGTCCTCACAGCCCTACACGAGACACATCCAGGGGTAGTAAGAATGAAGGCCCTTGCCAGGAGTTATGTGTGGTGGCCGGGGATCGATGGAGAGATAGAGGCCTGGGTCAAACACTGCCAGGCCTGCCAAGAATCCCGCCCAGATCCCCCAAGGGCCCCAGTCCAGTCCTGGGAGTCCGCCCGAGCACCATGGTCACGCCTGCATGTGGATTTCGCTGGCCCCTTTCAGGGGAAAACATTCTTCATAGTGGTGGACTCCTACACCAAATGGCTGGAAGTCGCACTGGTACCGTCCACTTCCACGTCCGCAGCCATCCGGGTACTACGCAGGCTGTTTGCAACCCACGGGCTCCCTGACACTCTCGTCTCAGACAACGGGACTGCATTTACGTCAGGAGAATTCCAAACCTTCACAGCGCAGAACGCCATCCGCCACATCCGTTCGGCGCCGTTCCACCCTGCCACCAATGGCCAAGCAGAACGCATGGTGCGGACCACCAAGGACACCCTTCGCCGCATGACGCAAGGGGACTGGGAGTACCGCCTTGCCACATTCCTTCTAGCACAGCACAGCACCCCCAGCTCAACGACTGGCCGGAGCCCCGCTGAACTACTAATGGGTCGGCGCCTTGCAATCAGATTGGACCGCCTTCACCCCGATAGAGCTCAGGATGAGATAGTGGTGGGGGAAGGCAGGAACCCCCGGACCTTCGAGGCCCAGGACCCAGTGTACGCAAAGAATTTTGGGGCAGGCCCAGCATGGGTACCCGCCACAATCACCAGGGTCACTGGCCCCGTGTCGTACGAGGTGCTAACGGATGGGGGGCAATGCTGGCGCCGCCACTGCGACCAGATACGGCGACGATTCCCGGGAGAAAACCAGGAGGAGGACAGGTCAGAGGAGTCCCAAGGGAACAGCGGGGCAGTGAGGCCCATAGAGCAGGAGGGGCCAGCAGGAGAGGCAGAATCAGTAAATACAGAGAGGACCCGTGAGGCCGAAAGGACACCGGAACCAGAACCACGACTGAGCGAGCCGGTTGCACCAGACCAAACAGCCGCATCACAGCCAGCATCCTTGGAACACGAGCCAGAACCCGGAGCCCGGACCAGGGAACACCCCAGGCCACAACGCACACGTAGGCCGCCGGCATACCTTGAGGACTATGAATGCGACCTCCCGGGCAGGACTGGAACTTAGAGGGGAGGGGTGTTATGTACTGAGTTGAATAGGATCCAAACTGTAGCAGTCTGATTGGTCCTAGAACAATAGGATCCAAAAGGCAGCAGTCTGATTGGTCCTAGAACAATAGGATTCAGAATGCAGCAGTCTGATTGGTCCTAGAACAATGCAGCAGTATGATTGGTTGGCAGGAACCACCCAATCCTGCTCCAGATAGAAGTGAATCCACAACCTGATTGGCTTACAGTAGAATTCCAGAATTAGCCAATCATGTGCAGCCCATTGTGTAAATAATGTATATAAAGCAGATACTGTGAGGGGACAATTATTCATTCCTCCTCACCACTATGAGCTGAATAAAGAGCATGAAATCACTTTGCGACTCTGAGTATATTTCAGGTAGATATGCAGGTGAGAGCCTTTAGCACAGTTCTTGCAAAATGTTCTTATCCCTGCCTCTGTGTTTATAGTTCCTGTCAGTGGCTAAGAAGCAGGATTGGCTTGAAGGGCTCAGGAGCCTCAAGAGGCTGCATGTAGCAGGAACAGGCTGTGCTTAGAAGGCCACTGAGAGCACTCAAGGCGGAAAGGAAAGAAATGAAAAAGAGGCTGGTCTGCATCATGAACTGCAACCCAAAAGGCGAGTGACATCAGAGACAACAAGCCAGTGGAAACTGTGTCTCAAGTACAGTTCCAAATGGGAAAGGTCAATATTTATTACGTATAATAAATCTATACAATATGCAAGGAACTTATGCCCCAAATTGCTGAAAAAAATAAATTAAATAACCGTATTGCTGTCACAAAATGTCACGTAAAAAGCCATGCTTTATATGATGCACTGTCAAAGATAAAAAAGCTCTGGAAATCCAGGAATTCAGTGAAGACTTAATTTAATATGGCTGGTGGTAGCTGGGTCAGTGGTCCCGTTTCCACAGAATCTTCATTCGGGGCCAAGCTATAAATGAACCTCAGCTGTCTGAACAAATCCTTCGCATTGTGGTGTATAATTCAACAAATGCAGTAACAGCTGTAATAACAACTCTGTAGTTTCTCGGTGCTTGTAATGGTCTCAAGCTCTTCAGGTAGCCAGTATCTAAGCTCTCTAATATGTGGGTTAAAATAGTATAATGCAAATTATGGGATAAAAGCCAATTTAAAAATAAAACTGCATGTATATATATGTGCAATACCTGTCGTTTTAAAAACTCCTGTAAGCAAAGAGTCCCTAGAAACCTTCAAAGGCCTCACAATCTGCTAGGTAAAAACCTAACCGAAGATAGTTTGGAAGAACAAAGACTGATATTAAAAATGTCTTTAAAATATATGTAAAAATACAAATAGTAATTTTGCTACTACTGTGCCGGTACACAAAATGTCTGCAAATTTGGAGATATTGATATACAGCTTATTCAGCACTGATTTTTGACAAAAGTGTCAGGCAGTATGTGGTCCACTCATTTATGTAGTCATTTTTATTTATTTTCTTCCATTTATACTCTGGCTGCCCTGCATCACAGAATCCAAAGGGGCTCACCTGTAGTTTATAGGAGGTCTCCTATCCAGTCGCTGGCCAAACAAAGACCTGCTTAGTTTCAGGTAGGTGATGGCCCCACATGCTGTTAGATCATACCTGGGACCCAAAGAAGCATTCAGGATAAACAGAAACACCAGCACCTGGGGCTGGAAGTTTTCTATAGCTCAGTTGGTAGAGCATCAAACTCTTAAATTTCAGAGTCATGGGTTTGGGCCCAGATTCCTGAATTACAGGGGGTTGGATGAGATGATTCTTGTGGTCCCTTCCAACTCTATGATTCTAAACATTATGCTCAAGATGGGGCTAGCTCCAAAAACAGTGGCTCTCTGTTGTGCTGCCCACCCCTCATTGTTACTTAAACTTTCCCTGTTTACCACCCCTGTCACTGCACCCAATGAACCAGGGCAGGAATGAGGAAAGACTCATCACTACATGGGTAAGTATCCCTCAGAGTTAAGGGGAGTGGACATTTCCCGAAGGTGCCCTGTGCTGAGAGGGTACACCCAGGGGTGCCCAGGGAGGGCTAATGCCTTTTCCAGCAACCCCCCTGTGCTTCCTTATAGTGGCTGTTTCCTCGGTCTGAAGTCAAGGGCATCATAGTCTATTGGGCCTCCCAGTGACCACCTAGAGAACCACAGATGATGGGGCAGCGGCAAGTGAACTAGTAACTGGGCAGAAGTTATACTGGCAAAAAGGATAAGTCAAACCCTATTTGAAAAGTTTGTTTTCTCTCTGCCAGGCTTGGGCTACCTCAGCCAGCAGTAGCCCTGTTTCTGAACAGAGTTCTGGACAGGGGTAAATTACCTTACCCTAATTTACCCCCATGTCATTTAAGCTGGCTTCCTTGAGTCTGCCTTGCCCCTCACTCTCCGTCAGCGCCATTTGCCCTCCATGACATTGTCATGTAGCTAGTTCTGATTGACTGAATGGTGCCATTATGCCAATATGTTCGCTACCGGCTCTCTTGATTGTCTGGGGACATATCATAAATTAGAAAGGAGCCCTAACTGGGGTGGGGGGCAGCGGCACCAAATCAGCAGCAGATCTGACTGCAAACGGGCATGAAAATACTTAGAGATGTCAAGGAGGTGTTCGGGCAAGATTTAAACCATCCTTACGTGCCAGAAAGATTCATGGGGTGAATCTTCAGTGCAGCACTATAATGATCTTCAACATGGAAACATGGAAATGTGCAACTTGGATGCCAGAGACATATATTTTATCTGTGTGTGTGTGTGTGTGTGTGTGTGTGTTTCTTTGGGGTCATTAATGGAAATCTACTCTTCACCAGTTTATTGCTTTTGGCTAAAATATTTGTCTACTGAGCTTTTCATGTCCTTGCCTGCTGCAGTTTTGCATTCTATGCATTTCTTTCTTTTGTGCGTGTGTGTGGGGGGGGGGGACTGTTTCAAAGCTTTATAAGATGGATCAAAGAACAGGTTATTTTGTCTAACAATTGCAGTAGTGCTTGGCCAGGCCTGAGTTTGTTTTTATTGAGCTGCTATGCTGCAAGGGATGGCCTGTGATGGGTATAGATTGCATATTGATCACTGCATGGAAGTACAAGGAGGTATTTGGCGGGGTGGGGGTGGGCAGGGAAGGAAGGAGCAGCTTACTTTCGCAGCCCATCCTCTACACCAGAAATCATAATTCCAAGCAAGATGTATAAAGAGCACTGGGCGCTAAATGAAATACAATGTTGAATCGCAGGGATGCAGTTAATGTATTTAAAATGTAAATAGCAGCCACAGGGAAGCTTGAGCAGGCTTTGGACTGCAGGAAGTGGGGAGAAAAAGTTTTACATAGTTTCTGGGGAGAACCTCGAGTCGTAGATAGGGCCCAGAACAGAGCAAGACAAGCCTCTGTGTATCCAGCTTCCAGCATCGACTAAAGCTCACATTTACACGGCCCTGCTTGGCCTATGGTTCTCCAGCCAGCCAGGTGAAGTCAGAAAAATCTCACCCGTTTGTCTCTATGACAACAGGGCTCACTCTTTGGACATGTAAATGGCCATGCTTAACTAGCCAGCTAAGGCCATTATCTCACAAAGAGACAGGTGTGACCGGTCCTTCTACATTCTTAACTCACAGATACAAGATCAGAAGCCTGGAAGGGCCCCACAGATATCATCCAGACTGACCCCCCAATCCTACAGCAGTACAATCACATCAGTAAGTCTGGGTAATGACTCAATAGGGAAATTTCTGAGTCACTGCAAAATCAATCCTAGGACATGATGTTGGAGAATACTGTGTGATTTCCACGGGTTCTGGTGTTTTTTTCCAGATGACATGGTGCTAAAATATATTTTAATAAAGTGCAGACAGTGATAAATGTAGGATATTACACAGAAGAAAGAGTCAAAATGCATAAGATGGATCTGTGCATTATTATACAGGTTGCATTGGACGGAAGATATCAAGAGAGGTATTATATCAAGACAGTCCACCCTGCAATCTCGTCTACAAGGAGGTCGTGTTGTGTTCAGTTTTAGGAGCTACAATTCAAGTCACCAAACTAGAAAGGATTTAGAACAGAACTATGAAGATAATGGTGAGAAGACCTAGAGGACACATCATATAGAGAAAAGTATGCTGAGCCTAGAGAGAATAGAAAATTAAGCAGAGATGGTTGGCAGCTTTTGAATTATGAAAAGAATGTGGCAGGCAAAGGAGGAGATAGAGGAGGTTCACCAGGAGAAGCAATGAGTTTTAATTAACTACAAGAAAGTAGATTCAGGGCATGTCTGCGCTGCAACTAAAAGAAAAAAACTCCCTGCTCCCACTTGATACATTTTTGGTCATCGCTGTAGAGATGCATGGCAAATTCAACTATTCTTTCTTTTTGGGGAGAAGAACACTATTCTGATCTACCATTCGTCGCTTTCTTTTTTACTTCCTTCACTGTGTTTTTGTATTTGTGTAGCCAGACGTGGGCCAAACACAGCAAATGGTCTGGGAACATCAGAAGCTGTCGTGGTACGGAAGCTAAACAGGTGTGGCCTGAATGGTAATCTGAATGTGAGCCTTTGGGGAGTTCAGTGTATGAGCAGAATATATGTATAATAAATTCAGGTGGTGGTATTTTTTAAAAAAATAGCCAGATGCATGACCCTTGAATGCCCTAGTATCACCACTGTGTTGGTGATCATGGTGCACAAATAATGTTTATTAAATGCGCAATAAATAAGCATGTGCACCTTGTAGGGCATCTGTTAACAAGGAAAGACGGAAGACTTATCTTGCCTCTCTGCAGAGCACAGCATTTGCATCCCTATGAGCGCACTTGTGTGAGCAATGCTTATACATACATATGCATGCACGCTTACGCAACTCTCCAAATTCAGTCAGTGGAAGACCTTTGAAGAATCTGATTGAAGAAGTTGAAAACACATTGTATCACCATTTCCTGTTATTTATTATTAACTAGTTATTAACTAGCAATGTTCCTGTCATGGTCTCCCTCCAGGGAGTAGGGGCCATGAAGGAATCCAGGGATGTGGGTGTGGGAGTTTGTCCCTGCTCATCCCCATCTGCACACTGGGGAGAAGGCTCCCCCACAATTTACACCCCGAAATAGCCCTTCATCCAAGTTATTTGCTACCACCACAGCATTTATTTATTTATTTATTTATTTATTGCTATTTTTATTGCTCTTACTGTAAATTTTGTATGTTGTATGCCACTTTGCTGTATTTTTTTTAAAAAAAGTGCCTTCCATAAACATTTAAATGAAATAGAAAAACAAATAAAATAATGTGAACAAGGCGTTGGCTTGACTTTACTGGGCCCTGCCATTGCTCCCTCCCCCCTATTTGCTTTGATAGTGACATAGGAGTTGCTGGTGCTGGGATAGTCCAATCAAAAGGCAGAAAATAGAGCCTCGGGAAAAAGACAAAAAGACAGAGTTGGGCCTTTTTCCAGCCAACAGTTAGGACTGCATTCCCCAGTGCCTTGCAGGTGATTTAGACTACAACAGTTCCCAACATCGCTGAGCATTGTCCATGCTAGTTGGGGTTGATGGGAGTTGTAGCCGAAACCATCTGGAGGGCATCACATTAGGGAAGGCAGAGTTAAGGAGTGCCATTAAAAACCAGAGAGAGCCAACAAAAAGGAGGATGTTAGAGCTTACAGCCCATTTGGGAGACCTCAAAAGGGATAGCTGGCTGACCAAGACATCTGAACAATGTGTTTCTCTCCCATGAGCCTGTAGGAAGTGGTAATACGGCCCACTACAAACTAGGTCAAAAATCCTGATAGCCTGAAAAGATGCTGGGATTCAGAGATGAAGTTCTACTTTCTTGTAGGACACATGCTTTTTCTGCATTTTTCTTAGCTGTTGGCTCTGTTCAGTGTCTATGGAGTCAGGGAGGTGAGCCCAGATCACTCATGGAGAAAGGAGGTGTAATTTCTCAGGGTGCTCCCAAAAGATGCACAGCTTGGTTTATTGAGTGCCAGGGACAGTTGAGTGAACACTCAAGTCACAGGAAGAGCATCTTGGTAAAACTGCAGCAGCTGCCAAAGGAAGCCCATACTTGCAACTCAACATCATGCCCCTGATTACCCACTACATAGAATCTACCACAAGGGCAGTAGTAATGCATCTGTCATGTCCCCGGCCTCAACAGTTGTGGCGGGAGGGGATACACCAAGAAGTTGAAGCAATGTTGCACTTTGAGATAATTGAAGAATCCCAGAGTCCTTGGCAATGTCAACCCTTGTTAGTACCTAAGCTGAATGAGAATGTTCATTTTTGTATTGATTTTAGGAAAAATTAATCCTGTTTCTACATTCGACACGTATTCCGTGCCACAGGTTAATGTGGTTTTGGAGAGGTTGGGCAACCCAGATATTTATCTACCCTTGATCTTACTAAGGTTTATTGGCAGTTTCCGCTTACCAAGTTCTTTGAAGACAAGGAAACCTCCTTGCAGCCAGTACTGTATATGAATGACATTTGGTGTTCACGGAGCTACTTTTCAGCATCTTATGCCCAAGGCTCTGAGAAGAGTAAAAAGGAGTACAACAGAATTTCTGAGTTATGGTGGTCCATTTATTCCCAGGTTTATCTCTGTGTCCACATTGCTTACAACCTTATCCAAAGGGGGGACGGGACCCACCAACCCACATAATTTGAATAGCAACTTGTGAGCAGCTGGGAGTACTTCTTTACTCTCTGCATGTATTTGTACGTTGAACCAATGTTCCACATCCCTGGTCTTGCCTGTTGCTTTAGCCTTCAGACAGATTGATGCCTTTAGAGTAGCACTGGTGGTGACGACACTGTTCTCTCTCAGGCTTTTATACATGAGCAGAAAGCTGTCGTGGCAGAAGATGACTGTTGTAGAAAAGGAAGTCCTCAGAATAACCAGGGCTGTGAAGACATTAGGATACTATCTTTGGAGCTTGTGGTAGCTCATACTCCTTTATGGAGTTTGCTGTACAATCTCCCTCTGCCTGTGAAAATAACAAGGGTTAAGAGGGCTAGATACTACTGGGTCAACTGGTGGTTGACAGCTTCATCTATAGTTCAGGGGTAGCCAACATGGTGCCCTCCAGATGTTCAGCCCCAGGCTGCATGGCCAGTGGTCAGGGGTGATGTGCTCTGTTGTCCAACAACACTTGGGCACCAAACCAGCTACCCCAGTAGATATGAAAGCATCAACCACCCATTAACCCAGTGGTATCTAGCTCTCCTGCTCACAGAATGATAATGCTTATCCCCCCCCCCACACACAAGAGGATGATAATCATGTAGCATCTGTGAGGGATCTGTGGCCAAAAGTGGTGTCCGGTTATCTATTCAGGAAATTCCTGTCAGACTTGCACTGTGCCCAGTGGTGCCCAGAAGTGATGTAATTGACGACTGTTTGTGAGCCATGAGTCAATTCAGAAATGGAATTATTATTATTATTATTATTTATTACTTGTACCAGGGCATCTGACTGGGTTGCCCCATCCACTCTGGGCAGCTTCCAACAGAAATCAGGAGACCCCAGAATGAAAGCCAGGAATGAAGGAGGCCCAGTTCTGGCTTGCATTACAAGCCACAGAGAGCGGGCAGAGAAAACGAATGAGAGAGCTGCACTGGGACAGTGCTTTTGGCCCATAAGGGTAGGAGGCCTCAGTGGGTAGAGGCAGCTAGTCAGGAGGCCTGAAATGATGAGGTGCTCCTATGAACCAACAACTATATGGTGGGGCAAGGTCTAGCTCCTGGTTTTAAATGCTTGTGTTGGTTACTTCCTAGGGCGCCTCGCCTATTGGATCTCTTTGAGTCGGGAGCAGAGCTGGATTGAGACCTTTAGAGGCTCTAAACACTGAGAAAATTATGGTTCTCCCTATGTAATTCAAAATAAAAACAATGCTAAATTATATATCTCCAGTGGGTTTTTTCTGGGGGGGACACAGGGGTATGCATACACCTAATCATTTTGTTAATCTTTGTACTTTTGTCCATTTACTGTATTTATTTTCCCGGATCTGAACAATAAAATGGTGATTTTTCTTGAGTCAAAATGAGAGTACCCCTAAATATTTTTTTTAGGAAAAAAAGCACTGTATATATCTCAAAATGACACAAAACTTTCTTGTATGCTGAAATTAAAACAGCTCCTTTCTCGATTTTCTGATTGCCAAATTCTGCACAAGTCCATCAAAGCTGGGTCAATGAGGCCTTATTTTGATTTGCCGTGGCAAGGAGGCACGGCCCCTGCTTTAGGTGGAGATTAAGTAATAAAAAGAGAACAGAAAAATGAGGAAAGAACCTCTCCTTTTCCGGCGCCTCTGCTTTGCTGGTGCCCTAAGCACATGCGGAGTCCTCCGCGTTCCCTCCCCGCTGAAGCTGCAGACTGCGCGGTCGCCAGGCGGATCCCAAGGTTCGGATCGGGCCTCCGACTCGCCCTCCTTCCCAATGCCCGCAATCCCCGAGAGGTCACGGGCTTTTGGACTTTCGCCAGGGGAGAAGACTTCCCGAGGTGGGTTTCCATAGGGTTCCAGAGAAGCGGGAGAGGCCGAGTGGGCGGCACAGCAGCAGGAAAGCCCCAACTTTAGCAGCCGAGGAAGCGTCTGCGGCGCCCAAGTCCGCCGCATCCTGCGGGTGGCTGGTTGCGCGGCGGGAAGCGCAGCGCGGCCGCCGCCTGCCTTGTTTTCGCCGCGCTTTGGACGTCGCCATTTCTTCTCCTCTGGCGCCCTCTCTTGGCCCGTAACAAATACGGAGCCGAGGAAACGCAGTGGAGGGATGAGGGCAGAAGCGGAGTCTCCCCACCCCCGCACATTTATTCATTTATATTTATTTCATAAGATTTATACACCGCTTGGTTTGGGGGGGGGGGTTTAACCGCTTTACAAAAAGTTAAAACAAGAAAATTAAAGGGGGGCCAAACACAACCATACTTTGAAACACACAAATTAAAATACTGAAACGGATTAAAATAAGCATCTGGGTGGGCTTGTCTAAACCGGAATGTTTCTAGCAGGTGCAGAAAAGAGTGCAGTGAAGGTGCCTGCAGCAGAGCAGGTCTTGTTTCTTTCCCATCGCTATAGAAAAGGATGGATGATACACGGATGGAAGGAGGGGGAACCAACCAAGGGCCAATGCGGAATCCCATTTCCCCCTCAATACAGTCGTGGTGGGTTATCTGAAACGGTGCGTTTTTAACAGGAACCTGTGGCCCTCCAGACTCGTTCCCAGCAGCCCCAGCCAGTACAGCCGATGGGCAGGGAAGATGCAAGTTGTAGTCCAGCAACAGGGCCACAGGTTTCCTATTCTTGTTACGCACTTAGGAGGCAGAAAAATAATTGCCTCTGTTGGAGAGCCCTTCAGGTTGGAGGTCTGGGCCCTCTTCACTTAGCTGCCTCCATTAAATGAGCCATGGCAACAGCATAAATTGGGGGGGGGGGCTCTATCTCCCCCTATTCTTTTCCCTGAAAATTAAATTCATGCTACTTCCAGATCCTGAAATATGAAACTAGGAAGAAACAATTGTCCTTTATGAGTATCTGCTCTTCTCCCAAGAGACTTCAGAACTTTTGTTTAAAAGCTGCTTTAAACAAAAAATAAAAATAAAAATGCACATGACTGGTAGTATGTATTTAACATGCATCCCCTTGACCCTGGGTGGATCAAGAAGCCTTTCCCCCATCTCTTCTCATCCCCTCCCACCTCTGTATTTAAAACTTTGTTGAGTGTCTCCATTTCTGGGGCTTGAAGAATCTTGGGATACAAGCCAAGAAACGTAGAGTTGAAGAAGTTCAAGCCGAGCCAGGAAAATGTGAGGTTCCTGCAAGGTTCAGTCACTGAAAGTTAAAAAAAGTTGTAAAAGCACGTAACCGAGGCTGTGCTTTTTGCAAACGCTATGCTTTATTCCCAGCTCTATTTCCAGTACTCCACTGATGCAAAGCGAGGCTTATCTATGGGTAAATAGGTCATCTTCGCTGCTGCTGTTCTGAAGTGCCATCTCTTTGTCACCTGTTCTCGGCTAAGCTTACCTGCTGCTATGGTGTTGCAAGCTGCCCAAGTTCTTTTCCATGAGGATCAAGTGAATGACAAATGCAATGAGGAGGCCAGTCAGATGGTCCCAGGTCTCTCCAAGTGGTCCATTATATCATAGCCCAATTTTCACAGGAAACTTGCTGTAACAGTTGCTCTCCAACTTGTTCTACACTGTTAATGTGTTCAAATCTTACTTAAGGTTCATCCACAACTGCTGGGATAGCCAACATGGTGCCCTCTGGATGTTTTCGGGACTTCTGATGAGCTTGTACTCTGTCAACATGAGGAAGTGTCCACATTGGCTAACCCTGCACTGGTGCCTGTGGGAAATCCCCATATTTTTTTTCATTGGCATGATAATGTAGGAGATTCTTCATTCCTTCTGTTTACTAAAATATCTTGCATTACGGGCTTATCTTTGGGCAGTTGTGACTTGAGAACATTCACCCTACATTATGCACTTACAATAATGCATAGTAAAAACAGATGGCCTTAGTCACTGATCACCAGCCTAAAATTTTTCACTTGTGCAGAATCCACCATCTATAAAGGCTGCTTCACACATGCTGTGTTTTTTCCATGGAGAGAACCTCTGTGTCGGAAAAAATAGGTCCCGATGTCCTGTTAATACCAGCATTCTGGCTTTTTGTACCTGTGAAAGATAAGTATCCTGTGTCACACTTCACAACTTACAATGCAAATAGGTTTTTTGCTTAATAAAAGAATAACTTCATATGAAGCAGCCCATCAAGAACAAAGGGATATGTGCTTTGTCCAGCCAGCAGAGGGCAGCTTTTCTATACTTCTGCACTGAGCAAAAAAGCCCTCATAATTTCTTTCCACTGAATATCAGGAAACCAACTGACATATCACACACACACACACACACACACACAGTCAGTCAGTGGCTGCAAGTGAGATGGTGCTAGGGTTTAATACACATAAATCAAAAGTGTGAAACTGTAAAGCAATGCACAGATATTGACAATGTTGCTAGCGCTTCTCCATGGTGATATGGTACACATACAAGAGATTGTATATGCAGCTTATTGAAGCTCCTAGCGTGAGCTTACAACAACATCACTTGCATTTATCCTAACCTGGGAAAAGCCGGAAATTTTACATGTCCTGAGTCCACACTCAAGTCTTGTAGTTTACACTTCGCTGTTGGAATCTCTTTCTCTCTTGGGATTCTGTAATGTACCTATAACACTGAGCAGGGTTGGCCTTGAGATGTTGTTGGACTTCAGCTCCCATTATCCTCGACTGTTTAGCCATGCTGGCTGGGGCTGATGGGAGTTGGAGTTGAAGTTGAAGAACATCTGGAGAGCTAAAGGCTCCCCACCCCTGATATATAGAGTATTAACTCTGAAAGACAGTGTCCACAATCCAGCATAGAATTAGGATCACAAATCATTTGTTTTTGGTGTTGGGCTGTGGTTGTTTGGAAGTTAGAACCAGACAGCATCTGCTTTGCATCTCCCTGATATTTCAAGTTAAAAAGATTTCAGGGCGCAAGGCCTGGGTAGGCCTGCGCCCAAGCCCTAAGTGGGTTGCTGCCAGTCAGAGTAAAGAATACTAGAACAGACAGTCTAACACTATTACTTGGTCTACCTATAGTAGAAAGACTATCGATTGGAAATTTCTACTGCACCCTCCCTTTTAAAAAGAAATATGGAGAAAAGCTAAGGAATGAAAAGTCAGAAATCTCCCCCTTATCATAAATAGAGGGCTAGAAAACAAAATATAAGAGAACTCTGAATTTCCCCTGCAAGAGTGCTTTTATGTAAAGGAAATCTAATTAAGGCTGAAAAGGATTACTAAATGTTCCTGACTCTTTTCTTCCTGGAGTCTAAACTGTGAAAATCTCTGCGCAGAAGTGCCCGGGGGGGGGGGGGAACGGGACGGCTGGGGCACCACTCTGTACTCAAAGGCAGCCCAAGAAGTGAAGTGAACTTCACATAGCCTAAGCCTCACTCCGCCTCCTAATTTCGGAGATGACAGATGTTGCCTCAAGGCATGTTTTTTAAACACTTCTGTGGCTTCTATATCTTCACAAGTTTGATAGATGAAATCAGATGTTGCAAACTAGCTAAAAATAAATCAGTTACTGAAGAAGCCCTAGGCCTGTCATATGTGTGGGTCTAGTTTCAGTATTCAGTGTATCCCATTTCTTAAGATTCCCTTGGTACACTTCTCAGATCCACACATTATCCTCACCACGAAAGGAAATGTCCGTTCCAGGGCTGGATTAACCATTAGGCTAAATAAGCTGCACATCAGGTCCCCAATGTTTTCCCTGCAATTAACTAAGTGCACTTCTATCTAAACAGTGTAAACTAATACAGTTCTCAATGCCAAGTTCCTTTAAAATCCTCCGTACTCAGAGCATAGTGGCTACTCTCTTCTCATAGAGAAAAGCATAGAGTATTTTTCCATGGTTTGTATGAATTTTTAAAAGCTGACAGTCCTGCACAGCATAAACAGCAGACCATATATGATGAAGGGTGGTATACAAATTGCAATCATCATCACCATCTGCCCTGGAAGACCTGATGCAGAGGGCTTTCTGAATCCTAACCCCCTCATGGTCCCCCACCCCAGGAAAAAAATGACAGAGGGGGAAAAAGCATTGAGAAACCACTCGCAGGTCTTCTGGTGGAGATTGCAGGCATCACAGCTGCATTTTGTAAACATAAAACCACCACCTGCTCAGAGAAAAATGGCAGGCAATGCAGCGTTGTGGGTCAGTTGGCAGCAACATACCCTGGTATTCCCTGCAAGCAAACCTAAGAAGAACCATCAATCTTAGCATTTATGATTGTGATGCATGCTGAAAAGTATGTGTACCCACAACCTGGTCCAATCGCCAGAGAAGGAATCCCTTAAAGTCAAATAACCTTTTCTGGAGAGAAGCACAGTGTAAATTTTAAGTTTCCCAAGAACATTCATACACCTTTATTCTCCCACACATCCATATGGACATGTACCATTATACATAAACCAGCATACGTAGTGCATGCACACGTCACAGATGCATGCACGCTTGAGGAGAAGCAGAGCCCTGTGCATCATCACCTCCATCTTCTATGAACACCAAGGGAAAAGCATCTACGAAGGGACAGACATGACTGGGAACAGAACAGCCTTCCGTCTTTCACATGTGTTTCCCATTCCTTGTGAAACTTCCTCGGGTAGGCGCTGTGTCTGCTTCACAGGGCCGAGGGAGGCAAGGCTGGGATTAGAGTAAAAGCAGATGAAGAAATCAGACAAATCTGTGTCTACAGAGGTGCAAGGCGGAAAGGAATGTGTGCCTATGTCTGTTGAAATAAATGGGCATAGCTACACTTATAAGGCATGTGTCAGGGGTTCAGGGACAGAGGCACAGGGTAGGCAGGAGATGGAGAGCGAAGGGGATGAATCCCAGGACAGCGAGGAAGAGGATGACAATGACTCAAGAGATTCCATGAGTCTTTCCAGCGAATCAGAGGATTCCCAGAAGGGGGCGCCGGTGGTCAGGGCCAGGGGAGCCCCAGGGGGGACGTGTCAGGAACAGGGGGCCAGCAGGGGATCCCAAAGTGGCAGCTGGGCGTCAGGACCAGCCTCCCCGCCAGAGTGCAGCGAAGGGGGTGGAGGTTCCAGTGTATCAGGGGAAGCAGCTCCGGCAGCAGGGAAAGGAGGGAGGTCGAAGCAAGCCACCCTCCCGGAAGGGGAGGAGAGTAGTGAAGGGAGTAGTGTAACTGTCAAAAGGAAGGTTAGAGGTTGGGCGCGCGCGCCAAGTTCAAATGTAGAGGCGCACGGAAGTACAGGGAGCCCGGAGGAAGAGCCAGGTCCCAAAGCCCGCAGGAGGGGGGAAGAGCAGTCTGGGGATTCCGCGTCAGAGGAATCCAGGAGGGGCGAAACCCCAGGGGGCAGGAAGACCCTGCGGAAAAGGAAAGAGAGGAAGAGGTGGAGCAGCGCAAGCTTCTTAAACTGGTGCAGGGGAGGGACTGACTCAGAGGGGACTTCAGCGGTCTAAGCGTAACAGACGTAGGGCTGCGCGCCTCGGATGTGAAGCAAACAATGAACTGCAATAAACACTTTTGTATATAAGAAGAGATTGGCGTTGGTCTTTTGTGAGCTGAGACTTGAGGCAGCCCTGACAGCATGCCTACTCAGAAGTAAGCTGCACTGAGTTTCGGTTATAACCACACCATACGTTTACAGAACATTTATACCACCTTTGGTTCCCCATCCCCTCAAAAAAGTGCTTTACCCATCACAGAGGTGCAATTCCAAGCACTCTTAACAAAACAGCACTTCCCAGAATTCCTTGTGGTAAGTAATAACTGTTTGAAGTGGTATAATAATGCTTTAAATGTATGGTGTGGCTGTGACGTCAGTGGGAATTGCTCTCAAGTAAGCACTTACAGGATTGAAGAGTTACCCTTCTGTTGGATTTAAGCCAAAGGGGAAGGGGAGTGATTGTGTGTGTGTTTAAGTTGATTCCATTTGCCTCTATGGGGAAAGGAATAGATGACAAATTACCACGATGAGCGGTTAGTCTATGGCAATTTGTGAGTTATCCTTTACTAATGTTAATAATAATAGTAGTAGCAGTAATAGTAGTAGTAATAATAATAATAATAATAATAATAATAAGCCATTTTGACTGGGTTGCCCCAGCCACTTTGGGCAACGTAATAAAACCTCAAACATTAAAGAACAATAATAACAAAATGAGAACAATAATAAGAAATTCAGTTATGGTCGTCATCTACCGTATTTTTCGCCCCATAGGGCGCACCTAGTTTTTTGGGGGGGAAATAAAGAAAAAAAATTATTTCCCCCCCAGGCGCCGGGCTGGGGTGGGGAAAGCCGGAGCTTCCCCCGACCCCAGCCCCCAGAACAGGCTGCTATCCGCAAGCTGTGGGAGAGCTGCGTGACTTTGCGCAGCTCTCCCATGGCTTGCAGAGAGCCGCGTAAAGCCCGAAGCCTGGGGGGCGCTGAGCTCAGCGCCCCCTTGGCTTCGTGGTGCAGGCAGCTCTCCGCAAGCCGTGGGAGAGCTCCACTAAGTCGCGCAGCTCTCCCACGGCTTGCGGATAGCTTCCTGAAGCCTGGAGAGCGAGAGGGGTCAGTGCGCACCGACCCCTCTCGCTCTCCAGGCTTCAGCAAAATCCTGCATTCGCCCCATAGGACGCAAACACATTTCCCCTTCATTTTTGGAGGGGAAAAAGTGCGTCCTATAGGGCGAAAAATACGGTAGTTACACTCCACACTTTCCTAAATGTCTGCACATTCAGAAACACCCATTTGGAGACTCATTTAAAGATGCAAGAGACATTTGATTCAGTCCACATTTAAAGCCAAATTTATCAATTCCACACTTTTCCAGAACAATATGATAGCCATCTTTTAAAATGTGTGCTTATCCAATTTTTGCAATGCAATTCTCCAACCAAACGTTGGCTAATGCAATAAATGCATACATTAGTAGACAATGTGTATAAAAATAAATATATTACTAAAATTATTGTACAAAAATGCATTGTATTATGAGAAATTGCTTGCAAAAATATGTACATGAGTCAAAACTGCAGACAAAAATGTGCTTATTAGGATAAAGTTGCACTAAAATGCTGATAATAAAATCTTTATTAGGATTTTTTTTTTAATGCAACTTGCATTAAATGTGGATAAGCAATTGTAAGGTTGGAAAAATGGGAACTGAAATGGACAATCCTTCCATTCCTACCCCAGTTAATGATAGCATCTAACAAAATCCAAGGCTCCTGTGTTCTGGGGAGGCCAGAAGGTATTTTCAAGGATGGAAGACCTTGAGCAGCAGTAACAAGAGGTTCCCTTAGCAATCCCGCACCAACCCCACCCCAACCCACAAAAGCATCTGTTGAAGGGTAACAGAGCAAAATGAGATGGGCAATAGACCTGGATAGGAAGTTGCAATATTGCCATGGCAACAGGAACACCGTCTGTTGCTCCAGAAGTCTCAGATCCACACAAGAGGCTGAAGGCTCTCTACAGGCCTGAGTGGTGTGTCGTGATCTCTTTACAGGGAAGGACAAGACAGCTGAGTCCATTCAAGTTATAGCTGTGGGGCCAGGGGTGGAGATGAAGGTCTCTGGGTGTTGTCAGCCCCCTTCCCTCCACATCTGAGGCTGCTGGGGCCCTCTCTGTCACATGGTATTGGGGAAACATGGAATTTAAAATGGCAGGGGATCAGCCCATCTGCCCATCTTGCTTCTCCTGATCTGTTCCCCAAACTTCTGTCTACACCTTTTCTTAGATGGTGAACGAGTGTCTCGCAACCCTGGCTGCATTCTTTGTGGATTGCCTACCCCATAAATGACACTCCAGCAAGTAAATTACCATAAAATAGCATTTTACAAGCACTGTAAAAGGGGTTGATTACTTGCTCAATCAAGGAATTCATTGTCAATAAACATCCTCTTCAGGGCTTTCTATTGTGTGCCAGCGCAGTCTGTGAGCTGAAGCCAATCACGCACATTCATTTTTCCAACAATTTTCTTAGAATAAATGTCATCTCACATCCAGGGGGATTTATTTGCCTCCTACCAAGGGAGGGGGAGGGGGGAAGAACCCTAAGAAATATTCCACTGATATCTTCTAGGTTTGTGTATGGAGGGGAAGAGGGAGGGTGTGCATTTCATCCGTGTGTCTGGGCCCCACCCTGTGAGTGAGGGCTCTTGCCAGCAATACAGCTGAATGGCCGGATCCAGATTTGGCTGACTGGTTCAGCCTTGCCTGCAGCATCAGCATCTGAAAGGCAGAGGAAGGTCTATCTGGCACAACACAAGCAAATGATGGCAATAAACAAGTAGAATAAAATAGCACACCTTCCATTACTTCCTGAGTCAACAACACTACGGGGCAGAAGCAGTTGCCAGGACACCATCTTTGGATGTCTCAGAAGCTCTTCCTTCCATAGCTGCCATATGATGCAAACATGTGCAATGCTTTTTGGGAGCACAGCCCTGCTCTGGGGGCTTGGTGCCCAAAGCTAATGCTTTCTGTTGCTCTTGGAGTGCAAGCTTTTATCCAGATGTGCATGGAGGAGATATATAGCGGGAGGAGGGGAGAGATCAGGGGGATTTTTGGAAGCCATTTTTTGTGCTATTTGAATTTTAATACGCTTCTGCCCCCCAGGCTGTAGATGGCTGATTGACCCCAGGACCCCAAAAGGAACGAAAACGCTCAGAATTAATTAAAAAAACCTGAATTGGAATTTACTAGGGCTGTACCTCTGGCTTCTGTCTTGGATACTGATACCCGGCAGATGCTGGTAGGTGGGAAAGGATTGTTCAATCGAATCTAGGGAAGCCACAAATTCTCCTACGCCAAGAGATCACATTATGTCCCCTGCCTCCTTTTATGGTTATTGCAGAAAACTGGATCTGCACAATATGTCAAGGATAGAACCACTATCCCCTGCCTTGCCTTGAATTAATCCCTGTATGGAGCAGGGAAGTGCTTGTATAGATCAAGGTTGACAAAGCAGCACCTTTCCCTCGGTGAGTATGTGTGGGCGCATGTGTGAAAAGAAGGATGTACGCAATGCTTGCCCCCTCTTCCAGCATACTAAGGAACCCCATAAACTATAGATCGGATTCAGTTCACCTCGGATTAGAATGCAGCTCATTCTGAAATGGAGGAGAGAGCACCAGTTTGACATTAACAGGCTATACTAGGCAGACAACACAGCAATAACATCTCCCTCTTGGGTGGGGTAGTGCCATTTTGGCATTTTAAGCAATGGCACTCACATTCATACATCAGAAAGTAAGGGAATGATGCTGGAGACTTAAAAAGAGTAAATGAGAAGGTAAAGTTACCTGAAATTTGGCAGAAATCCTTATATCCGGTGTGTTAAGTCCTTAAGAACATAGGGAGAGCTATGCTGGATCAGTTGAAAGACCCATCTTCTCTAGCATTATGTTCCTACCGGGATCACCCAGATGTCCAAGAGAAGCCCACATGCAGGATACGAGTGCAACAGCCCTCTCCTGCTCATGTGTCCCCAGTGAAATTCATTCTGTTAATTTGGGTCCTGTTCTCCAACTTAAGATCAAATTGAATCCTGATTCCATCTTCAGCGGCGTTGGCTACTCCTCCCCATTTGCTGTCATCCGCAAATTTGACGAACATCCTCTCAATACCTTCATCCATAAAGATGTTGAAGAACAACAGGCCCAGGAGCAGCATGACCTACCTCACAAGATAATAGCAAGCATAAATGGTGAGCTGGAAAGAATCCACTGCTATTCCTAGCCCCGAGAGTCAGTGTGTTGTAACCGTTAGAGTGTTGGACTACCACCTGGGAGACAAGGGTTCAAATTTCCACTCAGCCATGCTGCTCACTGGGTGACCTTGGACCTGTCACTGTCTCTTGGCCTAACCCTACCTCAGCGGGTTGTTGTGAGGCTAAAATGGGAAGGGGAGGACCATATACGCCACCTTGAGCTCCTTGGAAAGAAAGATGGTGTATAAATGCAATAAATAAATAAAAATCTGCCAACTTGGTACCTTTCATATGCTTTGGATTACAACTCCCACCAGGCCCAGTCAGCACAGCTATCCAAAACATCGGGGGGGGGGGGGGAGATACCAGCTTGGCAAATGCTGTGGCGACAACAATGAAGTGCTTCTTCCATTTCTTCCATCCCTGAGCTTGGGCCATCTTGGGGAAAAGTTCCTTTCTGTTCCTCTCCCTCCTTTCTGCTATGTCCACATGGTAACCGGCCTTCCCCCCTCAACATCCCCCCCCCGCAACTTCCTCCGTTTCGGCTCTCTTCATCCACACCCACTATTTAACTGTTTAGGCATATAAAAATAAGTGCGCTCACACACACACACACACACACACACACACACACCACTAGACAGTGGCTTTTTATGAAGAAGTGTAATTTGGAAACACTCGCCTTTGAGGTCAGAAAGTAATTGCAGCATTGGGCTTGTATGATCCAAGGCAGAAATTATCCCCAGGCAACCATTAAAACAAGGGAGGATAGCAGACGACATGGAAGGACAAGGGAAAATCAACCCAAGACAAGGGATATCGCTGGGCAGCTTATCAGATCCTTAAATCTCACTACCAGCACCATGTGAGCCTCCTGCACAACGCTCAGGGAACTAACTAAGCTAGCACTCAGGGAAACGTTTCTGTTGGCCTCCATTTATGCTATGGTCTGACCTCACTTACCTTCATTCCCCCACTAGACATTTCCTGTTGCCTTTTAAAAAAATTCTTTTAAGTTGTTTCAATCCGTTTCTGATACAGTTTGATGCTGCATTTTAATATCCATGTTGTGTTTAAATTGTTGTAACCTTAGGGTGAAAGGCGGCTAATAAATTGTAATAATAATAATATTATACATGACACTGAGTTGCCATGATAATTAATCAGAATTTTCTAGGAGATTAAATGAAAGATGCCAGTAATAATACAGTAGTAAAACAAATATTCTAGGTGAGTGTGTACACACACACACCCTTTTCTCAAATGATTTCAAGGTGGGATGCATAGTTTTTGTCCTTTCCACAGTGCATCCTCACAACAACCATGTGAGGTGGGCCAGGCTAAGAGATAGTTATGGGTCTAAGGTCACCTAGTGAGTTTCATGGTTGAGTTGGAGGATTTGAACCCTGGTCTCTGCCCCTGAGCTACAGCCCTGGTTTGTGTGTGTTTTCTATTTTATTGTATATACTGCCATGTTATATTGTATGAAGAAGAAGAAGAAGAAGAAGAAGAAGAAGAAGAAGAAGAAGAAGAAAAAGAAGAGTTTGGATTTGATATCCCGCTTTATCACTACCCAAAGAAAGCGGCTCACAATCTCCTTTCCCTTCCTCCCCCACAACAAACACTCTGTGAGGTGAGTGGGGCTGAGAGACTTCAGAGAAGTGTGACTGGCCCAAGGTCACCCAGCAGCTGCATGTGGAGGAGCGGAGACGCGAACCTGGTTCCCCAGATTACGAGTCTATCGCTCTTAACCACTACACCACACTGGCTCTCCATCTCCATCAATGAATTGGTGTTATATAAATGTTTTTATAAACAAATACTATGAAGTAAAAATACATCTCATGCACTACTGAGCTACGTATATTTCACAAATTCTTTGCCACCACTACTATGAAAGCCTAACAGACCAAGAACCTAAAGAGAAGCAGTGTGGTGTAGTGGATAGAGCAGGGATAGCCAACATGGATATTTGACCATAATTCTTATCCACTCCACATTGGTCAGGGTTGATGCAATCCAAGAGCATCTGGAGGGCACCACCTTGGCTATTCCTGGGTTAGAGTGTTGGACTAGGGTTGGGGAGTTCTGGGTTCAAATCTCCACTCAGCCATGAAGCTGATCAGATGCCCCTTCCTCAGTCTAACCTACCTTATCATCGTTGTTGTGAGGATCAAGTGGGAGTGGGAGGGGAGAGCACCACGGCTGCTGTTTTGATCTTCTGAAAGTATGGATTATAAATGAAATAAATAAAACCACCCTATAACTGGGAACGAGTAACCTTTCTGTTTCTGCAGGCTGGTGTGTCATCGTTGGTTTACTTACTGTATGCAGCATAGATGTGGATCACAGTGCAGGATTAGGCAGGATGGAGGTCTCCGAGAAACATCACAGAGATTAAAAAATGCAGAAGTCTTGATGCAACCATTTATTCTCTGTGCTTTGTTTCCAGATCCAAAGTAACAGGTTTTCCTTTGAAAAAATTTTTCTTTAAAAAAACCAGAAACGGTTGTGCATTTAGGGTGTGTGTGTGTGTGTGTGTGTGTGTGTGTGTGTGTGTGTGTGTATTCTTCCTTCTACCCATTCCATCTCCAGGCTTTCATTCATTTTGGTATTTCTCCTTATCTAAACACTATTTTGCACATGAAAGGAAATTATTTTCAGTCTCACGCCAGCATTTGTTACAAGGGCCTTTGCTCTGCGGCCTTCAATTTTGAATAATCTAGGAGGAGACAGGTTTTAATTTCCTCCCTTTGTGGCATCCCTGGGTCAACCCTTCCCAAAGCCAATGCCACTGGTTCATCAGGAGGGGCATTTTGCCTCTCACTCCCTTTTGAAACCCTCCTTAAAAAGCCATTCAGAGCCCTCAACCACAAGTGAGCAATTTAGGTTACAGTCATTGCGGGTCAACTCTTTTGGCCTTTTGCAACCGCTTTTCATCTCCAGACTTTGGGATTTTCATATTTATTTTATTTCTTACTAGAAATATAAAAAACCCAAAACCACAATAACCGTTTGGGGAGCTCTTTGCAAAATAAAGATGCAAGTCTGATCAGGGATAACACTTGGCTAAGTACATCCGTTTGCCATATGAACATAGGCAGAGCTCTTCTGGATCAAAACCAAGTCCCACATAGTCCAGTTGTATACATGTACAGTGCAAAGTGAACCATGCCTACTCAGAAATAAGTCCTATTGAATCCAATGGGACTTATTCCCAAAAGTGCAGCTGCATTGATTCCATGCAGTACTTCACAGGCAGTGGTAGACTACTGGTGCTATAATTATTCAGTATAGTACTGGATTTTGTTCCAGCAGGCATTTTAATTGGCATTTGATTTTAAGAACATAAGAAGAGCCTGCTGGATCAGGCCAATTGCATCCTGTTCTCACAGTGGCCAACCTGTTGCCTGTGGGAAGCAGAATTTAAGTGCAAGAGCAGTCTCTCTTCCTGTGGTTTCCAGCAACTGGTTTTATAGTTTTGCCTCTCTTTTTTTCTACTGTATCTCTGTAAAATGTTAAGAGACTATTGTAGTTAAGCAGTATATAAATTGCTTTAATAAATAGTTAAAAATTTAAAATATAATAAAAATATAAACATATGTTAATAATAAATATTTTCTGTGTAATCATGAACTTGCTGCACTGATATATATCCAATTTAGCATTCCTTGCCTTTCTGGGGCATTGCATTCTGAGATAGCTAAGACATTCCTATCTCTGCACTGGACTAAGTTTAGGAGTAGAATATAAACATGTACAGTTATCTTTCTGCCAGTCCTCAGTCCTGATCAACACACTCTTTAACCGAGGTTCTAAAATTATGAGGTGGTCTTTCTAAAAAGCTAAGCTACATAGCTCTCATATCAGGACCACTGATCTGTGCAAACCAGGCATAGGGTCCACAAATCCACATGCATTGATCACTTAACACACTTGGGGAGGGAAAAACAGAGGGGAACATCGTGACAAGGTTCAAAGCTGCCACGTGCATGCCTGGAGGAGAAAAATTGCTCTGATGGATGGAATTTCCAACCAAGCGCTTCAGCTGGAACATCTCCTGGCTGTTAAAGTTTGTTTAAAGTAGGCAAGTCATAAGCTGCAGAGATTGCTAACACGCTCACTCCCAGCAGCTCTTCTCTGCTGCCATGAATCTTTGAAAAGGGCCTCCAGGGTACTGTCATGTTTCTGACCTCAAAAAAATAAAAAAAAGGTCATAATGTTTTATTCCTTACGATATCTTTGCTTTGTGAAGACCTGGTATCAATGACTACTATTATTCACTTGGGAGAAATTGAGAACAGGGTAAACCTTTTCTTTCTTTCCTGTAGTAAACCTACAGGAAATCCACTCTGTCCATCCCAGCACGCGGAAAATGTTCTCTCTGATCCTCTGCTGATCTGCACAGTGTCTCTGACCATGTGTGTGATTGACACACACACATTGACTTTGGCTATGCCAATGTTTCACTTTGGCCACACCCACCATAGGCACATGTCCTTCAGAAGTGCTGGCTTTAGGGCCACATCTGCAAGTATGAAGCTTCCTTACAGTGTCCCTCCCCTTCAAAATAATATAGGATATTTTACATGATCTGCTGTCATCAATTGTTCAAGGTTTGAGCTATCATATGCTTAACCTTGCTTCATTCTTTTAAGCCAGATGTCAAAAGGCAAGGCGTTCCAAACTGTAGGTGCTGCCATGCTAAAAGACTGATTTCTTTTTAACGAAGGATGGGAAAGATTTGTGGATTAAAAATATTGTAAACAACTAAGTTCATTAGCAGGATTAATGCAAAACAAGCAGCTGAATATATTTATTAAGGAAAACATAGGGAACAATTAATAAATGGAATTAAGTGGCAGATGCAGTAATGAAAATTAAAACATAAGAAACCACAGAAGGAGGGGGAAGGAAGTCAAATTATGCATCTTTTATTGGAAAATGAAATTAATTTGTGCGATTGTAATTTTTTTAAAACCTTAAAAGTAAAATATTTTTTAAAGGGAGGGGAGATTGATTTCTTACAAGTGCAGAACAGATATTATTGCAGAACGGGTATTCTGTAGCACGTGTAACAGTGCCGGTTCCACAGAGCTAGGCAGTCAATATGGGGCAATGCAATCTCACAGATAAATAGTCCTAAATTATTAAGGGCTTTATTTACTAATAGTAATACCTTGCTACACCTGGTAGAAAACTGGAAACCAGTGTAGATTTCCAAGCACAGGTGTTATATGCTGACAATGCCTCACTCCTGCCAGCAACCATGCTGCAGAATTCTTCACTAATTGCAGCTTCTGGAACAAGCGTTGGGGAAGTCTCACATAGTGTGCATTGCAGTAATCCAGTCCTGACGTAACCACAATGCTTAGCATGCATTCTTACATGGGAACCATGCAAAAGCTTCCACTTGCGCCTAGCAACAACGCAGCAAGCTAATTCAACATGATCAACTTGCTACCTCAAAACAGCATGTGCTACGGTTTTATGTAAGGCACCTAGCACCAACCTCACAGCGGCACTTTATAACTGCTCCTTACAAACAAACAAACAAAAGTCCGATCCAATATGAAACTACCTCAGTTTGCTTTGATTTAGAAAACATAGCTTGAACTCCAGTGCGTAGCAATGGGTTTTGGTTGAGCAAAGCGAGTCCTGCGACCTGATTGGCTAAATGGATTTCTAGAGGGAGCAGATGCTTGCCAAAGCTGACCGAAAGGGACAATGATGAGGGCTTGCTGTAATAGTGACATTTCAAGTATGCCTGTAAAACCAGTTGCCATGGAGATGCCTATTAGAGCCTGAACTGAGCTGCACCTCCTCTCAAGTTGTGAATCAGGTTTCATGCTATTTATTAAAAAAAAAAAAAAACCACACACACAGCCCTAACAAGCAATACAAAAGAGGAAAGGCCATGCTACAAATCCCATTGCACACCCCACTGCTGAGTGAGTCATATACACTTCAAGCTATTAACCAGCCCACCTGACGTCAAAACTCTGCATCAGAGGAAAGACCAAATGGAAATGTCAACATATCTGAATGGCAAGGCCAGGAGGTAAAAAAACAAAACCTTTTTCTCGGCTCCCTTCTGTGAAGTGAGAAAAGAAGATTAAAATTCAGCCAGTGCACTACACAGAAATGAAAATCTGATTAAACCATCCTACCCCTGTTATCCCTAAGCAGAAGTTCTAAAGGCAGAAATTGAGCCAGTGTCATTTGGGCTGCCCCAAATGTGAGGAGGAAGACACCAGTGTGTGTGGATTGGCGGTGGGGGTGGGGGAGAGGAACGATGAAAAAACAGAAGAAAAAACCCATAAGCTAAAGCTAGTGAAGAACATCAGAGGTGAATAAAAAATAAAGAAAGAAAAAACATCAGAGATGGAGAGTTCATTAGGCCCAATGTAATTGGAGTGAACAACGCTCTTTGTGAAGAGCAATTTGGAGGTTTCTTCGACTGCTTCAGATGTGGCAGCAGAAATCAAAATCCTGAGAATCATAGCCTGAAGCTTTCGCAGAGCTAAACTAAACATGATAGTGGCAGATCCACAGGTTGGAAGCACAGTTGCATAGAACAGGGGTGGGTGGGGAACCAGTGGCTCTCGGGATGGTGTAGGCCTCAATTCCCATCAGCATGGCCAACAGACATGGATAGTGGGAGCTGGAGTACAGTATTTGGAGGACCACAGTTTCTTCACCCCTAGCATAGAAAGAGGGTCTGGCTGCACCCCTCCCTTTTAGTTCTGAGGTGGTGGTGCATAATATCTATATAGGAGTGCTCTGCCCATATAGGAAGAGTAAGTGAGGATGAAAATGAAAAAGAGAGAGCATTATTTATTATTGAAAGCACTGTAATTCTCCCAAAGCCCTCCCCTCCCCAGAACAACTTTAACAAAGTGATCCTATGAAATCTCTCTTTAACACTTCACCCCCTTATCACAGAGTAAGCACAAGCTTTGTTCTGATGAGTTGTGGCGGCTCTGGCATGCTGCCGCAGACATTACATTTGGGGGTTTCTGTTTGAAAGATGATTTTCTAATGAGGGTTTCCTCCACTTCGTCTCTGTTTTCCCCAAGTTAAAGTCTGTAATTACCTACCATGGGGTGAGGCTGCCAGGGACTAAAACAATGTTATTTGAACTGGGAGGATGATGAAACATGACTGGGTTGTTGCTTTTTATTTATGCTGTGGAGGCGTTCAACCTCTTTTTACAAATTTACTCCCTGAAGAGCTGATAGAGATATTTTTATCAGGCCATCTAAGGACAGCTATGAAAGAATACAATCTGCTTAGAACAGCACACAACTCTGTTCATGTGCAAAGTTTAGCCTGTGTAGATGCCATCATTTCCCTCCACAGAAAAGTACTTTGTCAAGGACTGGAGTCCTCCATCGCATCATTTCAACACCAGGATTCCTTGGGGAAGATCACTATAGATTTATTGGCTTAAAATGGTGCTTTGGGGGTTTTGTGGCAGGAATGGGCAGTCTGTGACCCTCCAGTTGTTGTCAGACTCCCCATCAGTGCTAGCTGTCATAAACAATGTTTAGGAGGATGAAGAGAATTGTAGGTTGGATAAACACCACACATTTAAAGTACACGAGTTTCCCCAAATAATCTCATCACCCTTTCATTGGTGACATATGAAAGGACTGCCATTCCTATCTTCATCAGCACTTCCCTCCGTGCAAAGGCCAGGTTGAAAATCCTACCTGTTCCCTCTGGGAGTGTGGAGATACTAATTCTCCATCACTATAAGGTCTTTTAAAAAAGAGACATGATAGAACTGTGTAATATTTGGAAGAGGGAATCAGATGCTGAATAAGGGCAACTGAGATAATAGAAAGAATGGCTTGTATCCAACAAAGTGATCCCATATGCACAAGGACTTCCAGTAGCGCAATGGAGCGTCTCCATTCCTCTCCTCTCCCTGCATGCCTTGTGCTGCCCCCCATCTGCTTTGGAGGGTTAGGGGACCCCTAGAACAGATTTGGGGGAAGGAGAGGGAGGGCAAGTTCTGCTGCACAAGCAAAAGTCCTTGGATGAGCAAGGCAACTTTGCTGAATCATACAGCTCATGCTAGAATCTAACAACAGGCTACATTAAGAAGCACCCAAAAATTCTATTTAAAAAGATACACAACTTTTGGTGATTTGGGGGTGGGTGGGGATATTAGTTCCAACATCTGGCATGCAGCTGGAAAGACTATCTTCTTATGCATAGCCTGGCTACCTTCCTCATCCTAGAGTGTTGTTTTCGGAGGGCGGGGCAGGCGGAGCTTTTGATTGTAGTTAGTAACATGCTGGTATGTTTCTTTGTAGCATCCTTTTGGAATTAAAACATCATAGCAATTTAAAAAAAATCAAACTATATTAACATTTTTCAAAAAGCCAGACCATTAATTTAACTGGAAACCTGAAAATACCTTCTGTTGCTGAGTTCCAACTTGGACCCAATATGTGCAAGAAATTATGCCTCTGGTTTGGTTCCAATTTACACAAGCTTTCTGGGTCTTTTCTCCATTTTTGTTACAGTTCAGTTCCCTGGCCCAAAGCAAGCACGGAAAATCCTGGGCTCAAAAGTATATTTTCTTCCTAAGGACCACAGAAAAGTTAAAAATTACTTTATGATTTTTTTTTTAGTTCTTTTAAAAAAGGCACACACTAAATACAAATACATATAGACTGCACTCCGATACACACTTAGCAGAGAGTGAGTTCCATCGAATTCACTTGGGACTTTGGACATGTATAGGATTAGTTTCTGAAGACTGTAAATTTTTTATGGGATGGTGGGGGAGTAGATGTCTTGTGAACACAGCTGCGAAAGGAAAAGCTCACAATTTAAAGGGGTAGCCAACAGAAAATATGAAGCAAGTCATGCTGAGTTTTACATTTAAAACAAGAAAATGATAATTCAGATATCTTTCCTTTAGGGTGCGGTCTTCTCGTTGAGTCTGTCTGCTGAAGGGCTTGTCACGGGTGCCGAAATCTCAGCTTGTTCTACCATCCTGGTGCGATGGAGACTTTGGAGTCAAGGTGAGGGGGAGATACCCAAAATGGAAGATGCAAGGCTGGGTCTCCTGGTAACAAAGGGGTCTTGTGGTTTAGGATGGAAAGAAAGAAATATGCCCCATCTTGTCTGCCACTGTGGCTGAGTGGTTAGTTAGGGAGCTGTGCTGTTGAGCTTGCACTGTGGACAAAAACCCTCTCCTTGCCAATGGCATTATTCATTTTCCCCCAGGCATGCAAAGGTAAGTGAGGGCATTCATCCATAGTAAGGCTCAAACTCCCATTGCCTGTTTCACATCCTTGTGGAGTGAGCCACTGGATGCTGCTGTCAATATCATTGATCCTGACCCCTCCCCTTTAGCTGCTATTCATATGAGTGTTCCCCTTGCTGGGTGAGAAACCCTTGTCTTGATCCCTTGCCCCAGGACAGCTGTGTTTACCTCTGCAGGCATCCGGTCCAGAGAATCATCCCTTCTTCCCCTTTGTGTGTTGAAATCTAAAACTGTACTTGTGAGGGAATTAAATCCCCTGCCTGAGTGACTGAAGATGCTGAGGTGTCATTTTGCATGTGTGTTGATGCAGGGATGTATCCATGTTGACCCAAGTTCATTGACACTTTCCATGTGTGAGCTAACATTGTGGGCATTGTTGCCAGTAGAGTAGGTGATTGGTGCCTACTGGTAGGGTTTCAAGACATGCTGGGGGTGTATCTGTCATCTTCAATCCATAATTTTTGTACTTTACTCCTCCCATCATGGGCTGAGCACATATACAGAATATAGTAGGGAGGAGATGCCCATCTAGCTGGTGGATAGGATTCGTCTGCTGGTCTGATCTGGAGTGATATCAAAGACCAAAACAGATAGAAACTTTACATAGACTCCCGGCTTGTGATTTCCTTTTTGTTTCCGGCATAGCCTGAGGTTGCTCATTAAGCCACAGCATTGATGGGACGCATCTACAGACAGAGCTGTAATTTATATTTTTCTTTCCTCGCTCTCTTGTTCCCCGCAAGCTAGCTTAGAGGCCTGAGCAGCGGAGAAACAAAAAAGGATTTACATGTTCTCCCTTGCACATGCACGCCTCTGCTGCAAACACACAGTCCACACAGAATGCTCTCTGCACTTGAACCACAATCCAATCATTAGTTCAGATTAAAAATGCAAACTGAAACAGGGGTACCTCGGGTTACAGATGCTTTAGGTTACAGATGCTTCAGGTTACAAACTCCGCTAACCCAGAAATAGTACCTTGGGTTAAGAACTTTGCTTCAGGATGAGAACAGTAATTGTGCTCTGGCAGCGCAGCAGCAGCGGGAGGCTCCATTAGCTAAAGTGGTACCTCAGGTTAAGAACAGTTTCAGGTTAAGAACAGACCTCCAGAACGAATTAAGTTCTTAACCAGAGGTACCACTGTATTTATATTTTGCAATGAAAAAATAACTAAGTGAACTCCCTAGCTTTTAAGAGTTCCTCTACTAGTGATAGCAGGCATGTGTCACTTTAAAGACTAACTAATTTATTATGGCATAAGCTTTTGTGCGATGCCTCATTTCACTGCTCTTTTGGTTCTCTTGGGACTTCCTGGGTATGGTAACAGGTGTTTTTTATAACTGGCAAATGTACAGAATGAACAAGGAAGCAGGAAATAGAAAGCAGTTGAATCCGGCTCCAACTAAGGGATTTTTTTTTTAACTGGCATTTGGAAGACAATAATAAGCATGCAGTCTTCTTGTGTGTGGAATGACTGAGGATAACACCCTGGCATGAGGCCCCCAGCCTAGAAATTGTTCCCCTCCTGTGGTCTACTGACTAGCAAGATCTTTACAGGATTTCAGACAGGTTTTTTTCCCCTTAGCCCTCCTTGAAGATGTTGCGGCTCAAAGCTGGAACTTTCTGCTTTCAAAGTATGTGCTCTGCTACTGACGTACAGACTTGCCCAGTGCCTCTGCCTTCGTCACACATGGGCTAACTACAAGACTGCAATCCATGCTGTACACTGTTTGACTCCTTTGCAATGAAATGAAAGCCCTTACAGCAGGCAAGGCTACTTTACTGTGTTACAGATAGCTGAGCTTTTCCCAAAAGATTATTCTAAGAGGTTTTCTAGATGTCTATCTGAAAGAGGATGAGATTGGCCAAGGATCTATAATCCCATTTATATGAAGCCCTGTAATCTTCCTGAAAGTCTAAAATGGCACTTGAATCTTTAATTACAGAGTGATTAGATGGACTACAGGAAACAGGCCCACCTGCATTGACAGAGTAACTGGCAGCATGAAGGGAATCAACAGACAAATTTCCTTGCTTGCTTTCAACTTACAAAATGTGGGTTTCCTAAATCAATATCTTCTCTATCTCTTCTCACTAAGCATACCGGGATGACTACTAACATCAGGGAGAAGACTAGGTCAGAAGACCAGGCTTGCCAAAGAAATCACATGTGTTTTCATGACCTTACCTGAATTTCTCAGAAAACATTTTTCTGAGAAAACAGCTGAGATTTTTCTTTCTTAACCCCCTCTGCAAAAAAAGGCCACCTTGTAGAATTTTCCCAACATTTCTTTTGTGGCAGCTGCCATTCCAACCCCACAACCCCAATCTCCCAGAATGATGCTAGGTCTCGGGCATTATGGAAAACACAAAAATAGTGCTCAGGCTGCCAGTGCATTTGCTGCTGTTGCCACTTGAAGAGGCAGGTCTCCCCACTAAAGAAAAGAGAAAGAAGCTGCATTTCTGCTAATGGTGAACCTTAACACTGAAAACAACCCTGGGACCATTCCTCCTCCTTACCCTGGAGAAATGCAGTGAAATGGTCCTCCCAGTTTCTCTGACCGCAAACAGGGTAGATAATTTCAAAAGGCCATTTCCGCACAGCAGTATCATAAGCTGGCTCTTTATTGAAAATCGGCTCTCTTTAATTAAGTTATCTGACTTCTGAGAGTCATCTTTTTAAATAATGATAGTCAAGAATATTTTGTGAATTCAGCAGTTAATAGAATTTTCTTTGAGATATGAGGAAATTGATGGGAGATATTACGCCTCAGGAAATGGTGTAATTCAATTGAAGACTTTCTCCTTTCTGTGTCACCAATATACTAAATATTCTGGAAGATTGATTTCTTAGGAGAGAGCTGGGGCATGCATTACACTGACCATGGGCAGCTCATCCTGTTTTGCCACCTGAGGTAAAATGAGAATATGCCCCCCCCCACTTCTGCCACTGGTGGAATGCCCCCGACTGGTCAAAACCCAGCAAGAGAGGGGCATTCCACAGGGTATGGAAGAAGGGTGGTAACACCATGCACCGAAACACCTCCCTCTCTCTGAATGCAACAAAAGGGAGGCATTCCACCAGTGGCAGAAGCAATGAGGCAGGCAGGGCTCTGTCTCTTGAACTTCTACCGCCTGAGTCGGCTGCCTCGCCTTGCCTCATGGGTGTACCAGTTCTGGCTATGGAGGAACCAGAGATAAACACCTGTGATCTGTTTCATACAATCAGACTTATCGCTCAATAGCAACATTGGCTATTTCAAGCATGAAACTGTCCCAGAGACTGCCCTATAAAAAAAACCATGTGTCTCAATGGGCCAATCTTCTACATCCATTGCTGGGCTTCTTGGTTCCCCAAGGAAGGAACTGTCTGCCTCTGGATGACAACAATGGGAAGAGTGTGTCTCAAACAGCTGTTTGCAAAACTCAGGAAAATCTCAAAAATCAGCAAAATTGCTGTGCAATCAACACTGCAGCTATGACTGGGCTGCTTCATAGCTGATTGTGTTTCCACGGGATATTTGATGGGATCCATCCCTTGTGCCAAGGGTCGCTTTTTTGGGACCATTTTGAATTCTGAGAGTGCTGTGGGCACAAATCACAAAATGGCTGCCATGAAGGTGAGGGCTTCCATGGAGGGCATGGGAGAAAGTCACGGTGAAGCTTTTGCCATAACTATATTTCCATAGTTGGAAAGGCTTAACCTGTTGAATTCCTGCTTGCCATGCAACTGCTTAAGGCACACAAGACGTGTTCCCCTGTCCCAATGCCAACTATAAACCAAAGCTTAGGCTGCCATTCTGTACCCACTTTCCTGGGAGTAAGCCCCGTTAAACACGAAGGCTTACTTCTGGGTAGGCATATATAACATTGTACTGAGTACAGTGTAAATTCTTCGCGCGGGCCCGGCCTTTAGCTCCTGCACACCCAGAGTCCTCCTTGGGCCACTTTGCAAAGAGCACAGGGCAGGCATAGGGGAGGTCCCCAGCTCAACCCCAGAGCAGACAATGCAGACAAACGGTCTGACTCAGTCTAAGCAAGGGAGCTCTAGATGAGGGGAAAAGTCAACTCGGTTACGAAGCGCGCTGGAAGCTGGCATCTTCCCCGGAGGGAGAGCAGCCGCTAGCCAAGGGTCAGCCCGCACCGTCGACGCTGCCATGACGATCTCTCCCGCCTGTTGCTGCCCAGCCAGGCGCGCCAGCGACCCAGAAGCGGCTGCTCCTCCCTTACCCTACTTACGGTAACGCGCGTCTCGAAGCGGAGCGCTGCCGAGCGACTCGCTCTGAGCGACCGGCCCCGAACTCCTCCCTCGAGCTCCCATTGGGCAGGGGCGGCAGTGGGCGTGGCTTCGGGTTGCGTCGGGGACGGAGGCTCCTGTCTTGCCTGGGCCGGGCGTTCAATATTCATGAGGGAGGAAGGGGGCGTGTCCTGGGAGGCCGGGCAGAGGCGGCTGAGCCTGGGGATGGTGCGCGGAGTGTGACTGTGACAGCTGGGCAGGGATCCCGGAGGAGGCGAAGGCGCCCCTCCTTCCGTCCCCACAGGAGGCTGCCTCAGCCCTTGCACGATCCTTCCCTCCCTCCGGGCGCATCCCGCTCCCTCTCTCAGCCCGGATCCTGCACATCTTCCTCCTCCTCCACCTCTCCCTCCCCCCCTCCCAGAGTGGCCCCCAGCAGCCCCACCCCTCTGAGCCCCATTGTCTTTCCCCTCCCCACTCGCTCGCCCCCCCCCCGGGAAAAAGAGCTCCCCTGCTTCCCTCTTTCCCTCCCCATGGATTACAGGCTCCCCTCGAGGGAAGACGTAGGCATGGCCCTTCTCTGCCCAGCGCCTTGGGATCTGCCGCTCAGGGTTGCTGCTCTGGAGTGATCCTTAAAGGAAGGTCCCGCAGCGCTGGAGGGGAAGGAAGCGGCTTCCCTGCTCCCCACACCCGACGGCTCCCCCGGCTCGGCTCGCCTCCGCTACCATGGACAGTATCCTAGAGCCCTTCCCTTCGGAGCGCCTCTTCCCCGGAGGAGCCTCCAGCTTCTTGGATCTGGGCGATTTAAACGAAGCGGATTTTCTCAGCAATGTGGTAAGAGCGGAGCGGCGGCTGGACGGCGTTTGAGGTTGCTGGGTGCGGGCCAGAGAGAGAGAGAGAGAGAGAGAGAGAGAGAGAGAGAGACGCGGGGTTGGTGGTTGTAGGTTTGTAAAGCGGCTTTCCTTGCCCGAAGGTCTGAGGGCCTTTCGGTGGTCTCTTCTGGACCCTGGGGTGAAGGGAAGGGTTCGTAGGTGAGCAGGAGGAGGTAGGCTGGGGGCAAGTCGAAAGGAGCCTTAGCTGTGTCCCGGGATGCCCCTGGCTTGTCTGCAGCCGGCTGCCCCTTGTTGTGAACTGCTACCGCGATTTTAATATGCCAGTCCGGATATGATCAGCAACACGTGTCACATACACATTCACACGAGCGTTTTGTCCCCTGTAAATGTAAGCAGCCGTTCCACCCCGTTCCTTGCCGGCACGGTTCAAAAAGCGCCCGTTGATTCGCGAAGGCGTGATGCACATCACTTGATTTCGCAACGCTTGGTGACTAGCAAAGGGTCTCTATTAAAATGCAGTGTCTGGCATAAGATGGAAACGTTACCTCTGGTCTTTGATTTGTGATGTCTGTTTCATGGACTTGATGCAACAGCGAGGGACCCCTGGCCCTCCAGGTGTCGTTGGATCCCCACTCCCATCATCCCTGACCATTGGCTGTGTGGCTGATGGGAGATGGAATCCAACCACATCTGAAGGGACACAGTGGTCTTCAGGAGATAATCATGCATGGGTGAAGCAGCCCCAGGACTGCTTCAAAACATGCCAGCTGCGAGGTGAACGTGGATGGAACTTGTGATCTGAGTGCAAAATTTCACCTCACCATGCAACAAATGGTTGTTGCGAATCTATTCTTAGATGACCTATCTATGGTAATGGAATGTCTTAGAGTTGATTTCCATTTTTTAAAAAAATCTATTGTAGGACTACTATGTTCATTTACTTAACAGTGGGGTTCCATGTGATCTTAAAGTTGTGAATAGGTGAATATATTCAGTAAAGTGTCCCCAAAACCTTAAATCAGGTCAAAAATCAGGCCAGAACCTTAACACCACAGCCTAACGTATGTGGTGTTGAGGCAAATATTACCTCTGAGGGGCCACAGTGTATTCAGGAAATCTGTGATGAGAATTCTCTCTAGCAGTGAGCATGAGAGAGAGCTCCAATTTAGATCAAAGCATCAGTATTGGTGGGGGTGGGGTGGGGGTTTAAAGCCTCCCCTCTGTGCTAATTACCCTGTCTAAATCCGAAGTCCCACCTGAGCTGCTATTAGACCTCCTGAGGAATCTGTGGTGGATTTCCTGCTTCTGTCTATGCTTATGTATGCACTGGCAATCCAAATCAGCATGTTACTATAACAACAGTGAAGGGTAATAATGTGGCGGGGGGTATTGGTTTGTTTTTGTTTCATTATGTATTTTGTGTTCTCATTTTGTATCTTTATGCTGTGAACCACCTTGTGATTTTTGGATGAAGGGCGGTAATAAATAGTAATAAATTATAATTATTACAGGTTAATCACTCTAGAATAAAGGAATATGACTCTAGAATAAAGGAATATGACCTTCTGAAAGCTTCATCTTGGCTAAGCCCATCTTAACTGTAGTCTGAAGAGTTTCTCCAGAAGCACAGGGGGCGGGGTCTTATATATTTGGTGGGTGGGAACCCACAAAAAAATCTCACACATGAATACAGAAACCCTTATGGGGCCTCAGCAAAGCATCTGATAGTGAATATATACAACACAAGGCCTTTGAACCTTTGGGTGAAATTTGTCTCCTCGACTGGAAACTGAAATAGCATCCTGTTGTTGACTGGGGCATGCAGTTTCCCATATGTTATATACTGGGGCCACCTTTCCGTAATGTCAAATTTTATTTTAGGAATCTTTTTCACTCTCTGAAGCTTTGTTCCTGCCCTGGGTGTCTTATATCCTAAGATCACCAGTGTTGAAGCAATGATTGTTCAACATCAACGTCGTTGGACTGGTTATGTTGGGCAGATGCCTGACGATCGTCTTCCAAATCAACTACCCTATTCCGAACTTAAAAATGGAAAGCGTAATGCTGGTGGTCAGCAGAAGAGGTTTAAAGACTGTCTCAAGGCAAATCTAAAAAAATGTAGTATAAACACTGACAACTGGGAAACACTGGCCTGTGAGCGCTCCACTTGGAGAACAGCCTTTACCAAAGGTGTTATGGGCTTTGAAGACACTCAAACTCAGGATTCAAGGGAGAAACGTGCTAAGAGGAAGGCACGCCTGACAATTCCACACCGTGATCAACTCCCGCCTGGAAACCAATGTCCCCACTGTGGAAGGACGTGTGGATCCAGAATTGGCCTCACAGTCACTTATGGACTCATTGTTAAAACCGTGTTTATAGAAGACTCGGCTACGAGTGATCGCCAAAGAAGATATCCTACTCCATAAGCAAGAGATTCAGGGAGGGGCTGTCACTCAATGGCGGAGCACTTGACCTGCATGCAAAAAGTTCCCAAGTTCTGTCCTTGGCGTCTCCAGTTACCAAAAAGGACATGGCAGTAGATAATGTGAGAATTGCTTCCAGTCAGGACTTGCCGATCAGAAGGTCGGTGGTTCGAATCCCCACGACGGGGTGAGCTCCCGTTGCTTGATCCCTGCTCCTGCCAACCTAGCAGTTCGAAAGCCCCCCAAAAAGTGCAAGTAGATAAATAGGTACTGCTCCGGCGGGAAGGTAAACGGCATTTCCGTGCGCTGCTCTGGTTCACCAGAAGCAGCTTAGTCATGCTGGCCACATGACCTGGAAGCTGTACTCCAGCTCCCTCGGCCAATAAAGCGAGATGAGCGCCGCAACCCCAGAGTCGGTCACGACTGGACCTAATGGTCAGGGGTCCCTTTACCTTTACCTATTGATAATCTACATTGCCCTGGTATGTAGGGCAATGGTATCTAGCATATGGTATCTAGCTTAATAGCAACTTGAAGCAAATGGTTTCTCCCCTCTTGCGCAGTGGGGTTGTACTGACAAACCATGTATCAATGACTACTATAGTAGATAATTGTATTAGATCTACTTATGTTTGCTGCCTTATCAAAATTGCACAAAATTGCTAATTTTCTTTAGCTTTCTGTGTTTTATCTGTGTTTGTTTTAATTTTTTGGAAGCTACATTGAGTCCTGGTTTTGGGGAAAGGTAGGGTATAAATAAATAAATAATAATTTTCTCCCTCCTCTGGTATAACTAGCCCATATAATATAGTTATTTGTCTGTTTCCTTCAAATGTTACACTCACAAATTAGATAAGCCCTTCATAGTGGGCACATATTACTGATCTGTTTCACAGGAACGTTTGTAAGAATGCCTTTCAAATTATACACTCTGTTTACATATTCACACATTTTCTTATTTATTCTCAAAGGTGCTGAAAGGATATAGCAGTAATTAAAATAAATGAGGTTGTATTCAAGATTAGCAGTCCATGTTAAAAAAAATAGTATTAGAATATATATTTTAAAATGAGTTGAAAGTGTGTGTATTTTACTCAGTGGGAAAATAGTAGCTTTGGGAAAGTGGCATCTGGTGGGGACAAGGAATTAACTCCCTCATGTAGTGACAATATAAACCAGGCCCACAAAATTTGCATTAAAAAACACACAAAATCCAATTCTGAATCTTCCATTGCTTTGCCCAGCTCCTCCCTCAAATTGGAGCCTATGGGTTGCCCTCTATGAATGCAAGAAAAGTTGTGAGAGAAAAATTTGGTTTGTCAGCAATGTTGCAAATATTTCTTAACATTTTTGCTGGCTATGTATACCATGTTGTTTTTCTGGTTGATTTAAATTACAGTTCCTTTTTGGATGGTGACTGCAAAACTGGCCTGATGAAAATGTATGATTATTTCTTTCTCATGATCAGTGAGTCAGTTTCTAATTATCAATATTTATATGCAGTTGGGTTCCCAACACATATTTTTAACTCTTGCCATCCAGTGTATGTGTGTTGCACGCACTGTATGCATATACACATGCAGCAATAGGCAACTCCCTACTTGTATGTGATCAGCATGCACACAACTGCTGGTGTGCGCACCGTTTTCAGCATCTCAGGGCTGGCCTATGTGCACACAGGCGGAGGAAGAGGAGTGGGGGGAGTGCACTGCCCCCAGCAGCACGATCCCGGTGGGGTGCCATTGTGGCTGCCCCTGCAGCCAGTGCGCCACGCCCCCAGGACACATGCCACATCCCTGCGGGCGGTGTGCCACACCCCTGGAATGCACACCCTGCCCCTATGGGTGGTGCACCACACCCCCGGGATGTGCGCCAGGCCCACCCCCGCCTGTTCTCCGACCCCCAGTGCCGGAGCATGAAGCTCAGCCACTGTATGTGCGTCCCACTTATGTGCAATGCCTCAAATCATAACCCCCACATAAATGGGGAGTTGCCTGTACATATGCATTTAGAGGCCAAATCTGCTGCAGTCAGAAGCAGTGTCCAGGTGGAGATTGGCAAAAATGTCCTGGAAAATCCAGATGTATGGCAACCAACGTCAATTTTTCTTGAGAGAAAGCTCAACAACTTTAGTATGCAGGATTTTTACTTTTAGAAATAAGGCAACCCTATGTTCATTGGATTTTGGGTGTTCAATAATATCTGTATTTTAATTAAGGTTGAGGCAGAGTAGTATTATCTGAGGCCTAATTGTCATGTAGATGTCCTTTTAGAAAGGAAGTAGGATTGGAATTTGCCATCTAAAATGACATGCTTAGGCTGTTACTTATACCTACTTACCCAGGAGTCAGCCCTATTGAACTCAACAGCACTCTGACTATATATTTATGGGATTGTTCTGTTAATAAGTCTGAAAGGATTAAGTCATTGGTTAACTTAATTGGCTTCATTATGAATTATAAACAGAGCTCCAGTCAACACCATCACTACCACCAGTTGTAGGTATACTATTATTGTTCCAATAGTATTTAACATTTCATTAGCACAAGCAGCATGGTACATCATAAAACACAGGAATAACACAATACCAGCCTAGAGGGATTAAAGCCTATATTAGAAAGTCAGGGATGGAGGACACTTATATTGGATTGACTTGAGCAAAATTATGATGGGGTTGGTTTAGCCAGTCTGAAACCAGCTAGGGGCACATGGCCTGGGGGATGTAATCAGCTTCTCTGCAATCTGTTTCTTTTCCAGTCTTTTAATAGGACAGGTTTATGAGTGACATATAGACCATATATGACTGCTGAATAATGCAGGAGTAATGGGAATTGGACCGCCAGCAGGATCGTCTGGGCCCAGTGTGTTATTTGTATCCATGCCTCTTTCTGGTGGTAACAATCATTGGTTTTGCGACAACCCCTCTTGTCCATGAGAGTTGGATGTCCATAACTGGTTTATCTATTATACCCTTTGTTTGTGGTCATGGCTGGGAAATGAGGGTCCCCAACATAGCTCTTCTGCCAAGCCCTCTTGGCCCTTCCAATTCTTTGCTTTTGAAAATTGAAGCTCTTTTGTTGTTGGCTGGTTGGGGAGGTCTGAGGTAACATGACCCCCCCCCCCGGTGTTTATTTCACATGCATTTAAAATGCCTGAAGTGGGCTACTGTGTGGGAAACCGGGGGTGGGGGCAGGGGAAGAATGGAATGGAGTATTGTGGGAAAGGACATGGCTGGAAACTTAAACAGTACTCGACGTCACAACATTTTGCCGCAGGGCTCACTTGTTTCTTAATTTTATCAGGTCTTTAAGTACATCCTAGCAGACCCTTCTAGCTTGGCACAGGGCTTCCTGTTTTTGGAACCTGTGCTTGGGTTTCAAACTTGAAAGGAGTCTTCAAAAGTAAGGTTAATCTTCCATGCTATGTTTACTTACAGATTGCAGTGAACTTTCTCATCATATTATTGTACTTGCTGCTTTAACCTTTCTATTGTCAGCTGTAGACTTTGTTGAATCTTGCCAGAATGCTCCTATTCATTCGTTGTTTTCATTAATGCCGCGACTAAGACGGCACCTCTCACATGTTGCTTCAGACACAGTCACCTTTTGTGCTTTATTTTGGTTTCTTAACCGGTGGTCACTAGTCCTTTCTTTGGTTTTATGCCCCTGATGTGGTGAGCCATGGAATTTATCTCTTTCTGAGTTTTCAAACCCACAATGAACCAACCTGCTTTATCTTTTGGGACAGTGAATGGCAATGCATTAATATTAACCAAGAAGTTTTTTTTTAAAGTTTCCAGAATTGTAGAGTTGGAAAGGATCCCAGGGGTCATCTATTCCAACCCCCTGCAATGCAGGAATCTCAGCTAAAGCATCCGTGACAGATGGCCATCCGACCTCTGCTTAAAAACCTCCAATGAAGGAGAGTCCACCACCTTCTGAGGGAGTCCTTTCTGTTGTCAAACAGCTGTTACTGTCAGAAACTTCTTCCTGACGTTTAGTCGGAATCTCCTTTCCTGTAACTTGAATCCATTGGTTCAGCTCCTACCCTCCGGATCAGGAGAAAACAAGCTTGCTCCATGCATTGAACAACTGGGTGCTGTCATCACTGATTGGGGTACCACAGTTTGGGTGACCTGGCTACTGTGTTGTTTTTGCCACCACCAGGCATTTCACCTGCCAATTTTCTGTCTCTGGGGAACAAGGGAGTTTTAAATGCCAGTTGCTAGTATCTGGCAACACAGAAGTTACCTGGGGATTGTATCCTGCAAGGCAATTGTTTTCCTGACCTTGGGTCTGGCAGAATGGCCACGCTGAAGCTGAAGTAGCACCTGACGGGGAGGACCTGAAGGATAAAGCTCTGAAGACTACTAATCAGGATGGTTGTGTACTACTACTTCCAGAATCAGAGACGGTATGCAAGGGATCAGGAGTGGAAGAGGGCTATTGTTATCATGTTTACAGACTGACAGGTTTCCTACAGGCTGGCAGCTGTGAGAATCCAGGATGCTGGATTATATAGGCCTTTGGTCTGATCCAGCAGGGCCCTTCATAGGAAACTATGGTGAACAGAGCGAGGGAAAGCGCTCTGGAGCTGGGCATACAAAAAGGGAAGGATTGAGATGGACAAGGCCTTGGGATGTTAAACCAGCTTGCACTGAGCTAGGATGGAAGTCCACCCAGTTCTCTGGTTTCTAACAGAAGCCCTAAATCAGCCTTTTCCAACCTGGTGCCCTCCAGATGTTTCGGACTACAACTCCCATCAGCCCCGGGCTGTTTACATTGAACATAACTGGTATTGCACTGCATTGAGATTGTGAGTTCATATCAGTTTAGGGACATTTCCAGGCTACAGTTGTTCATTATCAAGTTAGGCACTTTTCTTTTTCTTTTGCTCCATTTTCTTTTGTTTAAAAGCAGCAAATACTGTGTTCACAGTGGATGAAAAAGTCTGTTAATTGAAAAGGGCCATATGCATTTAATTCTGCCTGAGCACCCCTCCCCACCTCCAAAGAAACTGGAATTAAAAGACTAGCCAGGAATCCTTACCAGTTTCCAGTTTTGCTGGATTCCTTAGTGCAGCGGGAAGCTCTCCCAGCTGCTGTGAGAGGTACACAGATGTCTCTGGAGAGCTGATGCCAGCCCAGCACTGTGGCCTACATAGAAAGTGTCACACTTCCCATTTTATCAGCTGCAAACAGTTAGTTGATCCATAGCATATTTTGAGTTATAGTTAGCTAGTTAATTAGTTTAGCAGTGAAGAGTGAGAGTGCTGGAAATGTCTTATGTGGCTGTAAACTCATTCAGTTCAGGCTTATCTTTGCAGGGGAGGGGTTTGTTATTGTTTTGTTTTTGTTTTTCTTATGTATTTTGTGTTTTTATCTTGTATTTTAATGTTGTGACCCGCCCTGAGATCTGTAGATGAAGGATGTTATACAAATCTAATAAATAATAAAAATAATCATCAACTATCAGGTGACAGTCTAAACCATGATTCAAATGGTTGGTGGCTACTGGTGGCAGTAAAGTAAGAAAACGCCTTGCAGATTTTTTCAAAACCAATTTAAAGGAAAGTTATAAGGAAGAAAGTATGTGAAAATATTTGCAGAGTAAACTTATTAAACACTCATCAGAGGGTGGGAGCATAGGCATGTTTCTAACATGAGCTGCAGATGTTAACAATATCATTGCATGTGCTGGAGAACTGGCTTGCATTTTGATGCCTAAGAGTGCACAAATTCTGGCTGGAAATTGCCTCCTCTTAGAAGCATTCTTAGCTAAAGCATCTTCTTTGAGTAGAAAAAATGTCCAACTGGAAATGCCTTTTCTTGAACGTTAACATTCTGAATTTTAATGTGGGCTGAAAGTGCTGTCTGTACAGGCAATCTATAAAACCATACAGGTTTTAATGGCTCTCTCACAAGTGTATGAATGGATATATGGTACACCTGCCTACACTATGGAAGGAGGATGAAATGATGTAGTCATAGAAAGATTAGAGCAGCCCAAGGCTGGCGAGTGCATCCCTATTTCTCCATAGCAAGTAGTATACTTTGCCGTCATCCTCTCTTTGACCTGACCTTGAATCTGTCTGGGGAAGTGAGATCCGTTGGCTTTTCTCCCTCTTGCCCTTTTCCCTGAGCTTGTGAGGGATACAGGGACCAGCTTCAGTACTGCCATGCTTCCAGTGACATGACCATCAGAAGAACATGAAAACCCTGCTGGATCAGACTAATGGACACATCTAGCCCAGGATCATGTTTCCCACAATGACCAAACAATTGTCTCTAGAAATCCCACAGATTTGACATGAAGGCAGTGACCCTCTCCTGCTCTTGCTCTTCAGCATCTTGCATCCAGCCGTGTATTGGAGGTTGCATGTAGCCGTTGTGGCTAGTAGCCATTGAGACTCCTCCATGGATTTATCTCGATCCCTTTTGAAGCCATCTATACCAGTGGCCATTACCGCATCTTGTGGCAGCAACTTTCATAAATTATCCACATGCTGTGAGAAGGCCTAAGAAAAGAGAGGAAAGAGCAGAAGAAGGAATCATAGAATAATAGAATCTTGTCAAGGACCCAAGGGTCATCTAGTCCAACCCCCTGCAATGCAGGAATCTCAGCTAAAGCATCCATGACAGATGGCCATCCAACCTCTGCTTAAAAACCTCCAAGGAAGGAGCTTAACATGCATGTGCCATTTGATTGCTTTCTGGTGGTTGGGATATAGAAGCCAAGATATATTCTTTCAGAGATTTACAGCGTGCTGAACTGATCTGGTACTCATGATACCATGAGGGCCAATGCTTCCACTAGGATTTTGAATCATGATTCAATTTGCAATGCCAATAGGTTCACCTTACTGGTTCAAAATGTCAAAATTCACTGGCAAAAAGTCAAGTTTGGTTGACGTCATTGTATTGTATTATAATGTTTGAGTGACCGTGTTTGTAGGGTAAGCAAGAATTTTAACTGGGTAAAACTGGTACTGGGTAGAATAGATCTTGCACAGGAAATCATTTTCATTTGATATTGATGTGGGGTAGAGGAGGGATTCACCCCTCTTAAATGTTCAATTGAACACAGTATGCATGTGTCAGTTTTGTGTGTGCCTTCATCTTCAGAGAGATGGTTGTGACAGTTCCCTTTGTAAGCGGGTAAGCAGCAGTGGTTACTGATTCTTTAGACTTTAGAGCTTGCTTTCCCTATAATCTCTAAGCAAACAAGCAACCGTCTTTCTGCTGATGATCATATTTGCTATGCTCCATGTGGCAAGAGAGTGAGTCTGAAAGAAGGAGATACAGCCACAAGGCTCTTACTTAGGTGCCTGTTCTTTGCTTCTATTATCATGACAACTTCCTTCTTGAAGCTCTGGCCTTGGTCCTGAGAGCAACCACAGATAGTTGGCATTTTGATCCTTCTGGGTCTTGGGAGAAATGGATGGATAAGAAATGTACAGCTCCGTCCTAAGCATTTTTACTCAGAAGTATGTCACTCAGAGTTCAATGGGATTTACTCTCAAAGTAATAGTGCATAGAATTGCAGCTTAATATACTTGATTCTCTTGGGAAAGCTCCTTTTCAATGCAATGGCACAGGTCATAGTCTTGAATTCCCATAAATAGTCTGAGATACCTACATATATTGTTACAGATCTGGAGTAACAGAGTGCGGGGGTGCAAGGGCACCCATAATTGCTAGAGTCAGTGAACGTTAGAAGTTAATAAAGGGGTAGAATTTAGTGGGTTTTTGTAGGATGAAGGGAATATGCCTGATGCTAGCTTTAAAATACAGGCCGAAACAGTTCTCCTGTTCAGGAGATCACTGATAGCGATGCCATTAAGAACACAAGGAGAATTAAGTGCTGGTCCATTAAAGAGCAATTGACCAGGCAGATGCTGTCCTTCCCCCCTAGCTGTGTGTTAGTTAGCAGAAGAAATAGCACAGTTTGGAGAGGGAGGTTACAGGAGGCATGATGTCACCCAGGAAAATTGTTTCCTTTTAAAAAACAGGTCTGAAGAAGGGGGGCAAGCAGGCAGAAGGTGAGGAGGTTTTTTGGCAAGGGGTTCTGGGAACAAAAAGGAGGCAGTGGGGGAGAGCACCATTCAATGCTGGCTAGAGGAGGCTGCACTGAGAAACCAGAGGCCATGACTGGCTGCTGATTTGGACCCAAGCTTACTGAAGCTATAGGAGGAGCCATGAGGGACACTCTTGCAGCATAATGTTCTGTGTCCCCTCCACTGAAGACTTTAGGTATAAATTTGTGTAAAATAAATCATATTTCTCAAAGTCACCAGTCTCCACTGTGCCTCAATTTCCCAATGGAAACACGACCCTGAGTGTGTGCCTGGCAGTGGCGTAGCGTGGGGGGTGCAGGGGGGGCCAGCCGCACCGGGCGCAACTTCTGGGGGTTAGGTTAGGGGGCGCAAATCCACGGGTTAGGGGGCGCAAATTAGTTGGGCGCAAATCCACGGGTTAGGGGGCGCAAATTACTTGCCTTGCCCCGGGTGCTGACAACCCACGCTACGCCACTGGTGCCTGGAACCCCCCAGAATCTTACTACCACTTGGCAAGAAGGAGAAACACACACAGTGGAAATGGTATTAACTATGGACTAAGGCAGAGGTTTTTAAACTGTGGCCGCCAGCCTAGCACCCATAAATCTTCATGTAGTCGCAGTTGGACCCAAGGCAGTAGTAGCAAAACGTGCCTGGTGCCTGGCTCATTTCTAACACTGCACAGAGTATATATATATATATATATATATATATATATATATATGTATATCAGTAACTTCACTGAACCACAACTGAGAGAACCAAGTTGTTTTTTGGAATGTCCTTTCAGTGCTGTTGCTGGAACTTGGGATGTGTTGAGTCTAGCAGCAGGAATCAAATCTAGAACATAAACTTTGTGTCACAAAGCATGATAAGCAGAGCTACAAGGAGGAGGTTTTGTACCCAGGGCAAACCCCTGGATTTCTAGTTTGCTGGTGGTGCTATTGTGGCAAGACATCAGTTCCATGTCACACGTTCCCTCTATGTGGCTGTGCTATATTTTAGTTAAGGGAGCTGTATTTTAGTTAAGAAAAGAGAATGGTGATTCTATCAGGGAGCTGCCCCATCAAGAAATAGTACCAAAAGCCTCTGCTTTAAGTAGGTTCTAGGTTGCTCCAGTGAAGCCTGCCTTTCATAGAATGGAACATGTTATGTATTCAGTGGTCTGTGTTTGCCTGAGCTGGAGTCTGGACTAAGGATTCTGAGCCCCAGTGTTTTTATTCGATACATGATATCCAATCACAGAACATTTCAGAATTTGGGCCTCTGCCATTGGCCCTTAAACTCTGAGTCATGATTCGCAGCTTGGAAGTTTAGACAGCCACTCATGTTGGGAGTGGGAGTGGCCCAGGCCTTCAGAAATGTATATAAGCAGTTGCTTTGCCCCTGTTGTCCAGTTCTGTTAGTTCAATAAAGGTTCTTGCTGTTATCACTGTGTCTTGCCTTGTGGGTACCCACCTATACCTCAGAACACAAATTCCTTTTGACTTCAGCGGGCTCAGATATAGCAAATGAGGAATTGTCCTCGCTGTGGTCATTGCCTGAGGACACAGGCCTTGCAGGTCCCAGACCAGTGTTCACTCACACAGACACCTCAGTGACTTGATCCACTCCACTCCATGTGTTTCTGAGGGAAGGGTAAGCAAGAAAAGAAAGGGACTAGTTCAAAAAGAGAGCGACTAGGGAAGAAAGAGAGAACAGAGCTGGAGATGCATGCCGCACACTTCTGAGTCATCTGGACCTCCTGGCACAGCCTCAGCTGGACAAGCTTATGGGTTGATCCATGGCATGATGTAATCCCCCCAGTCCAGCTCTGATTTTCCCTCTACCCCTCCTCTTGCCTTGGGATGGCCCTGCATCTGGTGCATGTTGGGGGAGCGGGTGTTTTGATTTCCTGCTGAGATATGTGGAGATTTGCTGGCTCTTCCTTAGTAGCTGCTTATGTTTTGTATCACTTCAGTGAAAGGATGCTCTCCAGCCAGGATGCAGAACAGCTGGACATGGCTTGGTCAGGCTTCAAGCCAGCTGCTTGTACAGTGTGCAAACTGTGGTTTCTCCTCTAAAGTACAGATACACAGATAGTCTGTTTCCATCTAATTCCTGCTGGAAGAGGTGTGTGACCTTTTCTTATCTGCCAGTAAGATGGCAATATTCTCCCACATGCACACACATATTGAGAATGATCCCTGTCCTTGCATCGCCTGGTAAATCTGCCCCTTGTGCATGCTTGTGTAGCTCACATCTTCATCTGGACTAGGAGTAAAGGACTGTCAACCTGGAACAGGAGGAGAAACTTTTCTATTGGCAGAGTTGGGGGTGAATTATAATAATAATAATAATAATAATAATACCACCCCACCCATCTGCCTGGGTTTCCCCAGCCACTCTGGGTGGCTTACACCCTATATAAAACATCAAACCTTAAAAACTTTCTGTTATAGGGCTGCCTTCAGACGTCTTCTAAACGTTATGTAGTTCTTAACAACCTTGACATCTGAAGGGAGGGCGTTCCACAGGGAGGGTGCCACTACCAAGAAGGCCTTCTCTGTAGAGAATACCAAGAAGGTATTCTCTGAGAGAATAACCAGAGTTTGCACAGAATGACCCTTTTCTTTGGCTTTCCCTGGTACAGTGGTGCCCCGCAAGACGAATGCCTCGCAAGACGGAAAACCCGCTAGACGAAAGGGTTTTCCGTTTTTCGATGCGCTTCGCAGGACGAATTTCCCTATGGGCTTGCTTCGCAAGACGAAAATGTCTTGCGAGTCTTGAGATTTTTTTTCACTCCCCCCCCCTTTTTCTAAGCCGCTAAACCGCTAATAGCGCTAATCCGCTAATAGGGTTGCTTCGGAAGACGAAAAAACCGCTAGACGAAGAGACTCGCGGAACGGATTAATTTCGTCTTGCGAGGCACCACTGTATTCTATAAATCAGCAGAGGAATGGTGAGCCTCTTGCCCCACCAGCCAATAATGAGGGACGGGGTGGTAGTCCCAGAATATACAGTCAGATACAAGCCAACAAGCCCTTAGAAAGGCCTCTTTAAGAATCCTTCTGGCTAAAACATGTTTCTGCTGAACATGAGCCAGAGCCTTTGAGTCATTGCTTTGGTTACACAGCCTGGTCCTTCCATAGCTAGGCCAGAGAGAGTGGGGAGAACCACACCTGTAAGTAAAAGAGCCAGGAATAGTAACGATAATAATAGCAAGTCTGAAACTCCAAAATGTAATCTCAGGAAAATTCAGAAGCAAGTTAGAATAGATGGGGAGGACATTCTAATGCAGATCCTCCAAGTGTCCACATTTTTCAGGGGCAGTCCTAGATTCACAGAAGCCACCCCAGTTTCTGATTTGATCCTGGAATGTCCCACTTTTCCTTAGGACGTCCCTATTTTCATTGGAGAAATGTTGGTGTGTATGGAGTTATGTGATGTCCCAAGCCAAGGAGATAAGTAGCTATACAACTTTTAGAAGACATATGAAGGCAGCCCTGTATAGGGAAGGTTTTTAAAAATGTTTAATGTTTTATTATGTTGGAAACCGCCCAGAGTGCCTGCGGCAACCCAGTTGAAAGGATGGGGCATTAGTAGTAGTGGTAGTAGTAGTAGTAGTAGTAATAATAGAATAGGATGTCCCTATTTTCACCGGAGAAATGCTGGAGGGTATGCGAATGAGACCAAGAGTCAAACCTCACAAAATTGGTGTGTCAACTACTCCTTGGAGATAACTTTCCATCTAGGCCTTGATCAAAGCAATAGCTCCTATTGTCTAAGTCAGACCATTTCCAAAACTCCATTCAAACCCTGCAGAGAACAACCCCAAGATAAGCAGTCAATTGAAAGGACGCGGGTGGCGCTGTGGTTTAAACCACTGAGCCTCTTGGGCTTGCTGATCAGAAGGTCAGTGATTTGAATCCCCGCAATGGGGTGAGCTCCCGTTGCTCTGTCCCAGCTCCTGCCAACCTAGCAGTTCGAAAGCACACCAGTGCAAGTAGATAAATAGATACTGCTGCGACGGGAAGGTAAATGGTGTTTCTGTGCGCTCTGGTTTCCGTCACAGTGTTCCGTTGCGCCAGAAACAGTTTAGTCATGCTGGCCACATGACCGGGAAACCTGTCTGTGGACAAACGCCGGCTCCCTCGGCCTGAAAGCGAGATGAACGCTGCAACCCCATAGTCACCTTTGACTGGACTTAACCATCCAGGGGTCCTTTACCTTTACCTTTACCTGAAGCAAAACATCAGAAGAATGCAGACATATTTTGGAGCATCAGAGAGAAGGAAAGATGCAGGAGCATTGATTGGATGTGGGGCAAAACAGAAGAGCATTGAGGTAATCCTGTGCATGCTTACTTGGGAGGGTAAGCCCCATTAAACACAGTGGCACTTACTTAGCAGTAGACACAGATGGAGCTAGGCCCAGAAGGAAACAACAAAACTGTTGATAGGCCTGGGATGACCAGTAGCAGGCTTGAGGGAGAGAAGCCAAGACTTACGTGTAAAGGAGGTGGGTGAGGAAATGACTTGACCAGACTCAAGTTCTGGCTATGGGTTGTGGAAGGTCAGCACTGTGGACCCATAGAACTTGGTCCAACTTTTGTTTATGTTGTATAAGCACTGTATAACAGGGGGACAAAATGGCTTGAATATTCATATAGGTGTGCAGACTAGAATATTGTTGCATGCAGACAGTTAACATTTTTCCAGGGACACAAATGGATCTTTGGCTTCATTTCAGAGGTTGTATGCTTCGTGTGTGTGAGAGAGAGAGCGCGCGCGCGAGAGAGAGAGAGAGTTTCTACTTATTGCTGGGAGATTAAAGAAAATATGTTCAAGTAGCTTTGAAACAGCTGTCAGAGCCTACTCAAGCATATAGTTTTGCTATGGTGCAGTCCTCTGACTGGATTAAACCATTACAGAATGCTTGTTTGGAAGTATCCCTATGTCAATATGTTCCTGCATAGGGCAGCTTTTACATCAGGAGCGAGGAACCTGTGACCCGGAAGATGTTGAATTCCAACTCCTGTTAACCAAAGTTAGCATGGCCAATGATCAGGGATTATGTGAGCTGTTGCTGAACAACAACTAGGGAGCCATAAGTTCTCTAGTCTCATTTTACATGTTAGGAAGAAGGCTGAGGGGTTTTTTCCCCTGGCTTGTAGGCTATTGATTTGGAAAGATCCTAACTTGGTAGTCCTTTCAAAGAAGCCATTCCTAATACGCATCCTGAGATGCCACCATCCTGTGAAAGGACTGTACCATTTCAGGGACAATCCATTTGACAGTCAGTCTGCTATATGGTCCCATACAAAAGGGTGCTACAAACTTTTGGTACCTTTATGGACAGTGACAAAGTCCATTACCCCCACCTCGGGAACCCTCTTGATGAATTTGGCAGTGATATCTTGAGAGGCAGCCAAACCTATGCCCCAAAATGGGTGCAATCACACCCAAGTCATGTTTTGTTTCCCATCAGCACCATTGTTCCTTCAAGAGCCCACCCCCAATAAGCCATCACCAGGCTGGTCTCATTAGGAGATGAACTGGTGTTATTCCTAGCCCTTGGTAAATTCAGGAATTTACAAGTTTGTTCAGATTCTAACCCTTTACTGACTCTAGCGGTTTGGCTGGACTTGCCCCTCCCCCGACCTATAACAATACTTTTTTTTCTAAAAAGAAAGAAAAAGCCCTTGCATTTTCTTCTTTTTTCTTCTCTGCTTGGTCACATGGGTCAGCACACTCAATCAGTGGCCACAGAGTGAATGGCATTAGCAGTGGCTACACATGGATATCAATGAATGTGAATATTTTTTGCTCTGCCAAAAATAGGTGAGTAGGTTGGGCTCAGCTCTGCTAAAAGGTACTTGGCTTTGGCTGGAAAATACGCAGCAGATAATAATAATAATAATAATAATAATAATAATAATAATTTATTTATACCCCACCCATCTGGATGGGTTTCTCCAGCCACTCTGGGTGGCTTCCAACAAAATATTAAAATGCAATAGTCTATTAAACATTAAAAGCTTCCCTAAACAGGGCTGCCTTCCAATGATTAAAGTGGGGGCAGATTTATATAGGGAACTGAAACATTTGCTAAGGCCAGTGAACTCAAAATTGAACAAATTATCATCACTGGACATTGTGAAAGGTTGCTGCAGTGTTGACAATACATGCTGTTGATTTCTTACTTTGCCGGTGACTGCATCTCCTTTTTAGCAAATTTAAATTAACCAAGGACTATTTGATTTCAAGCTCTTGTGTTTGTGACAGTTTTCTGACAATTTATAATGAAATTGGTTTGTTTTGAAAAGAAAAAAAGTCAAGAAAGTGTTTCTGCAGTTCTCATTGAATGATGCTATAAGAGTAGTAAAAAAACACACAAAAACATATACCTGTTGATATATGTGCTTTTTTCTGTCAAGAGTGGCCTGGTGGAACTACTATTTACACTTGATCGTGTTGATAAATATTGAAACAGAAATAGGTGGCTTGTAAAAGTAACACCCCCAGCTGATTATAGGGGATTCTGATCTGAATTCTTTTGTTGTTGAATTTGTTGACAGTAACAGAGCTGGCCAATAAAGCGAGATGAGCGCCGCAACCCCAGAGTCAGTCATGACTGGACCTAATGGTCAGGGGTCCCTTTACCTTTACCTTTAACAGAGCTGGCTTCAATAGCTTCCCACCCCATCCCTCTACTGACTGCAGGTTTTCAAAATATTTTTCCTGCTGAACTTCAATTTGGTTGAGCCCTGCCAGTGGGCTGAACCCACACTCAACAGCAGACCTGCCTGCAGGCTTCAAATCTTCTTTGGCGCAAAGAAGAACCTTCACTTTCCCTCGTTTCTTCACTTCTTATTGTTCAACTTGAATGTGACGGCAAAAAATGTCATTTTTAAAGCTAAGAGTTGAACGTTAATCACCTCTCTGATTGCAGGGCACAGCTTTCCATTGGTTACTGGCATCAGGTCAGAATTCTACATTCTGAGCGAAAGCGCTTGGAAAACACCCGTGATGCCTGAAGGCATAGAGGTACACCTTCTGCCAACAAGCTCCCAGAGAGCTCCTTGCCTGCCATGGTGCCTAGACATATCACATCACTGAAACCATGAGCAGTCTAGCAGCTGGTGAGATCCTGCCCAGTCTGCTAATTACATCACCATCCTGCTGAAAGCAACTCTTTTGTAGTCTTGAAGATTTTTCCAGCTTGGCTTTAAGATGATTTAGATGAAAAGGGATTTTGCATCTGGGTTGATCGTATATAGTAGGTCTTCCTTATCTTGGGACATTTTGAGAAATCAGCACTATCCCTTTCTTTATAAAAGAAAGGTCGCCATCAGTTGTGTCACCTGATCGATTGCAATCTTGTTTTGCTTTCCACAAGTGTGATCTTCGGGGCCCCAGCGCCTACACAATGTGGGGAATTGTTCTTGGCTTTGTCTTCAGGTTATTGAAGAATTCCACAGAAGATCACTCAGTATTCTTTCTTATGGATTTAGTATTGGGGATCAGTAAGGAAGAAGCCATTTTGGATCATTTTGACTGGGTGTAAGAACATCCTAAGAGGATGGAAATCAGAATGAAAGCTCACATGGAGTGGCCTCAGAATTAACAGAAAGCTCAGTGCGATAAAAGAGTAAGGGCAGAACCTCTGATGCTGGAAGAGAAATTTTGGCAAACTGTACAAAAGGGGGCCCTAGCATTCTTTATCAACATAGGATTCAGCTGGTGGTAAATGAGCAAATAATTATCGTAGTCTGCAAAAAATAGAGCACCATTTTGGGTGGAAGTTGAAGCCATTGAAGACAAATTGAGCCACAGTTCTAATGTTAGTGAGGTGATACAACCTGGGTTGGAGCCTATGCTGCTGGCAGTGGTGGTTTAAATTTAGAGCAATAGGACTTGGCTCCAAAATGATGTGATGTTTGGCAGGTTTTAGAAGGAAAAAGAAGAGACCAAAAACAGATTTTGAGCCATTCCAAGAGAGTTCCATGCCAACTCAGGGGAGTTACCCCTAAGAGCTGCTGCCCAGAAGAAATTAGCATGAGCACACAGTATTGTGGAATTTGTATACATAAGTGGCTTCATGTGTGAGAATCTTAAGCTGTACATGTATGATTCCAGCACAGGCACTTCAAAATCCAAAGGGCCAAATTACAAGGCCAAAGACAGGCCAGTGGTTGGGTTCCGGAGCAGGCAGGTGGTTCTGGAAGAGGCAGACAAATTTCTAGGTGAGGTTAAGGCAAGTCAGTTTAGCAACTTCTCTTAATGGTAAGCTTATCAGTCTGAGTTCTTAGGATTCTATATGGAAGGTCAGGTGAGTCCTGATTGGCTTGTCAGATCAGCTGATTGGCTTCCTGTTGATTGGACTTAATGACCCCTTTGATGTATTAAACAACACTGCCTCAGAATCGTTTTGGAATATTTTATGCATCCACTGCTAACATGTCCTTTTATATCAATGGATAGCGTGCTGTATGCATTGACAACATGTTCCACCGGGTTATATGCCTACTTACTTTTTCTTTTAATACTAAGCATTCCAATTCCACAGCCTTGCCTTGGAATTTTGGAATTAGCATAAAGATTGGCTTGGCTTCTGGAATTAGTACAGGAATTCTTATAGTAAGGCACTGGGATGTGTGTCGCAAACTCGGGCCTCCTCTGCGGCAGCCAATCTCCATAACTTTACTGATTCTGCTAGCATTCAGAACTTTGCACACCCCTCATAGAAGGGTCCCCAAATTACAAATTGTAATTTGTTGAGCACTCTGAACAAATTACAATTCTCAGGATTCTTTGGGGGAGACCACATCTGTTAAAGTGCTTTAAATGGGTGGTGTATACATAACCTAGGAATAAGCCCAGGGCAGGTGTAGGGAACCTCTGGCCCTCCAGATGAGCTGAACTACAACTCCCATCATCCTTGGCCATTGGCCATGCTTACTGGATTTTATGGGAATGGTAGTTCAGCAGCATCTGGAAGGCTAATACTTCCCCACCTCTAAACTAGAGTTAAGGACCAACGTGAGTACTAACTCTTCCACAGAATTATTGTGAACAGGAATACTAAGCTCCAAAAGAAATCTTAATGGTGGGGGCATACTGTTGCTCCCCTCCCAACCGTGATGATGATATTGAAAAAGAAATTGGGAAAATAGCCAAAGGAGAAGCATTGACTGATAACAATTAGTCGTAGAGCCAACTAGAGGGAAATGGTCCTTTGATTATTTTATTTATTATTAAATTATTAAACTAAATTTAGGCTGCTCCCCTAATCCCACTTACCTGGGAATAAGCCCCATTGAATGCAATTGGACTTCTGAGAAGACATGGTTAGGATCGCATCAATCTTGAGTGGCCTCCAGGTGTGATATGGTGGGAAACCTCTTGGGTATTTAGTATATATGGAAGTGGAAAATTGTTCAAAAAGTCCAAAAGAATCACATTTAATTTCAACAGAGGAAATTTATAAAATAAAATAAAATAATGAGCAGGTCTTTTTAAAGGAATGTAAAAGCGGGGGACAGGGAGCAGGGTCTAGTCTCTTCAGGAAGCTTGGATGCTATTGAAAACAACTATAATAGAAACTGAGGGAAAATAAATACCACCGACTAGGAAAGGTACAGAGAAACCCAAGAGGATGTCTTCATGGTTAACAGGCAAAGTTGAGCTGTTAAAAGCACAAAATATTTCTTTTAAAAGTTGAAGTCTTGCCCATGTGAAGCAAATAAAAAAGAAGCATCTACTCTGGCAAAAACAAATGTAAGTTGAGAATAAGGTAAAAAGAACTTGAGGGGCAGATTGTAACAACTTTAACACAAACACTAAAATTTTATTTTAATATATCAGAAGCAGGAAAGGACAAAGCAATGAAATAATCCTCATGGGATCCTCATGGGAGGGGAGAGACAGTAGAAAAGTAACAACTTCTTCTTCTTCTTCTTCTTCTTCTTCTTCTTCTTCTTCTTCTGCATGTGTTTTTGCTTCAGAAGGTATTGGACTGATACTCACCACCTAAATCAGATTTTTCTCAGAGAAGACAAAGTCCTCTCTCAAACAGAGGTAAAAGGGGAAGAAGTATTTCCAGGCCTAATTACCAAATTTTATAAAGTCGCTGGGTAGAATTCAACATTGTGGTAATACGATCGTTCTATCAATGCAAGGATTTCTGCTTGCCAAATGGAACAATCTCCTGTCACCATCCCCTGCATGCTGTGCTCCTGACCCTCCAGCGCAAATTTAGGGAAGGTGTCTGCATACCCCCCAAGTGTCCCGATTTTCCAAGGACAATCCTAGAATTACAAAAGCCATCCCAGCTTCTGATTCAATCTCAGAATGTCCCCATTTCCCCTAGCAGCGCTGCCACCACCAAGCTTGGGAAGGAAGATGAGCTGGTGCTTGTTCCAAGTGAGTTCTCCAGAACTCTCCATCAGGCAAGATGGTACACAAAAGAAGGAAAACAAACAAAATGGTGAACCAAAAAGTAGAAAAACCGAGCTGAATATTGTAGCCATGAGGTCTGACTTAAAATTGTGTCTAAGGTCCTGTGCACATTTGAGCATTATTTAGCTGTTAATTCATAATTTCCCCCATTCAAGTAAGACTAGAGGAGTCCATACCTACACACCTTTGAATGTGTATGTGAAGAACAATTTCCCCATTCATACCAGCAGATGTTCCCTTTTGTGTTTGCACCTTTCTAATCTATTGATTCTTTTATGATTAAGTACTGATAGGCAATGTGTGCAGTTAGCTTTGTGTGTACCTTGTTTTCTTTTTTTTAAAAAAACTCCTTATGGAGGAAGTGCATAAAAGCATACAGTCAGGCAATTTGCTAGTGCTGTTTTCTGGTTTTGTGAAAACCTGAAATCTCAAGAGAAAAGAGAAGAACACCTTTGTTCAGGAGTGTGCTGGAAATAGTTGCAAACCCTGCCAGAAAATAAATCAAAGCATTGAGGAAATAGTGGGCATGGAGAGGGGAATAGCAGAAAGTAATGACTGATTGATTCACCCATCCCAAAACACCTCCCAAAAAATAGTCTGCAACCCTGACAGAAGTGGTCTAGAACCTGATTTACCCCAATTTATTGAATTATCCCAAATTTGTGGGAGGAAATAATTGAGATTGGTGTTGTTTGAAGGTCATGTTATTTCATGTGGACAATGCAAATTAAATGAGACCTCAAACAACTGCAAACACAAATTAAACTTTCTGGGTGGACAAGCCCTAAATCAGAGATTAAAGGTGAAATCCCTCCCAGTGAAGTCCCAGGTGCTGAGATGTCAGGTTATATACTTGGGATTCTGGGATGGAAAGGGAAAGATGGCTGTTGCCCACATTTCTTTGCGAAAACAAAGCCTGTATCTGTTCCACACCGTATAAGAAACCATAGGTTCCTGGGCTGCCAGGGAGCAGGAGTAAATAGAAATGTGGCAGGCTTTAATTTTAGCAAAGCCAGGGGTTAATTTTGGAAGATACACTGGGGGAAAAAAAAGTCAGTTAAACCCAAATACAGCAGTATTACCCAATGGTTGTAATCCTCAGTCCTGCCAAGCTGTTTTCTTTGTATAATTTGAGAGTGTCAACAAATGCACAGATAGGAGTGCTTTGGTAATATAGGTTTGAGCTGAAGACTCCTGAGCAAACATAGCTGCTAAACAGCAGGAAGCAGAGAGTACAAATAAACTGACAGTTCTCACAATGGGGAGGTGTAGGCAGCTGGGCCCACCAAGTGTCTGTACTAGGCCAGTGATACATTTAAAATATCCATAGACCAGATCTATGGTGAGCAGGGAGAAAAATCTAGTTTGTGGAGGGTTACAAATAATTCAGCATGGTTGGTTGAACACCCAAGCAAACTGTCAAGAGCTTTCAAAAGACTTCTCCAAATCTGAACGGGCAAGAGGGCAAGTGATACATTTTGAGAGACAAACCTCCCCTCCTGAGCTGAACATATATGTTGATAGGATGTGAACTCACTGTGACTATCCAGGAAAGAGATATTGTGACCAGGGGGGATAGTGCAACGAGAACATAAATCAAATGTGCAGCAGCTGTGAAAATGGCATTATATTTAATGTTAGGGATGATTAAGAAAGGCAGGTCTTCTACTACCGAGCTAAAGCCCTTCACCTATGCAGCTGGTCTGTATTTGAATCAAGACATTGGACTAAATGAATCTTTTGTGGACTCCTGCTCAAACCAAACTACAAAGATTAGATGTAGTTTAGCCCCTTGGAATACTGATATAGACAACTATAGATAATTAATGATGCAACCCTATACCAATCTACCAGGGCTAAGTGCCTCTGAACATGTATAGAATGGTGCTCTGTGTTCTTGTGGTAGTTACCAGATTTTTTTCCAATGAATCCGGGGACACTTTTTAACTTCAATGGATTTTGTATGGGGACTGATTTGTAAATCCGGGGATTGTCCCCGGGAAACGGGGACGTCTGATAACCTTATTATGGCATCAGAAATGCCATGATGAATTAGATCCCGTTTTCAATCATTCTCAAGTCAGTCTTTCTTCTAATGCCTGCCAACTGGTACTGTGAAATGGGAGGGGGTTGCTTAACCTTCAGCAACAGAAAATAATGAAATACATTTTGTACAGATGTTCTGTTATTTGTGTATATCAAGTTTTGTGGCTCATTCTGAATTATTGGCCATAGATACTTGTGGCAAGCCATGTGCACAGACATTCACTGCCATTTAAAAAACAAAAACAAAACTTAAATCTGTGGTTTTATAATAAGGAAAATGCTGTTACATTCCTCTAGTTATTCACTTGTGGTCCAAATTGAAAACAATTCTTGGAACTGATCACAAACCTTGGGCACAATGCCAGCAAAGGAGCTTTTTTTTCTCCAATAGTATTTGGTATCAGTTTCTCAGCCTGTCCCCTCCCCCTACTAGAACTTGTTCAAGTCTGCAGATAGATATTTTAACCTCCTAGCCACCCAAAGTGGTTGCAGAAATGGTGCTACCTATCAAGGTGAGCATTGCTATCATAAGTAACTATCTGTCTCAATATGTACCTATCTGCATATTTAAGATATTCAGTGGAAGGTCTCCTGTAGTTGCCCCCACCATCTGAGGGGAGGCTGGTGGTTACAAGAGAGAGGCCCTTCTTCTACATCTATGCATACAAATCAGGATTGGGGAACCTGTGGCCCTCCAGATGTTGTTGGACTTCAGTTCCCATCAACATTGGCCATTGGTCATCCTGGCTGGGGCAGATGGAAGATGGAATCAAATGATATATGGAGAGCCACAGTGTCCCCATCCCTGATTTATATGTAGAAATGTAGAATTAGACATAATTAATTTACTTGGAACTACATCTCACCATAGTGGGGAAGACAGTGACCAGATGAGCTGTCTTCTCACTCCGTCAGATGCCACCTTCAGTTTCTCTGTTCTCCTTCTTATGGGTCTTTATGTTTAAATGGGATGTCAATTCTATTTGCACAATTAATGTCACTTCTTATTTGGCCCCACTGGCTTGCAGTGCAACACTCACCCCCTCGCAAATTCAAATGTCCCAGACAATGAACCCTGAAGTCCTTCCGAGTATTCTGCATTCTGTGCTTCAGACTTTGAAAAGTTCATCCTCAGCAGAGCCTGACTATTCTTTGAAGTTTGGCCTCCTTCCATATAATCTCTTCCTAGCTATAAAAGTTCTTCCAATGTTTGGAAGCCTGTCCAAAGGCCAGTTGCAGTTGGAGAAACATGCAGAGCAAGACAGATTACAAGGCTGTGGTAGAATTAAGTCCTGCCAGGGCTATACTAGCAGGTATGGTTTCTATACCTGTATGAAGACGTGAATTCCCATTGAGGGAAATGAGTGCTAAGATCTGGAGGGAAGCAAAGCAAACAACAACAAAAACCCATCCACACATAAAGGTTAAAAAAAGTTATTGGGGTCTTTCAGCATTCCTTCCCCATGAATGATAGGGATTAAAATGTTGTGCTTATTTTTCATGACTTGGTTATTCTGGCCACAACCTTTTGATGTGGTTTATGTTGTGTGTCTGTGTGATCTTGACATCATTATGAATCCTGTCAGTTTCTTTTTCCAGTGTGGACACAGGCTAGTCTTTGTCTACCACAGATAGAGCTGGAAAACCCAAATGAGCTGTTTCTTTGGTCTCTAAGGGCCAAACTGTATGTTATCTGCTCAAAATGTGTGTAACTAGATCCTGACATAAATGTCTTTTCTTTTTTTAAGCTTGGAAAGTTGCTTTGAGAGGGGCCTATTGAGAAGTAGTGGTGGAAAACAACCTCTTTCCTCTCTGCCATTTCCCTTATCCAAATTGCCCTCTTTCCCAGTGAATCTGAGAGGATATGAAGCAAGGAAAGGCTTGTTCTCAGTGAACCTCTCAAAAAGTGGGCTTTTCAAGGACTGTCACAGTTTGTTTGCCTCTAACATCAGCTTGGTCCTTGGCATTCAGAACTTCTCACAAAATCTTCTAGTCCACAACCGCTACCTGAAGATTCAAGTCACAACCATCAGTCAGAGATATAAAATAATTCCTTTTTATCATTAAACCTATACCTCAGGTTATATGAAGAAAGGATTACAGATTTTCTTCTGGGATCAATATGGTGCTTTACAGTTTTGTAAACTGTGCTCCTCAAATGAGTATTTTATATTTTGAGATAGTTTATGGCAGGGCTTTTGTTCCAGCTGGAACTCCCTGGAATTCAGTTCTGACACCTCCCAGGTTGGGGGCCATTGCCATTCTAAGAGAATGAGGGAGGTGTTCATGGTGAGTTCCGAGACCTCTTTTTTCCGAAAAATAGCACTGGTTTAGGGACAACATCAGAACTCAGCTCTGGCAACATAATGGGCTTCAGAGTGTTGCTGCAGAGCCAGATTACACATTATTTAATAATAGCCCTAGAAGGTAGTGGCATTATCTAACAGCTGTAACGGGTTGCTGAGTACTCTACTACCATATTTGCTCCCTATTTCTCAGGTTCAGGAGCTTACGTAGACTTGACTTCCTTAGGGACAATTGTGGGGAACATAGTATTCCTTTGTTTTGGTAATATCTGGGCTTATTTACACAAATAGAAGTCAAACTTAGGTGAAGGCATATCACACAATATCCTTCCCATAAGCCAGAGCTTTCCCAACTGTGTGTCACGACATGTTAGGGTGTTGGCTGCAGTGTGTATGTGTGTCGCTCGAATGCTCCCCACACTCCTCCCAGGGCTGGAAAGGGGCCAGTTTAAACTCCGATTTGCTAGTAAAACTGAATTACTGTGTCACGAAATGATGCATGTCCAAAAAGTGTGTCGTCAACTTGAAAAGTTTGGAAAGCTCTACTATAAGCAGACAGTAGATGCCCTGCTGCATGTCAGATCCCAGAGGTGCACCCCAATATACTTTTAGCCACCAGCCACTGTCTTTCCACCTAATGCTAAACTAATACAGTCTCTTATGCCCCACCCCTTTTCTGCGAGGTAGGGGAGTGAGGAGCCATCTTCCTAGCTGAAGGCTTTCCTGTTCTAGGGATGGTCAAGAAACCATCTCTCTAACAATTAGTTTCTATAAAGAGATATCCGCCACCCATGCTTGGCATTCACCTTTAATTTCTTAACAGAAAGTGTGGCTGTAACAACACAAGCACTGACCATTAAGGGAGCACTAATATCCTGGCCACTTAACAATCTGGTCTAACTCCTAGATTCATTCACAGCAGTCAGACAGTAAACTCACAGCGTGATGACTGACAGGGGCAGGCCAAGGAAGACATGATAGGAAGGGTAATGATGCATGCAAGGCAGAAGTGAGGAACCCCTGGCTGAGGAGCACACAATCCATCAGCTTCCAATTGGCCTGAGAGGACTCTGTCACTCGTATGTTTTTATATAATTTATTTTTTCCCGTGTTTTAAATTTTGAAACCACCTTGGGTGCCTTGGCGGTATACAAATCTGATATACTGATGCAGATGAATCAACTGAGTCTAGAAGTTTAAGCCTTTGCTCTCTGTCCAAGAACATACATATTCCAAAGCAAAAGCCAGAGAATGATAAATATTTGGTACAACCCCAAGAAAGAAATCTCAGTTGGCTTTCTCTGTGACAACCGCAGCATGGGTTCTCTGATACACATTGAAGTACAAGAACTGCATGCATTGAGGTTTTTATTCTGGGAGTCAGAGAGAAGCGGAACATTGTCACATGCATCTAATATGAAATTTCTTCAAAAAGGAAGGGCTTGAAGTAAATTTACAGGGAATTCCCTGACAGTCTTTAGTTTATTACAGTTTAGTTGGTCACGCTTAACAGAACCCAGCTGTCTTTCCAACAGAATTAGCCAGTCCTCTCTATTAACTACTTTGCTATAGCAACAAGCCCTTCTAGATACTGAGCCATGATTATTTGTAATTCTTTCAGAGAAAGAAACAAATAGCCAGGACGAACCTTTAAGGGATCTGAGAAATTGAGAATTCTTTTTAAAAGTTTATGGGGTTTAATATGGCATTTTGCTGCATGTTGACTTTTTTGCATAGACTCCCCGCCCCTCCCGCCAGATGTGACCATCTTTACCCAGTACTGGAGAGGCTCAGAGGTACAAAATCTGACAGCTAGCTGCAAACAAGTACTTGCTAGGGAGCCCCAAGAGAATTGCTGCTTCAGCAACAGCCTGGCTCAGACTGAGGCTCCACCCGTTCTGGCTCTCAGCCAGGCCTTGATCCACACAGGCCAGCTCCCCCTCCTAAGTAGTCACACACTAGGGGGAGTCTCATGCTGCCCTTTTCAGAAGATATGGGAAAAGAGCTTCTTTTGGACTTGCCCACCATCCTTCACTTCTTTATCTTAAGCGTGCCCTGAGTTCTGCTGCTGTATTAGTGGGGTTTTTATGCTGGTGCTAGCTTCACCTTATGAGGATACAGTGAATCTGGATGACTAGAATCAGATCTGAAGTCGAAAGGTATTGTTTAGACCAGCAGTTCTATTCCCTTTTGGTTGCATGGCCATTTATGCATGCTTGCACAAATTGGTGCATTTGGGAGTCTCTTTTTTTTTCTTTCACTGTTCTCCTCCTGCTGCAGACCAAATGCTTCTGGGGCAGTGCAGGTAATGGTAGACCACCCTCAGTGTGATTTACTTTTTTTAACAGATTACTCCCAATGCATAAAACAATTACCCTAATATAGTATTGTTGCTGGTTGAAATCTTAGAGATTGCATTACTAAAGAGTAAGTGATTTATGGATTGCAGCCTAGCCCTCTGACTCTTAAGCATTTCCAGGCTCATACGCTCGCAACGCAAATGTGAAACTTGTGCATCCCCACACTAAGCATTTTTTGTTGTTGTTGGTGGAGCAAGTCAGATTTGGACCAGGAGAGCGATTTTTGCAAACATGTCCTTAAGCAAAAGAAATGGAATGTGACTTGGAAAAGCCAGGCTTAGACTACTTGCTAATTATTATGAACTGGCCAGCCGACAACCTTTTCAGAAGTACAATCTCATGGGCCTGGAGGAGAGTTTGGAATTGCTCAAGAGAGATTTCCAACATCTTGTTAGCTGATTAGTAGATCCACATTAGCTGTGTGGCTTGGTTCCCACTCCCACACATGGTGCATGACTCAAAGGGGGCAGACTGATGGGCCTTGGGGAGGCCAAGGTCCTCCAGTAGGAAAAGAAGTTGTGTGTGTGTGTGTGTGTGTGTGTGTGTGTGTGTTTGGCATAAATACAACATTCGCCAATGACAACTTTTCAGCAGATCCCTGAATCCAGGGTGTATATGGGATTCTTACTAGTCTACTGCCTCCATCCAGCACCCAAGGACCTCCTGAATTCACTGTTTCCCTGTTTCCCTGTTATGAAATCTGAACCACATGGCGGGAGGGGGAGGCATACAGGAGTCTGGATAATTTTTATCTAGCAACCATCTCCTGTCATAGCCACACCATGAAGATGCAGGGAGGAACTGCATGAGCAACCACCCACCCATTCAGAGCACACAGGCGCACGAAATCAAGCTTTTTGTCTTCCTAGCTTGGGTAGTTTGGGTAGTTTGCATCCCTGCTTCATGGGGCCCACCCTGCAGGATGCCCAAAGATTTCACTCACTCCTGTGTTCCATGGCACAAAGGATGCAGGTTGTCCTCCCTTTGGAAAGGTGGTCCTTTGGCAGCAAGATTAACAGCACTCAGGGTCAAATGATACTGACACGTGTGTGTGTATGTGTGGATAGATAGATAGATAGATGATACATAAAAGATAGATGATAGATAGATAGATTATATATATATATATTATATATATATATATATATATGATAGATAGATCATAGATAGATGATAGATAGATAGATACAGTAGATAGATAGATGATAGATGATAGACCAGACTTCAGCCTCGATATCTGCAGAAACGAATGGCCCTGGTGACAGCAGTCACACACTGCAGGCTGCAGGCAGGAGGTGCAACTCAATGGCTCCCCAGCGCCTCTCGCTTTATGGCTCGACTTCCAGGAGCAGCATTTCGCCCATCCTGGAGATTTCGGGGCTGTGCAAGGGAGCTTTCATCCCAGGCAACCTCGCCGGGGCTCCTACCTCAGCCCTGACAAACCGCACGCGGAGCGACTGCTCCATTCTAGCCCTGCACTCCTCTTGATCTGCTCACCGAAAAGTCTTCTCCGTTGGCAGGCTCTTCCCATTGGCCCTAGGTCTCTAGGAGCTGTCCAATAGGCTGATAGGTTTCTTATTGTTTCTTCAGAAGGCCTCTTTTGGGAGCAGGTTAACCCTTTGCAGGCGTTTCGATTGGCTGACTTCTCAGGGAGTTCACTTCTTCCGTTTTGTTTTCTCCGGCTGACCCCGCACCCCTCTGGCATTCTCCCCTAGTTTTCCTTTCGCTCCACTGTGCATTATTTCCTTTGGATCCTTGCAGCAGCTACATCCCATATACTGTCTAGACACAAATAAAATCAAAGCAGCCCCCTCCCCTCAAGGCACATATCAGCCAGAACAAACCGTTCCCCACTTCTTTAAAATGCTTGCAAGGGATCTTTCCTCCCCCATTTTTTTATTTTCTCTCTTCCTTCTCTCTTCCAATGTTCATATATCACTCAAGGCATGGGGTGCCTCTGTTACACCCCTGCCCCCAATTCAGATAGAATGTGGACTCTCAAGTTTACACTCATACTGTATTTCAAATTAAGTAAGGTTAATTAAAGTGCATGACTTTACCCAAAGAATCCTGGGAACTGCAGTTTTGTTAAATGGGCTGGGAATTGTAGCTCTGTGATGGGTAAACCACAGTTCCCAAAATTCTTTGGTAGGAAGCCATATGCTTTAAATTTATGGTGTGCACAGCCTAACCTGGAATGCTTTGTCACAGCTGGTTCTGTTCTAACAAAGACCAAAGCTATCATGCTTGTGAATCACCTTCAGAGGCGCCTCTCACTGAGTACAGAGGGACCATATTTAGACTGTTATACTGTCTTTTGCTTACGTTACTGTACATAGCCCTTTTCAGGTGCCACAAACACATGGGAAGGGAAGGGAAGGGGAAGCCTGTGTGACCAACTTCCTCCTGATTTCTTAACCTTCCCCATTTTGTGGTGAGAGCCCCTCTGTCTGCACAGTTGTTACATGTGGGTGGGTGCTCTTTCAGATTTGATCACCCAAACCCCACTCTCTCCCTCTGCACATGCTTATGATGTCTGAAAAAGGTTTACTGATCTTTCCATACATATACAGTACAGTGGTACCTCGGGTTACAGACGCTTCAGGTTACAGACTCCGCTAACCCAGAAATAATACATCGGGTTAAGAACTTTGCCTCAGGATGAGAACAGAAATCGTGTGGTGGCAGCGGGAGGCCCCATTAGCTAAAGTGGTACCTCAGGTTAAGAACAGTTTCAGGTTAAGAACGGACCTCCAGAATGAGTTAAGTTCTTAACCCAAGGTACCACTGTAGTACTTACATGATGGACTATTAAATCAAGTTTATTTTATAGTCATTCTCTTTTCCCATCTAGAATGTGGTGAAAGATGTGTTGGCACATTCATCTCCTCCTCCCCTTTCTCCACAGCAAATTTTGCTGGCAGTTCTGCATCTGGCAGTGGTGGGATTGCTGGTAGTAAGGGTGGCTTTTTCCCAGACTAACATAAGGACAGTTCACCTATTTGACGTTACTCAATAGGATAAAGCTTGCATCATGCAAACTATTGTGCCATTATTAATTTAGATAATCTTAGGTAGCTGGATATTAGAAAAACCAATAACATTCAAGGATGGTTCGCGCTTACAATTAATCTTTGTGAATCTGTCACTTAATCTTAAATGTAAACAAGGCCACTTTGGGCTGGCAGTTGACTCTTCACCTGAAATCCAGCACATTTTCAAAAAGCTCTAGCATGAATGATTGAAGTGTTCCTGTTGTGATACATCTGATGTCCTGCTCAGTGCTGTTGGCTGCAGGATTTGGGAGCCTCTGGGTAAGTGCCCCATGCCAAGTATTCCACTATCACTGACCCTTCACTGACCTTTGTCACAGTTTGATTTGTACGGCCCTCAAGATGGAGAAGGGAACACAAGCCAAGGCTGATGCTTGCCCCTCTCCCACCATTGCTGGCTTGTTCAGAGAGGTCAGGTGAAAAGAGAAGGACAGCAAGGAGCAGAGGCAGACAGGCTGAGAGGTTCCAGGTTTCGGCACTGGGCCTCCTTGCTGAGATGGGGACCCTGGCAAGTACCTGAGAATGCTGGCTCCTGATTCTGCTGCAATGCTCAAACTGTTTTTCAGGAGTTTTTTTGTGTGCCTGTGACACCCGTTGCGGCCCTTATGGGACCCAGCATTAGAAACTAAAACCATTGCTTTGGCAAAGATCCTTTGCTGGAAGGAGGTTTGAATGAATATGAGGCTTCATTGCGGCATCTTTAAATGGACGGTGACAACAGCCAAAGAGAACATATATTTTACATATCACCTTCCACTGTTAGATCTGAAAATTATTAACACATAGGAAGAAAATACTCCTCACTACTGTCTCATGAATATTTTTCTTCTCTGTTGGTTTTGATTATGTAAAAGTGCCCCCTTATCCCGCCCTTCATTTTTGCTGCTGGCAGAAAAGCAGGAATGTCAACCCCGGAGCCTTTTAGAAACTCAAGGATTCCAGAACTCAAGGAACTGGGCAAGATTCTTTTTTACAACTTTCCTGCAGAAGCAATATAAAAGAAAAAGAGTCTAGACTATTCTAAAGCATTTCCCCTCAGCCGGATCTGTATTTAAAGTATAGGTCATATTCACACCATACATTTCAAGCACTCTTATACCACTTTAATAGTAATGGAATCCCTCCAGGAATCCTGGAAACTGTAGTGTGATAAGGGTGCTGGGAACTGTAGCTCTGTTATGGGTCTTCTAACTGCATTCAGCACTCCTAATAAATGAAACTTCACAAGATACTTTGGGGGAAGACATGACTGATAAAATGGCAATGAAAATGTACTGTGTGCATTCAGATATTGACTGGGCATCAGTAACTCTCTGAATAGGCCACAGCTGAGCAGTAGCGTTAGCCCCCTGATAAAGGCAAATGTGCTTTGGGCTGCAATCTTACGCCTGCTGACATGAGAGTAACTCATATTAAGCAGAGAAGAACTTACTTCTGTGTAAGTATGCGCAGGATTGTGTGCTGTCAAGGTTTGTTTAAAAGTGATGGGTGGAATTTGCAATGAGGGATAGACTTCATTTATTGCAGGGGTCAATGGGGCAGTTTGGGTATTTTAGATATTTTGCAACCGGAAGCAAAGGTAAATATGGCAACCCAAATCTCCATTCCACCGACAGAAGTTGAGTAGACTGGCAGCTGAATTTTGCGTCAAACTAGAGTTGCCATACGTCCGGAATTTCCTGGACACTGACAGGATCTGGCCATTGGAAACAGTGTCCGGGCAGAAATAGCTTTAATGTTCATGAAAATCCAGACGTAAGGGAACCCATGTCGGAAGTTTAGATTTTTGCGAATTTCTTAAAAATAGCTCAAAAACTTATTAGCTTCGAGAAAGAAAGAAAATACTCAACAACTTTTGTGTCCACAGCTCAAGGGAGCAGGCTAGCTATGGGGACGCAGGGCACTTTGCATGACACATACAGCTTTTTTCTCCCTACACCTGGCAGCTGCTCTCAGCAGCTGCTGCCTGAGGTGGATGCCTCACTCTGCCTAACAGTAGGACTGGTCATAAGGATTTTTATCTTTAAAATGACATTTCTGCTGGTATATACTCATTTGACTTGTTCGTTATATTTTTATCTCCTATAAAATATAAGGAACCTAGAGTAGCTTGCAAAGTTCTCCTCATAACTCACGGCTTCAGAAAAAAGCTTAGGGGAAATATCGTTTTTGAAATATAATTTTTGCAACAGCTGAATATATATACCTCTTTCACATTCTGTATTTTCCATGTCACTAAAGGGTTTCAGGCACCCAACTTTGGATAACATCATTTCATTTTAGTAGAAAGAAAGTCTGCATATAATTCTACCAGACAGTCTTCAAGGGGTAATCATATTAGCAATGGAGGATAATTTTGCCCTGTGTTTTAAAGTGTGCCAACCAAATTAGCAGTTCCCAGACTTCTATGCAGATTGCTAACTGCATTCCAAATTTGTTGCTTACCAAAAAATCATATTTCAAGGGGAAGGGCATGCAAAATCATTTCTTTTGGAGAAAATGTACACAAAATGCATATTTTGGGGGAAGGTGCATAGAAAAAATGCAAAAAAAAAAACAAAACTGCATAGAGAAATTTCTAATTTTGTGCGCGTTTGTTTTACAATCCATGTTAACAGGACACAATCGACTTATGGAGACACTGACAGGGAATGAGAAAAAGCTGATCCAGCCACCCCTGGGCTGTATATACCATCAGTTGCATTCTGTTCACCAGCTATCTGACAATCATGCTCGTAGCAAAATAAACATTCATGCTTCACTTACCCAATAAGAAAAAAGTCATATGTTAAGTCTCTTTGAACTTGCAGCCCCAGTTGTGGATTGCAAGTGACATGTGTAGCAGTGAACAATCCACAGGCCTGGAAAATATCATTCAGGACCAAAGTGTATGAGGTTACACTTCGTGATCCATAACCTCCAACTGCATCTTTTTAAATAGGAGCGTAGTCTGTTTTCCTTATAAGTGTTTTTCAGTGATGGTTGCTTAATTTGCCCTTAGCATGAGAATTTAGTGTGAAGTACACATAGTGGGTTTGCATCCAATCTGGCACCAGCTCAAGGAAGCTCAGCTTGGTGCTCTCATTCGACATAGTTTGTATCATACACTAAATACCTTGTTCACGTATGTACAAGGGAAATACCTACTTTATTTTCTCAGGGCTGTTTCACAGTCTCATGTCTGCTTGAAGAAGCTAAACTATGCTTTGTCATGATGTCATCCATTGGTTTGTGATTAGCCAGGAAGCACAGACATCATAGCTTGAAGTGAGTTTGCAGATTGTGGTTTGTCTAACGGTGAGTAGGGTGTCTCAAATGATGGTGTCAGTAGTTTCAGCTATCGCACCACCTCGGGAAGCTGGTCTTCATGTAGCGGGGAGTGAATTTATGAAGCTGAGTGCTGAGAAGAAAGAAAATAGAAGCAGCTCTAAAACCATGGCTTGCTTTTTGTACCTTGGAAGCTCAGATAGTAGTTTGGGTCCTAAACAATGGCTAGCACAAGTCATGGTTTCACATGAAATCAGAATTAAGTCATCATAAGAGTCAAATTACTGGGTCTGTGTGGAGCCTGCCCTACCATTAGGCAGAACAAGGTCACCACCTCATGCAGGAGATGCTGGGGGAGAACAGTGGCAACTCTCTGGCGCCTCCTCCTGAACCTCCAGCTGTTTCCTTCTGTTGAAAGACAGAGCTGTGTATGCCATATGAGCTGACCCAGCTCCCCTAGACTTGGTGTCTCAGGTGCAGTGGAAGGTGCCATCTTGTCACTTAGTGTTGAGGCAAGTTCAACTGCCATTCCACTCAGCCTCTGTCCATGAAATGAGGAGGGTGCGCCATCTTGTCCTTCATCTCAGGCAGCAAAATATATTGGGCTGACTCTGGGTCCCTTGGCATGTGTACTTGTTTTCAGTCAGTGCTCATGTGTTCTCAAAAAGACAGGTTTGTCTATCTGATTATAAAGGCAAAGGTAAAGGGACCCCTGACCATTAGGTCCAGTCGTGGCCGACTCTGGGGTTGTGGCGCTCATCTCGCTTTATTGCCTGAGGGAGCCGGCGTACAGCTTCCAGGTCATGTGGCCAGCATGACTAAGCCACTTCTGGCAAACCAGAGCAGCGCATGGAAACACCGCTTACATTCCCGCCGGAGCTATTTATCTACTTGCACTTTGACGTGCTTTCGAACTGCTAGGTTGGCAGGAGCAGAGACCGAGCAACGGGAGCTCACCTCATCGCGGGGATTGGAACCGCCGACCATCTGATTGGCAAGTCCTAGGCTCTGTTCATGCTAAAAACACATGTGAAGTAGCCATTGGATGGCGGAAAGCATGGATGTCCCAAAGTGAAATATTCATGGGCTAAGAACAAAGAGAGGACAGGGAGGGTAGAAATTTGGGAACAGGCTTACAGTAATCGTGAGGATCAGGTCGGAGGTGTGTTAACCAGGTTGCAAGACCCACATGCTGCCTGTCTCTTGTTAACACTGTCAGGCTGTCAGTTTCACAAGCACTAACATTCACCGCAATTTTTTATTAAGGGAGCAAAGAATGGATGGAGGCATGCAGCTTCTTCTTTTTTGGAGTGTAAAAGAAACCTCAGCTGTGAAGCTGGCGTGTAGGGTGAGGGGGGGGTGCTCATTCCTTATTGAAAGCAGAGAAGGGAAATGCAGATGTCACAGCTGGAATTGGAGATTTATCTTGGCAGGCAGAGAAGGAAAAATATATATTTATTTAATAATAAAAAGTAAAAGAGAAAACTTAGAAGAATCCCCTCCCGGTTTGGCACAGTTGGCCAGCATGAGGAGAACCTCTGGTTTTCAAGCAGCCTTCGTCTCCTGGATTTGGGCTTTAGTCCAGTGGGATTGGCCTTTTGCTGGCTTCTTTTTGGAGTGAGTTTTAGTGTAGAAAGGTCAGGATGGGGAAAACTTATTTGAATCTGAAGCAGTAGGGGTGAGACTCTTTCCTGGATTTTTTTTTCTTTTAAGGTGAAAAGACGGCACAACCCTGAGGAAAAGAAATGAAGAATTTGGGTTTCTTAAAGGAAAGGGGAAGCCCAAGCAACAGAGATGAGTTCACATTTGTATATTTTCAGCTTAACTCAGGGTTGGCCGGAGTGGGGCCTTTCTCATGTTGTTGGACTCCAACTCCCAGCAGCCCCAGCCAGCACAGCCTGCAGTCAAGGATGCTGGGAGTTGTAGGCTGCATACACACCATGTTTAAAGCACATTCCTCCACCCCAAGAATTTGGAGAACTGTAGTGTACCCCTCACAAGTCACCTATTCTCAGTGCCCTTAACAAATTACAGTTCAGGGGTGGGGGTGGGGCTTTAAAGGTATGGGGTGTGTGCTGCTATAGTTCACCCACATCTGAAAGGCACAAAGCAAACAGTCCTGGCTTAACCTCTGAGACAAACTTTTATGCTCAGGAGAACCAGCCCGAGACATTTTGCTCCCTGAGGCAGAGGACAAGATAGCACCATCACCATCCTTGCATGGCTTCCACATACGGAAGCTGACTGGGCTGTAAGTTGAATTTTACTTCAACTCTGGCAGTGGGTTAGTACCACTTGAGGGTGGTTGAGGTGATGCATGACAGGCACATACGCCCCCCCGACATCCAGCGGAGGGAAATGGCTCATGAGGAACTGCCACAGGGGTGGGGTAGGGCTGTTGCTTCTGCCCCCAGCACCTGCTGCTTGAGGTGCTTGCCTGATGGTAAGGCCAGCCCTGCAATGGAGATTCACAAAGGCTTAGGCCGTGTCACTCAGGCAGCCTTAGCTCATCTTGTGGTGATGAGAACATGTGGTGAAAATATGTTTGGAAGACTTGGCCTATCATGCGTCTGTCACTGGGAGAGTGTCGTACCGCAGCCAATGACTGACAGCCTCACATGCTTGCTTCAGGAATGAGACGGCTTAAGCAGGAGCAGATTTTCTTACAAAGTTAAAAGATTGCCTGCATTTGGAGAACGATGCCCAAATATGAGATCAGGAGGTATATCTTCCCCTATCTCCAAGCTCATGGGAAAGAGCAGAGCAGTTAAGAGCGGCCTGAAACTTTGGCTTGTGTCAGGGAATCGGCGCAGCCCCACTATGGGTCTCAGTGAACCTTGGCTGCCCCCATCCTGACTGTTCATTGGTAACGCTTTGGAAACACATCTTGTGCTATTTCTTGGCTGTGAAATATGAGGGGTGGGGGAGGGGAGGGGAGGAGAGGAGAGGAGGGAGAGAGAGAACACAGGGGTGAAAGAGAGATGCAGATAATGGAGCACTAAATTTGGACTTGGTGCTTTTAACTTCAGACCGCATTGGGAAGCAGCTTACCCTACAAAATGATGTTGGTCCCATTCCCAACTGGCTTGCCTCAAACTGGTGACTTTGCCTGAAGGCAAGTTCACAGAAGCCACAGCGAGGTTCACTCTTGCCACTTGATGCTTGCTGCAAAAGCCGTCTTCATTCACTCTTAAATCACTCAGTGAACAGTTTGTAAGGGTGTTTATATGGTTTTGAAAACAAGCTAGAATCTGGATCTGGAGGAGGCTGCAAAACTTCAGCCCAAGATCTACATGAGTGTCTGCCTTAAGCCCTCTTCCTAGTTATATTAATTCATTCCATGGTTTTCCTAAGCGCAAAAGAGAACTGGCAAAAGTCTTAAAGCAGGGATGTGGGATCTGTGACCCTCCAGATGCTGTTGGACTCCAGCTTCCACTGGCCCCTCCAAGCATGGCCAATGGTCAGGGATGATGGGAGCACATCTGGAGTGCACCAGGTTCCCCACCCCTTTCTTAAAGGCTTTACGTAATCCACAACGTTCTCCATTATCCTATATTGGACTCCAGTCAGTGATTGATTGATGTTATCTCTGCAGCACACCCTAGATGACATAAAGTGATTATTTCATGAAGCATTTAGTCATAGGTTATATAGGAAGAGAGAGCTTCTCAGTTTAGTCTCCTGACACTCACATAAGAAGCAATCATGGCAGAGCCACTAGGATACAACACAAACAAATGTAACTTCCTTCTTTGAAAGAAGATATATATCCCATCCAGTATCATTTATATTTAATCTGGAAACTTTCTTGTAGGAACTGAAATATATACCGGTAGTAGGAAACACTGCTGAACACCTTCCCTAAAAGGGAAGTCTAAATTATTTGGGGCTTTTTAGTTTAGGAAAATACCACAACTAAGAGCAATGCTGTGATGGCAGAGGTTTCTGTCGGGATGATACATGTGTTGGGCTTTGCTAGATCGATGATCTGGCACTGTACTACCTAATCTACACACAGACAGAAGATACCACTGGTGGCTTCCCTATGGGAGGTAGTTGGTGCATACCCTCAAAATTGAGGTTTTGGGAGGCGGGGAGGAGAGGGTGGGACAAGGCTCACCTGGCCAAGAGTCTGCTGGATCCCATGCCCTACAAGTGCTGGAAAAAACAGGATGTCCCATTCTTTTCCTGCAAGAGCACGGTGGCCATTTTGGGCGCCATGATCTCTTGCAATTTTGCAGTGAGATCTCACCCTGAAGAAAGTGTTCTTTTAGGGGCTGCAGTCTTACATGGTACCCCAAAAGGCAGGCCTTTTGTGTTCTGTGAGCTTGCACTGGTCATGTAACTCATGTAGGAGCATGGATGGGAAGATAAGCATCCTGGTTTGGGGATTCAATATTTTGGAGCGCACAGGATCCTAAGCCAGTCTAGCTAGCTGCAACAGACCTAATCAAGGTCTCTGCTGCTGCTGCTGGCTAGAACTAGTGCAACAGAAATTCATGGTTTTCCCGCCCTTTCATCTCCTTCACTGGCTGGTGCAAGTGGCAGAATTCCGGATGTGGCATTGGTGCTGCTTTTTGCTCCATCCATCCCCATTGCTGCCTGCCAGGGTTTTGGGGAAGACATGGGGGAGGTTTTTAACATTTTGTATGGTGTGAAGAGGGAGAGGTGCTTTTTGCCTCCTCCTCATACTAGAACTTGATGGTATAGAGTGAAATTCAGAACAGACAAAAAGTACTTCTTCATACAACACATAATTAATTTATGGAAATCAGTGGCACAAGATGTGGAGATGGCCACCAGCTTGGATGGCTTTAAAAAGGGGTCGTGGACAGGTCACAGTGTTTTTGTATGGAAGTGCAAACTCCAGCCACCAAACATGGGCCTTAGCAGAAGGGCAAGTCAAGAGTCTCTGATCTTGTCAGGGGGCGTTGCTGACCATCTTTCAACTCTCTTCAACCTTTGACTCACCCTGCTGAATATATGAACTATGATTCACCCCTGAATCTGTTGCCTTGTCTTGAAATTAAATAGCATTTTCCAAATCTGGAGTGATCTGGGAGTGCTTTCTTCTTTAAGGGTGTCTGTGCCTCATACAATCTTTGGTAATGACCATAATTATCCCTTATCCCAGTGCATAAACTACCTTAAGTGCAGAAAGCACTTACGTCTGAAAAACCCATTCTGAGGCACACCATGGTTAGTGCTAATCTGGTAAATGAGTACTTGTCCAGAGATAAAAGGGGCAAGCACTGAGGAGGAAGCATTTGCACTTGCAAAAGGATCAGGATAATATGCCAATGGGGGAAAGAATCCTAGAGAGGGAAGGTCCTTCAAGTCATTTAAACCCTGGTGATTCTCCTTTCCCTCCTCTGGCTCACCTCTGCTGCATCCTTGGTGCACTCCTGGCACAGTTATCTCCATTTTAGCCAGCTGGGCCAATCCCTTCTGTCCCACAAGGCTCCATGTTGTGCAATGGCCTGGGTGAAGGCTCCATCTCCTCCTCTCCTGGTGCTGGGAAGCTAAATGGCTCACATCGCTTCAGCCGCCCCTGAACTTGTTATTCCATTGGACACTGCCAGGGCTGGAGTGTGGCAAGCCAACCCCCCCACCCCCACCCCAGGAAGGAGTTGATCAATCTAGGCTGAACCTGCAGGGAGGACTCACAAGGGCAGAAAGTCTTTCTCCTCTTCTGTCCCATGCAGACTTCCATATCTTGATCCAGGCCTGCTTTCAAGATCTTAAAATATTGTTTTCACCTAGTAGTTTCTTTTGAGATTTATATTAGCCACCCCATATGCTGTGATTGTCATGTATAGACCTTTTGTATGCATTTTGAGAAATGTCACCAGTGCTAATGGCTGGGTTGGAGTTGTGTGCACATAGAATTCCCAGTGGCAACTTCTTTCATCCCTGAATATCTGAATATCTACCTGACTATATTCCACTTCCAGCTACACTCCAGAACTCTCTGCTCTTTTCAGTACATGGCTGAGAACTGATTGTTTTAAAAGTTACCTGATATCTGTTCCTTTAACCAGCCTCTATGCAGCCTTTTCATTGCCTTTCTTCTATTTACATAATGATACTATGCCAGAGCAAAACAAACACACACCTTGCTATTGAAACAGGAACTTACATTGTAGTATCCGGGGTGCCCAGCTCAACTCCTCCCTCAGTTTTTTTGAGCTGGCAGGTCCTGCTCAAGGGATTTCCTCACGGGAGAGGAGGCCAGACAATGACCCACCCTCCTCTCCAGTCTGGATAATAAAAAGCAAGCAGTGTGCCTCAGAGTGGAATTTTAAGACCATGCACCACACACTACAGAGCACATCTTTCCTTTATGATGTTTTGTGTAGAATACCATATAAAGTACGTTACTTACTTCCCACCTTGAAATGCTATCTGCTCTGCATCAGAACTGCAAACCAAGAAGAAAAGTATTTTATATAATATTCAATCAGAGTAGGACTGCTCTCTCTCTCTCTTACTCACATATGTATAATTATGCTTACATTCCATCTACTGTATATGTACTCAAGATGATCAATAATTTAATTAATCCATGCATTACATATCAAATAGTAGTATTTGTCAAGAAATGACAGGATCAATACATTGTGGTGAACATCATGTTGTGGTGAACATCATATGTCTTCAAAAAACAGCACACTGGATACATTGTAAGGAGTAATTAGATTTCCATCTAAAAACACTCCACAAAACACATCTCAGGTCACAGTAACAACCTGTCTAGTTAAATTGCCCCCTGCCCCAGACTGCCTCCTAGTGGCTGGGTCTGGCAAGTGTCTTAACACAAAGGGGACTGTACCTTTCTCCCAGCAGCAAGAATGTGGACAGGTGAGTTTTTGATCCATCTGAATGCAACAGCAGCATTAACGGGGGGGGGGGGGGAGTCACAGTAACCTTTCTGCAGTATGCCATGCACCCACATGGATATGGAGACTTTTTTGTGTAGGGGAAATGTAACATGTAAAGCATCCCTGCAATCCTTTCCCTTTTTCTAGGTTCTTAAGAGGGTAACTTCTTGCTTACTGTTTGATGAATCCTTTTGTCCCCTGCCAGCAAAAAATGGTGTGCCATGTAGAAAGATCTGGGGTATTTTTTTAAAACTATAAAATCTGGATTTATTGGATGGTAGGCTATACTCATATTCATGTTACCAGGTCATGTTAATGTTACTAAGTCATCGTTAAACTTTCTGAGCAAGCCAGATATTCACCGGCATCGTGTGACTTTATTCTATTTTTCTAGGACTCGCAAAAAATGGCCGGAATCCTAAAGGATATTAAAATGTCACAACCCTTTCCTTTTGTTTAGCTTAAGTTCCTTCTTATAAAGATAGACAGAAACATCTGGCCTTGTAAACTCCAGAGGGACATGGGTGTGTAATGCTGTTTGAGGAACATACGGGAGGGCTTGTTATCTAGGGACAGTATCTGCAGAGTACAGGATTTGGAGATGCTTCTCTTTAATTTTGCATTGGGCTTTCTGGGTAGTTTTTCACCTTTAGTTAGACAGATGGATAGATTTTGGACACCTGTGGCAAAACTGCAGCATAGCAAGCCTCTCAAATGTTTGTCACCATGAAAAGCATATGAGCTGTATGGTGCTTACAACATGGAGATAGAAAGGAATCCCAACTGGTCCTAGCCAGGTAGGAAGACTGCAGGGCGCAATCTGCATAGGGTAATATGAGTTAGCTGCAGTACTGCATTTCTGGTCCCTGAGGAGCTGGTGGGGCCAGCAAGGGGTCACTGTGAAAGCTGTGGTAGAAACAGGTGAGAAATCTATTAAGAGCTGAAACGTATGATCTGGTGGGATTTCATAAAACCATTAACAGCTTTTCGTAAGAAGTGTTCCACTGGCTGTGTACATGCCATACATATAAAGCACATTTCCCTGCCCAAAGAAACTTGGGAACTGTAGTTTTTGGGTGCTGGGGTTTGCAGTTGTGTGAGGGGTAAACTACAGTTCCTGGGATTCTTTTGGGTGGGTGTATGCAGCCAAAAGTGTTGAAGGAAAAAATGGTGTTACACCAGTGTTTCTTGCAGCAAGCATATAACATGTGGGCATTATATACACATATACATGCACGTCTTTTAACATCCATGTACACACATGTTGGAACCCTTTCAAGGGTTTCCAGATGGACATATCAATGTCTTTAAAGAGATATGTGTATCTGTGTTTGCTGCAAGAAACATTAGAGTTTCCCCTAGCTAATTGGTTATTTCTTTGCTAAGTGGAAATGCCTTATACAATATGCCTAAGAAAGAAATACTTTTTTGAGGGCCAGACTTCATAATAATCCAGTAGCACCACTATTCATATTAGCTGCTTCATCCTCCACTTATTTGGGAAATTATGCTAAAATTTGTTGCCATAGGGCTCACCCAGGAAAACCCAATCTTTACTGCTGAATCAGAGCAAATGTCAATTGCATTTTCCACGGATGGATGTTTATTCTGATTCAGTGCTAAAGAGTGTGTTTTCCTTGGGAAAGTGGTGGGGCAAACAGAAAACTGCTGGCCACTGTCACTGGACTCAGCTACATTAGTCAAAAATTAGCGTTTTGAATGCGTTATAAACATGCAACACCAGATGGTGCTGGAGAGGGAGGGAAATTATTTGCGATTTTTAAATTATAACAATTTAATTTCTGACTTATTTATAGCATTTTCCTCCTGTGTGTAGATCCACCCACTCTCATTGTCAATTTGAAATGGTGTATGCCAATGGTGACAAACCAATAATTCTGATATCCACAGTATTTGATAACATGAAGCTTGTTGTTGAAAAAGATGTACAGATGGTTTGTTATGAGCGCCGAGGAGAAATGGGTCCATTAAATAGGGTTAGTTAAATTAAGGTATAAATGGCAGGCAGGGAGATATATCTTTGTGGATATTGTCTGGTTCGTTCTTTAAGAAAACAACAGGTTTCTGTAGCTATGAAAACGGTAAGAATAAAAGGAGGAATATAGCTGCTTCTCTTCCAGATAATTTGGCTCCTGATACATCTGGCTTGGGATACGTTTCAGTAGAAGGCCCTCTAGTCCCTCACGGAGGTGATGCTTAATGCTCTTCTTTTTGCCCTTTTCTCAGCATTTCTCTGAGAACTTCGACCACTTCTCCGAGAACATGGAGGACTTTTCCAACGAACTCTTCAACAGCTTCTTTGATGACCCCATGCTGGTTGAAAAGAACCCTTTGCTGGACATGGATCTGGACTCTCCTACTCCTGGCATCCAAGCAGAGCACAGCTACTCCCTGAGCGGAGACTCAGCTCCCCAGAGCCCCCTCATGCCTGTCAAGACAGAAGACAATGCCAATGGTGAGCGAGCAAGGTCCATGCATGCTGGTTCGAGAAACGTGTCCCTAAACCTCTTAAAAGCCTACCGTGTTGTTAGCAGAAGAGTTGGTTCTGTTAGGTGGGTGTGTTCTCTTTCAAATGAACCATTGCCCTTGAAAACAGCTGATCAGGCTACCTAAAAGAGATGGCCCATAGCTTTACTTTCAGGAAGAAAGTTTAATTCCAGGCAATGAATCTTATCCACTTTCTAAAAATTGATTTCTTATTTTTAAATGAAAGGTGGGGGGGAGGAATGAGTAAAAGTTAAAATAAAATTGAAGAAAGAGAAGAGGAAAAAACACATCATCATCATAAACAAAGGATACTAATGATAATAGTAGACCACCATCATTTCACATTGCAGATACAGTGACAATTGGTACAGAAATCGTTAATTCAGTATAAGCCCTCAGTATGTCTAGATCAGCCTTTCTCAACCTGTGGGTCCCCGGATGTTGTTGAACTACAACTCCCATCACACCTAGCTAGCAAGGCCAAACCTCAGGGATGATGGGAGTTGTAGTCCAACAACATCTGGGGACCCACAGATTGAGAACCGCTGGTCTAGATGGATGCTTATGTGAAATATGTTTGAATGTAGCCAATTTGATCTACTTTTAATTGATCTGAATCCACCTAATAATAATAGAACTAGTATTGCTCACTTAATTGTCCATGATACATACAAATACCCAGTGGCGGAGCTTCAAGCTCTGACAGCTGGAGGAGGAGAGCAGGCGGGGCGGGGCTGGCATGCGTCCTGGGGGCCTGGCGTGCCACCTGCAGGGGCGTGGCACACTGTCTGCGGGGGCGTGGTGCCCAGCGTGGCGGGTGCAGCCACAATGGCACCCCACCAGGACTGGACTGCCGTTGGTGGCGTGGCCCCCCCCACTCCTCTTCCTCCGCCAGTGCCAATACCTCATTAGGCTGAAATAGAAAGGTGTGCAGGCCTCTTCTCCCTCCCTTCTTTTTGTATACGTGTTTTTCAAGAATCCTGCTTCCTTCTGATAAGAGGTTTGGAGAAGTTGAATGAGCATGCTAAAACCAGGTAGGAATAGCCCAGGAAAGGAAAGCTAGGTAAGGAAATAAGGCTGCCACATAATACTGGCACCACATCTGTAAGAACTTTATCATTTAGTGTGACAGCACTGAAACTTTGGAACTCCCTCCCTATTGAAATCAGGCAGACACCTTCTCTGTATTCCTTCGTGTCTGCTGAAGACATTCTCATTTAGACAAGCCTACCCAGACGTTTAGAAAGTTTGTAGGAGTTTTAATTTGTTTTAGTCTATTTTATTGTGGTTTTAACCTTCTGTATGTTTTAAATTAGGACTACATTTTTAGTGATAGTTTTATTGTTTTTCTCTTCTTTGTAAACCACTATGAGATTTTTTTCTACAATCACGTGGTATATAAATCTTATGCAATAAATAAAATAAAATCCAAAAATAAATACCAGTGAAAAGAACATGCAAAATGCATTATATTGGGGGGAAATGCTTGCAGAAATGTATATATTAGGGGAAAGACACGTTAACGGCTAACAAATTTTCGTAAGGACTTTAAAAAGAAATGTTTTGTGAACTGATGCAGAAATATGAGGAACTAAACTTAAGATTGGAAAAGTTAGAAACAGAGAGGAAGCAAACTTGACAGTTTTGTGTATCCCTACTAGGGAGCATCCTAACTGAACACAGTGAGACTTACACCTGAGTAAACATGCATAAGATTATGCTGTGGTTTGCAGCAAACTAAAGAAAGCCAATTTCAGCTTTCCTTGCTTACCAAGTGTCCTTTGCTCAGAGCAGCAGTAATGGAAGAAACAGAAATTGACCATTTCAAATAAGAACTGAGCTCTGTTATATGAAAATATATACCAGACTTAACAATGACCTTTGCTTCTTAATCAGGGCTTGCAACAACAGACTAAACAGGGATTTTGGCTTCATGACTCAGTAAGAGTCACTAACCCACTATTTTAAGAGAGGGAGAGAGAAAACTTACTGCTTTATCGTCATTTAGTGTGAGAGTTAGTTGTTTCCATACTGGATCTGGTCCAAAAAAATGACCTCCCACTAACGTACTATTCACTGAACATTACAATGTGTTCCCATATTTCAAAGCAGTTCTTGCTGCTTTGAGCTGTATAGAACTAGTAAGCACCTTTGGGGATATATGCTGGGGTCTTGGTTCACTTTATCTGTTTTTCCATCCATCAGACTTAAATAAATCATCAATGTGGTTATACAATAGAGGCAATGCAGAAAAAAAGAACAGTGGTGTTTAGGATTTGTTTGGCAGTGAAACTTTTAAGAGCCATATGCCTTTGTCTGGGCAAAGAATGAACAACCATACTGAGGGGAAATGAATGGACTCCAGCAAGTTTTGTTAGGATCTTTATTAGAATGTTTAGTTTGAAATTTAACTAAGTCTAAATGTGATGGAGCACCCCAAATGGGCCAGAATGTCTTCTAAAAGTCAGATAGTTGTTTATTTCCTTGACATCTGATGGGAGGGCGTTCCACAGGGCAGACGCCACCACCGAGAAGGCCCTCTGCCTGGTTCCCTGTAATCTCACTTCTCACAGTGAGGGAACCGCCAGAAGGCCCTCGGAGGAGGACCTCAGTGTCTGGGCTGAACGATGGGGGTGTAGATGCTCCTTCAGGTACACCTGGCCTAGGCCATTATTGAACAGCAAATGGAGTCCCTCACATACAAGAGTGCACACATTGCGTACAGTTATATATGTGGGTTTCCTTTCAGATGTTCAATGGCAAAGGACCACAGCTCGGTGGTAGAGATCCCCTTCTGCACTTGTGGGGCATCTCAATATTCACACAGCCTCTGACATCAAATTGCTGAGTACTTCTAGGAGGCTAGGAAGCTGCCTTCTCCTGAGGCAAAAGTCTAGTTCTCCTGAGGCAAAAGTCTAGCCCAGTCTAGTTCTGTTGACACTGACTGGTAGAGGCTCTCCAGGGTCTCAGACTACCTGGGAATCTAATGGATTAAGCCTTGGAGCGTCTGCTCTACCACTGACCTAACTCTAAGCTCCTCCTCTTGTGTCAAGGCCTGGTCTACTGCAACCTGCCTGGAAAAAGTTCTGTAAAACTCATGCATCCCCGTTCCAAGAAGGAGGCCTAATAAAACATGTCAACTTGCGCTATTCCCCTCCCCCTCTGACAGGCTCTTGGCAGCAGCAGAGAAAAGGGACTCTTAGGTTGTTGGGTGTGGATTCACAGACCTCTGTGCCTCTCCTGGCACTTTTGGCTTGGGCGTAGTAGACACAGTGGAAGCCGCTGCCTGCAGCCAGTGCTTACTGGCGCGTGTGGAAGACTAAGTGGCTTTTTTACTTACCCGCAGATCTCTCGGTAGGAGACGGAGAGGAACAGTCATTTCAGAGCCTATTTTTAAAACAATTCATTTTAGGATAATTCATGATGGCAGGATATTTTTAGAGCAACCCCAGCAGAGGATCCTGTAATTTGTGGGACCATGTGGGTGTCCCAGCAGTTGAAGGACAGCAGCTGGCCTGAAGAGAGAATGGCACAGATTCAGTATACACAAGAGAAGAAAAGCCTTCCTTCAGCAAAAGCAGGGAATAGGTTTCCCTGCTGTGGTCAGGGATTATCCATGCTGAGTGATACCAAACATTAAGGAGAGAGGAGGCAGAGAAATTTCCCTTTCCTCCCTCTTTTTGGTAGATCCTTCTTTTATTTTTGTTCTTATTATTTATTAAATTTGTATACCACCCTTCGTCCGTAGATCTTTTAAAATGGAATGAGCAGGGCTGATCTAGAGAAAGAGCTTGCCGCATGCCAAACCTTGTCTGCGGTTTGTACCACTTTTCACTGTGTGTGAGGGAGTGTATGCTAGCATGCTTGGGAAGATAAGGTACTCTCCAGTGGTACACTCCTAGGACCTCCCCCATCCACGAGATGTACATTTTGGTAATTGCAATATTTTCATACATAATGCAGCATGTATTCAGGTTGTGAGCTTCCTCCATGGGCTTCTGCTCAGAACAAACCTCTCCTACTCAAGATCGAGACCATCGGTAAAACAGGATGGCTAATAATCTTGTGTCTTAGCGGAAGCCTGTGCACAAGGCTAACCCAAGGGATTTTGCTGCCTGAGGAGGAACAGCAAATGTTTCCCCTCTCAAATCAAGGTGTGTAGTACCCAATTTATTTTGGCAGCTGAGACAGAACATGCTACAAGTGTGTCTCCCTAACAGTGCAGATGCAATTAAATAACTAATAACTGGCTGCCCTTACATGACACCCAGAATCAGCTGCCTGAGGCAGCAGTCTTGTTCTGCCAAATGTTAGGGACGGGGCGGTTGGGTACGCTAGCTGCTTCTGGGTTCTGCTACAGTTCTTCATTCTGAAGTACATTTCTTCATAGCAAAGGTGGGAGACTATGGCACTGAGGAACAGTGGAACAGTTCTGTAGTATGGAGCGCTATAAGTTCCTTTGCATGCTGCAGCAAGCACAGAAGGCAAGATGAGAAAAGAAGACAGTACAGTTAATAGCTTTCCCTGACTGCTCATCTCCAGTACCCTTGCACAACTCTGGAGAATCAATGGGTTCCCGCCTCCCAAATATCTTTAGATTACGAGTCCCTAGTGTTTATCACACACACATTCCAAGTATCTGACTATATGTGGAGTGTCCAGGGGAGATTGCTCAAGCCAGTTCTCTTGGCGCTCCGAGCACAGCAGGGTGCAGCCATCTGGGGATGGACCAATTAGTCTATTTCTGGTCCATGTCAGTTTTGCATGTGCTTATTCATAAGTCTGCCCTGTTTGTGCATTAATCTCCCCCCGCCCGCATGCAAAGACTATTTAAATATCTATTTTGTCTTAATAGGCGGTATTCAACTGAGTTGTACTCAAAGTACTGTCTGGCTGTACTGCTTTCTGAAGCAAGGTTTTGGGGTTTTTTTGTTAAAGAAGTAAATTAACCATAACACTGTCTGCTTTAAAACAAACAAACAAACACACACACACACACACACACACACACACACCAAACTAGCAATAAGTAAATTTAATTTCACAATGGACCTGGCAGTACTTATTACAGAGTAACTGCAACAGTCCAACTCCATTTAACAACATTTATGAGCGCCGCAACCCCAGAGTCGGTCACAACTGGACCTAATGGTCAGGGGTCCCTTTACCTTTACCTTTACTATGTGGGAAAGTAAGTGAGGAAGGGAAGGGAAGCAGTATGTAAGTGACAATTTGTGCTCATTTTCTCATTTTCAGTATACCCCCCCCCCCCACTGTTACAGGCAATATTTATACTGGGCCTGGCCTATTCGGATAGATCGTAACACCTTCTTATTTTGCATGCACACCCTTATTTCCTTCTATGCCTGGAGAGCTTTTTTTGAGCAATAAGCATATAATGCTATCCTTCTCCTGGGATAGCTCAGTTGGTAAAGCATGAGACTCTTAATATTAGGGTTATATGTTCGAGCCCCACGTTGGGCAGAAGATTCCTGCATTGCAGCAGATAGGACAGGTGTAGGCAACCTAAGGCGCACGGGCCGGATGTGGCCCAATCGCCTTCTCAATCCGGCCCACAGACGGTCCAGGAATCAGTGTGTTTTTACATGAGTAGAATGTGTGCTTTTATTTAAAATGCATCTCTGGGTTATTTGTGGGGCATAGGAATTTGTTCATTCCCCCCCCCCCCAAAATAATATAGTCCAGCCCACCACATGGTCTGAGGGACGGTGGACTGGCCCACGGTTGAAAAAGGTTGCTGACCCCTGGGATAGGACAAGGTGACTGTTGTGGTCCCTTCCAACTCTACAATTCTATGATTCTAAAATGGTCTCATTCATGGCAACCTGCCCCAGATAGCCCATGAGGGTAGTCCAAGGGTCAGTTCAAAAGGTTCTTGATTCAATCCCCAGGATCATCAATAGGTAAGAAGTACAGGAATTGACTGTACTTCCTGCGTATCTTTACATACAAATACATTAGGCTCCAGGGTTGGGAGTTGGGCCATTGCTTTGCCCCTGCTGAGAGACTTTTTTTTTTTTTTTGGCTCCTCTCCACACACTGTTTCCACCCCAGCTGGTATTTGGTATGCAAACTGAGTACAGTGGTACCTCGGGTTAAGAACTTAATTCGTTCCGGAGGTCCGTTCCTAACCTGAAACTGTTCTTAACCTGAAGTACCACTTTAGCTAATGGGGCCTCCCACTGCCGCCGTGCCGTCGCAGCACAATTTCTGTTCTCATCCTGAAGCAAAGTTCTTAACCTGAGGTACTATTTCTGGGTTAGGGGAGTCTGTAACCTGAAGCGTCTGTAACCTGAAGCGTATGTAACCCAAGGTACCACTGTAATTTTAAGAACTGGTGCCTGAGTTTGCTTTCCCCCCTCCTCTCTCACCACCGCTTCCCCCCTTTGTTCCATGAGATTGTGAGGCTGAGGGCCATGAATTGTCTAAAAACAAAAAATCTGTAAAGTGCCCTGACAGTCTTTTCAATTGAAAAACTGGGTAAAAAAAATATGTTGTAAATAAATACATTAAGTTAATTGAGCCCTGATGCAGTTTGTTTGTTTTAATTAAAAACCACTTTAGAAGAGGAATTTAGAACAGAGCATGGTGAAGGAAGAGTGGGCGCAGTACTTCGTTTCTCTGCTGTAAATGTCTTCTACTCTCTACCCTAGGACATATATATTCTTGGAACCTCATGGTTAATATATGTAAGACACCATCGAGATCCAAGCCTGCTATTATTTAGTGAACGTTTAAGTAACAGTATAATAACATATTGCAGGATAACTTGTGACCAAGCCTAGACTGTAGCTAAGCTAATTCAGTGGTATCTCAGGTTAAGTACTTAATTCATTCCAGAGGTCCGTACTTAACCTGAAACTGTTCTTAACCTGAAGCACCACTTTAGCTAATGGGGCCTCCTGCTGCTGCCGCGCTGCCGGAGCACGATTTCTGTTCTCATCCTGAAGCAAAGTTCTTAACCTGAAGCACTATTTCTGGGTTAGCGGAGTCTGTAACCTGAAGCATATGTAACCCGAGGTACCACTGTTCTTCTCTTGTTTTTCCATACACAAAATGCTAGTTTGTCGCCTGTCTTCCATTCCCAATAGAACGACCATAATCGTAAATGTTGCTGGATGTGTTCATGTTGCTGCTGTAGATAAAACATGAGATTAGGCATTGTTACTGTATTTGCTTTATTTCTTAAGGGAACCTTTGTGGTCACTTTACTAACACACGTATTTCAGAAGCCAGTGCAGCTGCAGTTACTGTTGAATAAATGAATGCAGCAGACAAGAAGCAGATAAGTGCCTCCAGCAATTTGCAATGGGAGGCACCTGCAGACCTTTGCAGGAAGAACATAGGAAGCTGCCTTATACAAAACCAGACCATTGGTCCAGCTAATTATGGTCTGTACTGACTGGCAGAGGTCTTCCAGGGTTTCAAGCAGGAGCTATTTCTGGAAGACAATTTCCTTTTCATTCTTCTTCCTAGCACTGAAAAGCTTCCATGTAGTTTGTATGTAATATTCATGTGCTTTTTTCTGCCTGGAATTGTTGTTGTTGTTTAGTCGTTTAGTCGTGCCCGACTCTTCGTGACCCCATGGACCAGAGCACGCCAGGCACTTCAGTCTTCCACTGCCTCCCGCAGTTTGGTCAAACTCATGCTGGTACCTTCGAAGACACTATCCAACCATCTCGTTCTCTGTCAGCCCCTTCTCCTTGTGCCCTCCATCTTTCCCAACATCAGGGTATTTTCCAGTGAGTCTTCTCTTCTCATGAGGTGGCCAAAGTATTGGAGCCTCAGCTTCATGATCTGTCCTTCCAGTGAGCACTCAGGGCTGATTTCCTTAAGAATGGATACGTTTGATCTTCTTGCAGTCCATGGGACTCTCAAGAGTCTCCTCCAGCACCATAATTCAAAAGCATCAATTCTTCAGCGATCAGCCTTCATGGATCACTGCCTGGAATTAGCAGCATACTAATTTTTTTACTGCAAATAACAGCTGTTGGGAAGACTACAAGAGAGCACTTGGTAAGGAAGGGTCTGAGCTGTTTTGTCAAAAATAAAAAACAGTACTAGAGGAATTTGCTTTTAAAAACATTTTGCTCTTGATGTGTTGAGTGTTCTACTGTGTTCAGCTAAAACTAGATATCTGACTCTACAATGGTATGCCTGATAAGTTGTTTGCAAGGGGAGCAACAATGGATCCACAAATATAAAATATTTCACCTGGCGTCTGACCAAGTAGCGGTGTCAAATTGAATTGAGGATGGGCTTAAGCGAGTCTATAGCCACCACAATTCTGCAAACATTAATTCTGCAAATTTCAGAAGAGTAGCCCTGTTTAACCAGCTGTAGCAAAAGCAACACAGAGACCAAATGTGTCTTTAAGACACATTTATTGTGGAATAACATTTTGCAGACAATACCATGCATCATCCGTAAGAGGCTACGGTTCCTAGAGTGGTTTAACAATCAATCCCTCTTTCCAGGGAACTCTAGAAATTGTAGCTGTGTGAGGGGAATAGCTGTTCCCTAATAATTTTCTGCACCCTAAACAAGCACTCCCACAGTGCTTTGGCTGTTTAAAATGGTATTGTTATAAGAATTTTAAGGTCATATATATATAAAATAAATGTTCATAACAGAAAAGGTCCTGAACAAATTGACCTCAAATATTTCTCTGCAAGGTCAAAGTGGGAAACCTCCCAATTGTCTCTTTCCTCACAAATCCTGTCCTCACAAATCCTGTCTTAAGGGCACATTCGAGATATGAACAGGATGTGAGCCTGTGACCTGTGACCTAGATTCAGGAATTAAGTAGTTATAATAACAAAAGAGTGGCCAAAACCCAGATAATGCAATTAGGTAACTTGCCAGACAGGAGATGAACAATGCACTCATATTTCTGTTGTAGACCGCCTTTTCTTTGATGTAGGTATGCTGTATCTGGGGGGTGGTCTTGGGCTACACCCCTTCCGTGATGTATGTATGATGTTTCTGGGGGTGGTCTTGGACTTCAGGGTGGGCAATTTAAAATGTCTATATAAGGGCTTGCATGCATGGCTCGGGATTCTCCTCCTATCTCCTGCATGTGGGGGAGCACCCTGTTGCAACAGTTAATAAAGATCAGACTTACTAGCTGCTTTGCTTCTCAATATCCTCTGGTTGGTCTCTGTTATTTTCTTCTACTGACAGAACCTACAAAAGGACTCTATATGGGCTCTTGGTTACCCAATAAGGGAAAAGGAGCAGTTTTTTTTTACTTATATCAGTATGAAACTGCTTTAAATGTGTAGTGCAGATGGGCTTTAGTGTTGCCTTCTGAAACAGCAGAGCTTGTTGCTGAGATTACTGGGGTTTCCCGCCTACTGCAACATTTCCTGTGTATTAATTAGAAGGCATTGGAGACACACACACACACACACACACACACACACACACACACACACCTTACATTGCTTACGGTACAACTTGATGTGGTTCTTTTCTCAGAACTGGAAAATGGGATGTGGTCCCTCCAGCACAAGCTGTGTTCCATCCTGGTGAAACAGGAGCAGAACATGGCACCAGAACTTCCTGAGACCCAGCTGCCAGCTAATGCAGTACCCATGTTGAACCTGAACCCACTGCAAAGGTTGCCAGTCCCTGAAGAGGTGAGTTTGCTGCATCATTGTTGTCTGCAATATAACAAGTTGTGCTGCAACCTATCTTCCTGCAAGCCCTTCATTCCAAATGAAAGGGCTGTTATGTGGCGGAAGATAAAATCTAGCTTTTTCTTATTTTTGTTATGACTGATTTGAAATAAGCCACTAATGGAGGAAAGGGAACAGAGGACACCTAAGGCATGTCTGGAAAGAGTGCTGACCATCATGCTGATAGCTGTTAGTTCATATGGAAGGCCCAAAATTAGTAGGATCTGCATGAAAGTGACCTGTGGCAAAATACAGTCTAAAATACAATTTAAAACTCTATAGAGTCAAACTCCTGCACCAATTGGTACCCTTTCCTAGCGGTACCTTCCTGCTTTTGTTCTAGGTTTAGCACTGCAGCGTTAAATCAGTCATGGGAGGAAACTGCCATCCAGGTGATGCCCTATGATCCTCCGATGAAGGACGTTGTAGAAATTTAAATTATTCCTTGGCTGCTTTCAGTAGTATGAGCCAGAGGGCAGCCAAACACACCCCGTCTTGAAAGCAGTGCGTTAACACGTTGTCACCATCTGAAGAGGGCTCTGCCCATTATAACCATGAAATCTGGATTTTAAAGTTACCTAACTATACCACGTAACTGCCTCTCAGGCTGGCAAAGGACCTACAGTATTAGACCGTAACTGTCACTGCTGGGTGCTTTGTAAGGTCAGAGGCAGCATTAGGTTTTTCTTACATTACCTACAACAGGGGTAAGACACCTGTAGCTCCATAGATGGTGTTGGACTCCAATTCCCATCGGTCCCAGCCAACATGGCCAATTGTCAGGAATGATAGGAGCTGTAGTCCAGTACCATCGGGAAAACCATAGGCTCCCCAACCGTGGCCTGCAGTTCTTCCTGTTGTTCGGACTAAAGTGAGTGATTGCCCTGATCTGTTGCAAAGCCTAGCGTGGGTTATCTTCCTTTCACTTATGGTGGGTAAGGGAAACTGGATGCAACAAGCCAGCTACTCGAGCCAAACATATACACAAACTTCCTTCTCTGTTTACACAGCTTGAACTCCCTGGGCCTGGAAATGCAGATCCATGTGGCGCGTGTGTGCATTTGACAGCCATACCAAGCTCCCTCCCTGAGCTGTGTTTACAGTATGAGGCAGTGTGAAATATGTCTGTTTAATGTTTTGTGTGTGTGTATGCCTTTGGTGGGAAAGGGATGCTGGTAAAAGGATTGCATTGGTGCAGCTGGGAACTAAGTGCTGTTCCTGTTAACTCTTCATCTCATTTGATCAGAAGCAGCTGTTGAGTGGTCCTACAGAAGGCCCAGAGAACAGTAGAGGCTATTCTCTATCTCCAAAGGCTGTGCAAATACTCCCAGCTCAGATTACAACAGATCAAAAGAGAGGGAGAGAATGTGGAGGAAAAGTTTAAATGGATTTTTTTTAAGCAGCTTGAGAAGAGAGGAGGTAATGACAAATCTGATTCTGTCCACAAAGTGAATGCCACCTGCGCCGTGCACCCTGGCAGCACACCTGCATGATGCTCACTCTCCCTTGGCAAAACACTCTTGTTTTGAATTGTGACTTCCCTGGAGACAACTTTATTTTTTTAAAAAAGTTTTTGCTTGTCTTTGAGCAGCTGGCTTTTGGTATGCAAGCTGATAAGATGGAGAAGAAGGGGGAACTGGAGGGCTGAGAAATAATTCTCATCAAAGCAAGAAGGATTATGGCTGTAGTCACAGGGCATGCTGGTATTCACTATAAGTTTTGTTTCAGGGCAGGTTAGCTACCAACTGACCTGCACCTTCTGCACTCTTACCATGCATTTAGAAGGCTCCATAGCTCAATGATAGCTCAAAAGGCTTTTCATGGACAATACGCAACTGCTGAAAACGTCCGGCCTCTAATGGCTGGAGAGGTGGCAAGCGCCCAAAACAGAGGAGGCAACAGGCAGGCAAGGAACCAGCCTGGAAGTCCAGAGGGATACTCTAGTGCAGGGTCCTCCCATTAGTCCCAGCCAGCGTGGTCAGGCTTAATGGGAACTATAGTTCAGCAACATCTGGAGGGCCACAAGTTCCCCAGCTCTGGCCTTCAGTCTTTATAGCTGTCTGCTACAAAATCAAAGGTGACCCTGGCCTTTGGGTTAACTTCTTTTCAAGCTGTGCAGAATGAGGGAAAATGACACATACAGCAAGCGTGGGATTGGCCCTTCAGAATCACATGATTTTTCCGGAGAATTCTGGTCCTTGGTAGCTGCATCCCAGCTCAAATTGCCTGCCATTTTCTCTTTTGACCAGAGGCCCAGATGGTGCAAGGAGCAGAGTATCAATGCCTGACCTTCACGGTTCCTGGGTTGAATGCCACAGTGTCTAATAATTCAAGTCCCTGCATCTGAGGATTTCTTCTGTCCATTGTGGTACTCACAGGATCTGCTGCTCTCTGTGTCTACCCGTGGCACAGAATTACATCATTAGAAAAAGAAGTGCAGGCCTCAGTTGCACCCAGAAGGGTGTCAGAAATCACACCATACCTGTGCAGAGATGTATGGTCTCAGAATGAACCCACCTATTCATTCATTCATTCATTCATTCATTCATTCATTCATTCCTATGGTTTCTTACCTGCCTCTCATCATAAAGTCCCAGGACAGGTAACAATAAAATATACAATTAAAGGTAAAGGGACCCCTGACCATTAGGTCCAGTCGTGACCGACTCTGGGGTTGCAGCGCTCATCTCGCTTTATTGGCCGAGGGAGCCGGCGTACAGCTTCCGGGTCATGTGGCCAGCATGACTAAGCTGCTTCTGGCGAACCAGAGCAGCGCATGGAAACGCCGTTTACCTTCCCGCCGGAGCAGTACCTATTTATCTACTTGCACTTTGACGTGCTTTCAAACTGCTAGGTTGGCAGAAGCAGGGACCAAGCAACAGGAGCTCACCCTGTCGTGGGAATTCGAACTGCCGACCTTCTGATTGGCAAGTCCTAGGCTCTGTGGTTTAAAACCATTACAATTATAAAACCTGTAAAACTGACCCCAAATGGAGCAGAATGATATACATTCAGCAGAAGAGGTGTGTCCTGCATAAAAAAAACCTTAACTATCAAAGGCCAGAGTAAATGATAAGAAGCAAATGATGGGCTGCAGTATGATGTTTTGCACCTTGTGAGTCTACATTGCATGGTAAAGCAACCTCTTAATCTGCAGGGTAGAGTCATGCAAGAATTGCCTTTGCAAAACCAAAATGTTGCATTCTGTATTCTTTCATACAGGCTCCCATAGAAATGACGCCCCAACCTATAATCAAAGCTGAACCCAGAGAGGTGAACCAATTTCTAAATGTACCAACAGGTAAGAAAATAGTTACAAGTTGCTTTCATCAGCCCTCCAGCCTCATTAATTTAAAAAACTATCTTTTGCAGAGTGGATCCTCCACCAACCCATTAGCACAAGCTTCTTAAGCATCTCTCTCTCCTCCCCCAGCCCAAAAAGGTTACTATGAGTGATGACAGCTGTGCATGTGTGGGATTCATTTGTAATCCGCTGATGCTGCTAAACTAACCTAATGAGATTGCAAGAAACAATTGTTAACAGGGCACAAGTGCTTGAGTTCTCTGAGTATTAGTGATTTCATGAGTCTTGTGTCTGTGTGTACTTTCTTCAACTAGCAGTGCTATGTCTCTCTCAGTGGGCTTTCTCATAGTTGCATGGCACTGACTAAACAGTGTACCTGTGAAATGCAAATGCCAGTGTGCCTGGAGCTTGGGAAAACCTTTAGCTGGCTGTGAAACCCCGAGATGCCAATGCTGTTTCTCAGCAAGCTGCTTATTGTTTGGGGAGAGTAGCTCACCAAGAGAAAGGGTATACAACCCCTTGCTAAACAAAACAACTATTTTTAAAAAAACAAAATGTATATACTACTGAATTGAAATAACACCTCTAAGTGGTTTACAAAGCCACATTAAAATTATCAATAGAAGACAGCTAAAAACAGGTGTTTTAAAACATGCAAAGGATAATTGAAATCAACAACAAGTAAAAACAGATTAAAATACATGTCTAAATAAACTTGCCTAAACAAAAATGTTTTAAACAGGTGCTGAACAGAGAAATACTTCTTCACAATACATAGATTATGGGATTTGCTACCACAAGATGTAGTGATGACCGTTGGCTTTGATGACTTTAGAAAAGGATTAGGCAAATCATGGCAGCAAAGGCTAGCAATGGTTATTAAATCATGACAGCTATATTCTATATTGGGGATGGGGGACCTTTAGCCCTCCAGATGTTGTTGGACTCCAACTGCTACTGGAGTCAGTGGGAGCTGGAGTCCAACCACATCTGGAGGGCTACAGGTTCCCCAGCTCTGTTCTGTATTCTGTCTCTGGGATCAGAGTCGCTATGCCTCTGAACAGCAGCCCTGCTTCTGGGCTTCCCATAGGCATCTGGTTGAACACTCTGAGAAGCGGAATGCCGGAACAGAGGGACCTTTGGTCTGAACCAGCAAGGCTTGTCTTACAATCAGACATTTTGAGGGTTTTTTGTTTCATTTTGTATAGGACATTTAGTGGCAAGCCATTAGAAGGATATTAGCGTATGGTGCCAGTTCTCATGCGTCTGGTATCACTGTAAAGGATCTCAGTTTTGTTTCCAGAAGGGTAATGACATCAAGAATGCAGCTTGGCAGTCATTAGCACACCACAGAGGGGTCTGCTCAGAACAAATGAGCACATTTATTTATTTGCTCTAAAATGTAATATCCTCCCCCTAGGCACTAAGCATTCATATTCAAGTAAGCAAGCAATGCTTCACACTAAATATTAGGCCCTCTTAAATGCTCAGCTCATTATTTACCCTCGCAAAACAGGCGTCTTTTGAAATGTGACTTTTAGCAAGCTCAGCATCTTCCATCAGCAGTCCATTAAATAAGGAGGAGAGGCAGCATCTGACAAATCCAGGTTCTGGCGGAAGGTACAAGGGGAGTATGTTCCAGGAGACTTCTTGTTGGGACAACTCTCATGATAGGAAAGGAGCAATTGAAGAATATAACTTGTCCAAAAGAATGGGGGGGGGGGGGAGTGACTGTCACACAATGGAATTCATGATCTCATGTAAAGTTAAAGATGAGCGTGTTCACCTTGGGCTTCAGAAAAACTGGTTGCAATAGGCTTTAATGGGTAAGAATTTATGACTAGAGATACCAGGGGGGAAAGGATGCCAGGATGGGTGGGAGTTCCTAAAGATGGAGTTGATAAGGCTACAAATTATTCCAGTGGGAGGCATCTTAAAAAGACACTGCGACAGCACAAAAAGCTTACTGCAGAGATGAAAATAAAAAAGGACATGCATAAGCAATGGGAAGAGGAACAGGCCACCAAGGATGAGCAGCTCAGATTTGTAAAGACGGCGTCAGGAAAGCTAAATAGCTGAGGCTGGCAAGCAAGGCTAAGAGCAGCAAAATGGAGCAGTTCTGCAGCGGAACCAATTACTCAGAGGAGCTGGAAAGCCATCCGTATGCTCTACATCCCCAAACATTACAGAACAAAGAGTGGTTTTTCCCCACCCCCTCCATTCCTTTCCTTGATTCATTTCCCCCTTTATCTGGGTTTGAATTCAGATATCCATCTTACGGAATTTGGTGAATTGATTTGTGCATCACTGATGGAACAGTATGAATGAATGGCAATCACAACAAATCATCATCAAGAATCCAGTTATTTTGGTGCTTAGTCCAAGTGGCTCAAGCTTGCACCCCAGACCAAAGATTTACTGCTGTCTCAAGATAATCAAAGTTTGCTTGCATTGATAGAGTCATAGAGCTCACAGTACCACATGAAAACAAGTCCAAACCACTGCACAAAGATAGGAATATTAATCTATCAGCCCCTTGTCAAATTGCACCATACAATACAGATCACAACATGCCCTGTGCATAGTGGTGTGCACAGAACAATTTGCTGCAGATGAATCAAGCAAATGAGCCAAGCTGAATATTATATCAAAAGGCAACATATCTCAAATAATTATTTCTCATTTAGGACCTTGATGTGCGCAACACCAAATATTCATATGAAGGCCACCATATTATATTAAGTCATGGCATTGAGCCATCTATACCATTTATGTTTACTTGACTGGCAGCAGCTCTCCAAGATCTTGCTGGAAGTCTGTCTTTGTATGGGAGCACCTTTCAGCTGGTGATGCCAGGAACTGAACCTGGGACCTATTGCATAGGAGATAATAAAATATCCACCCCACTATTTAGCTCAAACCTCTCATGAGCCTTAATACACCGTTAATACACCAAGTTACAGGGAATCAGGCAGAGGGCCTTCTTGGTAGTGGCACCCGCCCTTTGGAACGCCCTCCCACCAGATGTCAAAGAGAACAACAACTACCAGACTTTTAGAAGACATCTGAAGGCAACCCTGTTTAGGGAAGCTTTTAATGTTTGATGTATTACGGTATTTTAATGTTTAATGTAGTCCTCCTAGCTTAATTTATTCCTGCTTTATTTAAAAATCTGTGTTCAGTGAAATATTTTAGTGGTGGTGTCTTCATGTAATCTTCCTTGTTTTTTTAGGGTCATGGGTTCAATCCCTACGTTGGGCAAAAGATTCCTGCATTGCAGGGGGTTAAACTAGATGACCCTCACAGTCTCTTTCAGGCCTATAATTCTATGATTCTCCTAATATGCATTGTCTCTTTCTTACTGCCTTGTTGTTCCCAGAACAGTTCTATGTCTCAATGTCACCTGAAAACACTCCTTTGTTCCCACTCTTCTCCCATCAAATACTTTCTCTCCTTCGCTCTCCATGACTCAGTGGGCTGTTACTGTCTGTTAACCTCTGCTTTGTATCTCCTGCATTAGATGACCTGGTGCAGATGCCACCGACTCCTCCCAGCAGCCATGGCAGTGACAGTGACGGATCTCAGAGCCCAAGATCCCTCCCTCCCTCCAGCCCAGTCCGCCCTACTGCACGCTCCTCCACAGCAATCTCTTCTTCTCCTCTCCTCACAGCACCACATGTAAGCAGGGAGCTCCTGTCGTGAATCATAAGGCATCTCCCGGCTCGGAGCACAAGGTTCAGGGTGGCTTTTGGCAGTGACCCCCTAATAAGGTGCACAACGGGAATGTGTGACGGGTCAGGATTGTAACAAGGATGGAGGAGAAAATAAAATGGTTTGCATTTTAAGTGTGAACTTTCCTAATTTGCACTTTCTGAACCAACGCACAAACAGAAATGCGGCTGCCCTTCGAAATTCACACTCCTCAGAATTTTGTAATGGGAGTTCTCCCAACAAAATATGCATTTTAAAAATTGTGCATAGTAGTTAAAATATTACGCAAAAAATCAAGAAAATTTGCTTGCAGAAATGCATATACAGTGGTACCTCTAGTTACGGACTCGATCCATTCCGGGGTGCCATTTGCACCCCGAAAAGTCCATAACTAGAGTGCCGTTTCTGCGTACACACGCAGCACAATAGAGTGCTTCTGCTCATTTATGAAGCACACAGACCGCTTCTGCGCGCGCACGTGTGGCAAAACCCAGAAGTATACACTTCCGGGTTTGCTGCGTTCGCAAGCCGAAAAGACACAACATGAACCTAACACAACACGAGGTATGACTGTAGTAGACAAAAGTACATTTAAAAGCACACAAAAAAATTGTATGATTTTTTGTGCAAAATGTTTTTTTTTAATTGCAAACTAATGTAGAAATGGGGTAAGCTGGACTTAAGATTCATCCATCAGCATGATGCTGAAATAATCCATAACTACTGGCAAAGGAGCTATTTTAAGGCACTTACTTATTATTCATATTCATTTCACTTCTATATCGCTTTATATCTTTAAGGGGGGAAATCGCAAAGTGGTTTACAATATTAAACATTAAAACATCAAATAAAACATAACAGAATAAAACAAAACAGAAAAAAGTTAAACATAAAGTATACATTCAAAGCAACGTAATTGACAGGAAACTAAAATCTTACCTTAAAGATTTCAGAATAAAACATTACAATGGAGGTAAAATATAGAATGCACATTTAACGCAGTAAAATTTTTTAAAAAAATATCTAAAACATTTCTAAAGAAAACGTTACTAAAGGAAGTCAAATATAAAATGCACATTTAAAACAGCATAGTTAGCAAGAGAGTAAACTATTGTCATAAACATAGAACATATCTGGCACAGTTGCTGCCTATCCTGCCAATCCTGGTTCATGGCAGGCAGCGTCTGTGGAAGCTCAGGCTCCATGACCCAGCTCTGTACTAGGAGACAAGCAGGAGGCATTGACACTGACCTCTGCCACATGCATGGGGGATTTTTTTGTTGCCTTAGATTTTACAGTTCTCAGATTGCCTGGAGAGTTGGAGTTTCACGATGCAAAGCCATTAATGTAACTTGTAGTTAGGCCTCTTGGGTTGTGGTAATGAGGAATGCTGCTCCCCCCGCAAAAAAGCAGTATATCAACCCCAAATTTCAAGCAGTACAATAGTGACTTTTGGGGCAAGGTCCTTCTTTTTGCAGGGGAAAGTTAGGGATGGGATTGTTGATATGAATTCTGAAAATGTTGCTGCTTTTCCTTTTCACTTACAGAAATTACAAGGGACCTCGGGACCCCTGCTCCTAACCGAGGAGGAGAAACGTACCCTGATTGCTGAGGGCTATCCCATCCCAACCAAGCTGCCTCTCACCAAAGCAGAGGAGAAAGCACTGAAAAGAGTTAGACGAAAGATCAAGAACAAGGTCAATAATTCCACTGAATTGGGAAAAATCAGGAGTGTGTGTGTGTGTGTGTGTTTGATTAATGTGATCATCCTTCTTTAACTTGCTGCCTCATCTGAGGTTCTCCGGCTAAAATTAAATCTGTGTAGTGATAGGGCTTTGAATGCTGCCATAAGCTTTTTAGATCTAGAACTTGAAGAAGTTCTTTTTAAAAATAACCATCAAGGGCATTTTCAACATCACAGTTTTTGATGAGAAGGATGATTTATTTAGTTGTTCATTCTTGCTCAGGGGGACAGGGCCCTGCCCTGCTGAGCTTACAATCTAAAAATTGACACAAGGGCAAGAGCAGATAAAGGGAAGGGAAATAGAGGCCGAGATAAATTGGGAATTGGTATGCAGTTGTTTCTATTACAAGGTCTTTGCCTTAATCGTGAACATCACCATATTGGGACAGGAGACAATATATCCCTTTGTAAGTCAAGACAAGGGCCTGTTTCGCACATCACACTAAGCTGAACCGTGGCTTAGCATGAGCGCATGAGCATGCAGACTTTCAGCAAGGAAATGGCAGCTTTTTCACTCTTTCCTAGTCGTTCTGCTGCTGTACCGTGCTGAGCTAAGCCATAGTTTACCAGTAGTCTACCATGTTGTTGAAGCCCAGGCTCATGGTTTAACTCTCTCCAAACTAACCACAGCTGTAACTAATGTTTGTCCTATGGTTTGTGCTTTTTTGTGAGAACTAAAACATGGGTTTGTATGACATGCTAAGGCAAACAGTGACTTATCTCAGCATGGCACAGCAGCAAAGGAAGCTGGAAGGAGCAAAGCTACTGCAATCTGCGCTCTGGGAGTCATCATGCTTAATTGTTTATTTGTCCTCTTGTCCCAATATTATGATTTTCATGACTAAGACTCGGCCCATATAACTGAAAGAACCTCCTCTCCTGGAGTCTTGTGTTTGCACTGAGCCACGGTTTGGCCTAGTGTGATGGCAGCACGTGGGCCTTCTAGCTGGAGAATTTGGAAAAGTAGACACCCCTTCTTTCCCCCCCACATTCCTTCATTAATATATTTAAAAAGCTTTGAAGATCAGTATAAATGCACCATTCCATCAAAACTGCTTGCAGCATACTACCCATTCCCTTGTAACTTTGTAGCATAATGGGCCTCTTGAGTCGTCAGTCTCATCAGCTAATTGCCCAGAAAGAGTTGTTTCTCACCCAGGTGAATGAGCAAGCAAATGTCTGTGGAGTGATATGAAATACTAACTGTGGATCCCCACTCAATGTAAGTTCCCATATTACGAGCCCACAGTATGCATTAGTCACCTGTTGTGACTCAGACAAAAATACATCCCACTTGGCCCAAGTGATTCAGCCACTTTGGGAAATTCTGATCCACAAAGAAGTTGTCATAGCCCTTGCTTATAAGTTGGTTTGCATTCTGATCATAACATTTGATTCAGCAACATGTAAGTGTTTAGAACAGGATAGGGTGACCTCAAAAAACACTGTATCATGGCGTCCCAGGCAAGGTATCTTAGAGCAAATGTTTAGGGACAGGGCGCCAGTCCTATTAAAGTAAATAGCACAAGGAGAATGGTTCAAGTTCAGTAACATTAATGTGGGTTGTCAGTTCAGTTTAATAGATCATATATGAAGTTGCCCTCCACTGAGTCAGTGTATTGCTCCATTTAGCCCAGTAATGCTTACTCTGGCTGTCAGGAGATCTCCAGCCCTGATAGAGGCATAATTTTCCAACTGGAAATTTCAGGAACTGAGTCTGGGAACTTTGGTGTGCAAAGCATGAGCTTAGCCATTCAAACACATGAAGATCCTTTGCATACACCACCAAATCATTAGTCCACCCAGCTCTGTGTTCTGCTAGGGACAACCATCCAGGGTCTCAAGCAGAGGATTTTATTTATTACAGGGGATTGAATCTGGAACCTTATGCAGGCAAAGTGTGTGTACTCTACCTCTAGCCTACGGGCCTTCCCAGATTGTGACACAGCAGCCAAATTAGGGCTGATCAACTGGACAGAGTAGGAAACCTTAAGAGCACACCATACTTTTTAATGCATCTTTTCTTGGAAGACCTTCTGATTATGATTATGAAAATAGGCAATCGGGATATAAATTAATAAATTAATTGTTGTCGTGTGCATCTCCCCATGATCACAGTGGGCAAGTGACATAGAAGGAGCACAGAAAGCAGAAGTCCAGCTCACATGCAGTTTCCATTTCAGCTGGCACAAGAAGATGTGAAAGTGCTCTGGGGAGTTATGTAGTGACAGGAGGCCTGCCTCAGGGCCAGACTAGATATGACACAGAAAATCTATTTACAGGTTATCTTCTGTGTGTGTATGTGTGTGTGTGTGTGTGCGCGCGTGCGTGCACGCGCACAAACACACACAATTTTTAATTTAAAAGAGCAGCAGGGTTCTTATGTGAGATTGGGGCTGTGATGCTGGGAGGGGGGGTCTTTAACTCTTTACTCCCATGCCATTCCACAAATTTATATCACACACAAGGTAACCATTGAGGGTTTTGTCCAGCAAAGGGAACAGGGCCTTGATGTGGGGTAGAAAGGGTTAACTCTCCCAAGTGCTGTGACCCTGATCCAAATTGGGCTTCTCCATGGCTGCTTTTAAATTCTAAAAAAACCCAAAAACCCGAAATGTGGGTGATGCTGATCACATCACATTTAGTTTGACTTTGACCCCTTAGAACAGCCTTCTCTACCCACGTACTTCCTAGATAAATTATTATTATTATTGGAAGTTTTTAATGTTTAATGCTGTATTATGTTTTTAATATTGGATTGGAAGCCACCCAGAGTGGCTGGGGAAACCCAGCCAGATGGGCAGGTTATAAATAATAAATTATTATTATTATTATTATAATTATTATATTAGCTGTTTTGGACCTCCCATCATCTTTGACCATTGGTCATGCTGGCTGGGGCTGATGGGAGTTGTAGTCCAAAACACCCAGAAGGTGCCACATTGGAGAGTTACTATATGGGAATTGTTCTTCAGGAGGTTACATTAGCATTTCTAACGTTGGTATTCCTTATTCCTTAGATTTCTGCACAGGAGAGTCGCAGGAAGAAGAAAGAATATGTGGAGTGTCTAGAGAAAAAGTATGTTCTTCTCTCTGAGCTTCCATGCTACATTAACTCTGGATTTGTAAGATCAGTAGTTTCTTTTGTACTTGGCAGCATCATGAGAATTACTGGAGCATCGTGACCCTCTTGCAGAAGTGGCACATTCTCTTAAGTCTCTTCCCTAATGCGTCCCTGCTTTAGGAAAGAGTCGTGCTGTTGACAAAGTCTTGAATGTAATGATTCAAGAAGTCCACCTGCTACCCAGAGAGTAAGATGCACATCTAATAAATAAATGCATGAAACGATATGTGCTTAACAATATCACTTAAATCGAACGTTTCACCATGTAACAATTATGTAAATGAAACTCGAGTGTCAAGGGAGAAAGATTGTTCTCCACCAGCCTGTTCAAAACCCCTTGAGCTTTTGGTGTGCTTTCCGAAGCACTGCAAATAGCTTAATAAAGATGGAAGAAGAAACCAGAGTTGTTATAGCACAAATTCCTTAGTTCCTGTTCCCATGAAAAGAATTTGCTGCTGGGCGAGATGTCCTTGAATCTGTGTCCTTGAATTCAATAACAAATGTGCTATTCTTCGTGGATAGCCTGGTACCACCATCTCACTGATCCTCATCCTTGAAAAAGGGAGTGGGAGGAAGAAGCATGGATCAGTGAATGAGGCAGTAGCTTTTGTTACAATAAGCATCCATGAAGCTTACTGGATGACTTTGGGTCAGTCACCATCTACTTAGCCTAACCTACTTCTCAGTTCCATAGTGAAGGTAAATGCAATTAGAATTGTAAAGAACTTTGTACATAGAAAAATGCTATATGGGAGATAACAATAGTTTCTTGCAACATGTTCTGCACAGGGGGCACCATGTAAAAACAGCAGGAATACTGTACACCTTGATGTTACCATTAATGGGTGTTTCTTATTGCATTTTGTTTGTTTTGTTGTGAACGGCCTTGGATCCCCCACCCCCAGTTGAAGGGTGGCATATGAATCTGAATAAGAAAATATAAAATTATACTTCCTACAAACAGGGCTTATTCAGCCCTGATTTCTGTGTTTACAGCTGCAGGATTGGTTTAAGGGTTGCCATATGTCCTCTTTTTCCAGGACACACCCTCTTTTTCATGCATTTGTAAAATGAGAGTTGTCAAAGTGATTCATAGTTAGAAGTAGAAGTTGGCAAATGTGTCCTCTTTTTTTGCTCTTCAAAATATGGAAATTCAATATGCTCAAACTGTCTTGCCCTGGTGAGCAACCTGGCAACTGAATTCTGCACTAGCTGAAGTTTTGGAACTGTCTTCAGAGACAGCCCCAAGTATAATGCATTGCAGAGCATAGACAGATGTTAGGCTATCCCTGCTCAGATATGGGTGCAGCTGAGCCACCAGTTGAAGCTGATGGAAGGTATTACATGTCACTGAGGCCACCTGAGCCTCAAGCAACAGCAGTGGACTCAGATGAACTCCAAAGCTATGTACCTTCAGAGGGAGTGAAATTTTATCAACAGCAGACCACCTTCCATTCATCTTTTCTAGGGAACCATCCACTAATAATGCCTAAGTCTTATCTGGATTGGCTCTCATCCAGTCCATAACCAACGCAAGACAATGGTTCAGCACATCCACTGCCACCCCTGCAAATGTAAAGGAGAAGCAGAGCTGTGTGCCATCAGCATATTGCTGACAACGTACTCCAAAATTCTGGATGACCCCACTCAGTGGTTTCATGTAGATATTAAATAGCATAGGAGATGAAATCCAACCCTGAGTAACCCCACAGTGAAGGCTCCATGGGGCCAAATAGCACTCCCCAAGCATCACCCTCTGGAAATGACCATTCAAGTAGGACTGGAACCACTGCAAAGCAGTGCTGCCCACCCCAAACCCAAACCCAAACCCTGACATCCACTCCAGAAGGATACCATGATTGATAGTATCAAAAGCTGCTGAGAAGTCAAGGAGAATTAACAGGGACATGTTTCTCATCTCTCTCCCAACAGAAGTAATCACACAGGGCAACCCAAGTAGTTTCTGTACCAAAACCAGGCCTAAAACGCCAGTTGAAATGGATCTAGAAAATCAGTTCCCCCCAAGAGTTAAAAAAAAGTGTTTCTTGTTATGCAAACAGCATCTAAGGGAAATTCTGAGCAGCCTTGGGACTGGAGTGGGAAAGGAAGGTTAACTCACTCTCTCTCTCTCTCTCTCTCTCTCTCTGCCACAGTCTTGATAAAATTGCGTTTCCAAATATGTTATTTGCATTTCAAGGATCTCCAGAGTGACACCAGTGCATCTTCTCTTGAAATGCAAATAGCAGCAGCAGGGCTATATGCACCTGAAAGTAAATCCTATTTAACCTAATGGGGTTTTACTTATGAGTAGGCACGTGTAGGATTGCGATGTCAGAGAAGCTATTTTGTCAGGACCATTATAGGGACAGAAGGAGTTAAAGTTCCCCCCTCCTCTAACAGTTTAGGGACTTCTGAAGCTTCCTTGCTGCTGTTATTTACATCACAAAACTGTGAATGTTAACAGCAATTCATTGCTGCATCTAGGTTGGCTCTTAAGGATGAGATTTTGGAGGTGGGTGTGGATCAGGCTGATGGATTGCTTTATTTTTAATATGGGGCTTGTTTTTACTTCTCCAGGGTTGAAAGTTATACATCTGAGAACAATGAACTGTGGAAAAAAGTAGAGACCTTAGAAAATGCAAACAGGTGAGGAGAACCCACATTTGATCTTTGACTGAAGGATGGTGCCAAGCAAAGGGAGGTCAGGGGAAGGCTGGGAACAAAAAGAGAAGAGATTTCTTGGCGGACTTTGGCTTACCCCGAAGTAAAACTTTTCCATTTTTCCAGCAGCAGCAGCAGCAGATAGTCAGCTGGTTTTGGTTAGCAAATGAGGAATGTTTGTGTTATGACAGCCAGGAAGGAACCTTTGACAAATGGAGGTGCAGATGGGGGCACCTCTGAGTGGACCATTTCCTGCCTCTCTCTCAGTAGCCTGCCTGGCCTTGGGACCAACTGGCTGACAGCTGAAGTGAAATTAATCGTAGATTGGTTTCTAGGGAGAGTGCTTGCCAAGGTCAGGTAGGTATAAGCCGGAATCATTATCCCGGGAAGCATTCTGTATAGTCAAGGGTGAGGAACAGGCCGTGGTGAACAAGAGTCAGCGACCAGGACGAGGGTTCAATGGGGCTGAGTTGAAGGGAGCAAGGAAGTCAGTCCTGGCTCAGTCCCTGAGGTTCACCAGCCAAATGTCCAGATTAGAACCTGATCTCTTGAAAGGGTTTTGCGGGGGGCGGGGGGCGGGGGAGGGAGGCCAAAAGCACAACCAGCTGAGCTCAGAGCCAATCAAGATGCCTGAAGGAACAGGGAACTGTGTGGAGTTCTACTTTTCCCCCAGGCCTTCTATGCTGACTGAGTGGTTGAGGCCCTGGCCTTTGGTTACATTAAATGAAACTCTATTCTATGTTCTTTGAGGTGCAGAGAGTGTTACCTAAAGACATGAAAGCTTAGAAAAGAGTCTAGCAGCTACATAGAGCAGTTTTAAGGGAGTGCTTATGGCAGGCCTGTTAGCAACAAATAGGCTGGGAACAGAATGCTAAACTGCTGCCCCCAAAGGCCACATCTGCGTGTAAAGCACATGGCTTCCTCTTAAGAATCCTGGGAACTGTAGGTCTGAGAGGGGGAAAGTACAGTTCCTGGGATTCTTTGGCGGAAGTCATGCACTTAAAATATGTGGTGTGGATGTGATAGCTCCTTAGTCCAGCAGACTGACACCAGTTTGTGCGTTTCCCCCTCTGTTCATAATCTGGGGGAGAGTTGTCTCTGTACGGTTCTGGTTTAGGTTTTGGTGTGGTGCCACCCCCTTGAAGGCATCACACTTGCCATAACAAAGAAGCAGATATCGCCTCTTGCCGTGAGCTGGGCTTCTGCCTGAAGAATCCTTGAGGCCCCTTTATTCCCGTCTGGCAGAATCTCTGTCCAAGGAATTTGTTTCCTTTGATGCTTATGGAGAAGACAAAATATCCGCTTCATGTAGCAATGGGAGAAGACAACAGGAGGGACCGGGAGTTTTGCCTAGCCTCCCATGAAGGGCCAAAACAAAAGGAAGTCACAGCACATAAAACATATGCAAAAGACAGCAGGTTTGGGGGCAACACCTTCACATCCTAAACTAGGCTACTGTGCTCTACTTTCACTCTTTTTCTCCACACATGCCCACAGGCCAGGGTCACACGAATAGCTTTTGCAGCTTTACAAATGTATTATCCACACCAAGAGGTACTGAGAAGGAAGAAGGACCCAGGAGTACATATTTTTCTTTATAGAGGATTAACTTTCTGTCAGGGGAAGACAATGTGGTGCCATCGAGATATTCTGGATAACAGCTCCCATCATCTCCAGCATAGCTGACAGTCAGGAATGATGGGAGTTGTGATCCACAACATCCAAAGGGAACCACATTGGCTACTCCTGGTCTAGGTGAGCAATGCAGAAACATGATCTGGTCTTCTCTTTACAGCATTCCCGTTAGTCACAAACAGTATGGGCTTATTTGCCCTCTGAAATGCACCCAAGTTTCATCTGTGGGCAGAATTAAGGCATTCCTTTGTGAGCAGCATATGTATGAATAGTGCAGGAATAAAGCACCTCTAGAGGAGCTTCCCAGAATGGTTTGCTTAATGTCCTTTGTAATCAGCCTTAGATGCTGCCTTTCCAGGCTCTTCCCATCAGGCACAGAGCTTTCTGTAATCTGCAAGACTTCAACCAAATGGGGGAAACTATCATCAGTGACCCTGTTATCCAGGACCTATCCCCTCACTTAATCTTGCCAGCACACTTGACCTTGCACTTGAGCTCCCTGCCCTCATTCAGAGACTCTTTGTCACACTCATTTCCTTTGATTGCCTAACAGCAGCTTCTGACCCTACCTTTGTGGCTTGATGCTGCTCCCTAGAGACCCTGGAAGTGTTGAGCATATTCTCGGCTTCTCAGTAGCTAAAGTAGCTAGCTATGTTGGTGGTTGGTGACTGCCATCTGCTGGGCAATTTATGAACCCTTGTGTTCAGTTTATGAACCCTTTCTGCCATGAATTCTGGAGTTCCGTTTATTGTTGGTTGTATTTGGAATAATAGATCTCCCCCACCCTGCCCCCTCCCGTCTCACTCTTCCTTCCTCTCCTGTTTATGTGCATCAAAGCAGTTATTCTGAAATGGTTCCCAGGTCTACCTACTCTAATCCAGCTCTAGTCTGAATCCATGGTTCACTATGTGCAGCAGTAATTATGTCACCACCCCAAACTGTTCACGCTGTTCTTTTAAAAGATAGCAGCTACTGGAAAAATAAACAACCCCAGCACTATACCTATGGACAAATGAAGTTTTCAGGCATTAATCCCAAAGGATATCAACATTTTTGGGGTTTAACAAAAATAGGCAAATGTGCAAACCCTACCATGGTAGAGCAGTTTGTAAGATAGTCTCCATGTTTAATGTTGAAAGGGTCTGTAAATAGGTAGCATTAGCTAAAGGAGCATCTTATTTGCATGACTCGTTCATATAAGTATTCTTCTGACATGCTTACATCTTCAGCAGAACATTTAATTGATTTTTACATTTCATATCTTACATTGTGAATATACAGCATAGCTGTCAACTTTCCCCCTTTTTTAAGGGAAATCCTATTCGGAGTAAGGGAATTTCCCTTTTAAAAAAAGGGAAACATTGAAAACTATGATATACAGTAGTATTTCTGGAAAAAAGAACATTGAAAGTATTAAGCTCAGGGTGAACCACCCTGAGAACTCCAGGTATAGGGCGGTATATAAAGTCAATAAATAATAACAATAAATAATAATTAAGTTTCTGAATTTGTAATGTCTTTGGATTTCTTTCTGTTTCTTTCTTTCTCTGATTATTTTTAAACAGTTTCTTTTAAATGTAAAAAATTGCTCTCTCATAGGACTCTCCTCCAGCAACTACAAAAGCTGCAAGCTCTGGTAGCAGGGAAAGTTTCTAGGCCATATAAAATGGCTTCCACACAGACAGGGACCTGCTTGATGGTAAGGTCTGCATGCTATCCATTCCTTGGTTACTTAAGCTTTATTTCTTCGTTATGTACATATATCTCATTTTTCCCCCAGGTGGTCTTGGACTTGGACAGTGTTTAGGCTAGATTTGTAGTTTGTCTCCCCCAGACAAACCCAAGAGTGGTAATCCAAGAAGAAACATTTGTTACAGTTCATGTTTTGTTTGGAGTGAGACAAATCACAAGTCCTGCCGGGGGGACAGGGAGGTGTCAGCCTTCTATGGGCAAGAATGACATGTTTTAGTTTAGTGGTCTCTGAATTTTGTTTCTCCTACTTTTCTTCTAAATGTGGTTAAAGTGTCTGCCTAGGACCAGGGACATCCAGTTTCAATTCCCACTCAGCCACTAAGCTCACATTGGACCAATTACTTTTTCTCTGCCAATTCTACCTCACAGGGTTGTTGTGAGAATAACCGGGGGTGGGAGGGTCATGTATGCAGCCCAGAGCTCATTGGAGGAAAGGCAGAACAGAAATGGTGTAAATAATTTGTTTTAAAACCTGAATGTAATACTTACATTCAGATGTCAGGTGGTTTGGTTTGCTTGCAAGTATCATAATGGCATTTGGGATTTTCATGGAATAAGTACAGTGGTACCCTGGTTTACAACCTTAATCCGTTCTGGAGGTCCGTTTGTAAACCAAAACAGGTTGTAACCCAAGGTGCGCTTTTGCCAATGGGGCCTCCCAAAAAAAATTATTCGTAATCCCCCCAAAATGGGTTGTAATCCAAAATAAGGTTGCAAACCGGCACACGCACTTCCGGGTTTGACGTGTTTGTAATCCAAAACGTATGCAAACCAAGACATATGCAAACCAAGGTACCACTGTACACACATCTAAACTAAATACTAAAGTAAATATGTGCTTAGTAACTGAATTCTGTTGATTTTCACAGTACTGTAATAGTTTATGATTTCCTTCTTTTCTCCTCAGTTGACCTGTGTGAACTCATGTACATATCTACACCCTGTTTGTTGACTGCACTGACTATTTCTGCCATATCTGCTCCACAGGTCCTCGTTTTGTGCTTTGTTCTGGTTCTGGGCTCCCTAATGCCGTGTCTCCCAGAATTCTCTTCAGCATCGCAGACAGTAAAAACAGCTCCAACATCAGACATATACACAACCAGTAAAAGTGAGTCACATGTGATCTAATTGTTACTAAAGCCCTCTTAAAGAGCCAGAACTACCCCAAGTCACTGCTGAATCCAGCCAGCCATTTCCTCAAATGGTGCAGATTATCCTTCTGTCTTAATGGTAGCTCTAGCCAAGGCTGCATATGTACCATTCATTTAAAGCACATGACTTCTTCCAAGGAATCCTGGGAACTGTAGTTTAAGGATGGTGGGAATTATAGGCTTGTGAAAGGCAAACTACTGCTCCCAGGATTTTTTTGGTGGAGACGAGCTTTAAATGTATGGTGTGTACACAGCCAGTCTTGTCCCTGTGGTTTGTTTTATTCACAAGTGTATCATTTGAACAGAGCAGTGTTTCCCAAGCTCGGGTCTCCCACTGTTTTTGGACTACAATTCCTATCATTCCTGACCACTGGTCTTGCTAGCCACGGATGATGGGAGTTGTAGTCCAAAAACAGCTGATGGCTCAAGTTTGGGAAACACGGATTAGAGTGATGCATTGCTCTTGTTTCCTGAGTGACGTTTCCTCCAGAGCTGCTTGCTCCAGTTTATTCTTTACATGGTCCTGTGGCCTAGCTGTACAGTAAAGCCTCATTTGACTTTTAAAGGATTCATTCTCCTTCCCTTCCTCATAGATGCTTCTTCTCCTGTTCCTCCCACCATGGGAAGTAAACCAATTAGCCAGGAAGTCTCCCTGACCTTGGAAGATAAAACCCAAATTCAAATAAACATGTGATCTTCCAGTTCATTTGTTCACTGTCAGCCCGCCTTTAAAATTGTGCTGAGAGTTATTAGGAGATGCCTACTCACAAAGCTGCAACCCCCAGAGGTCTCTGGGAAGAGACATTGCTTGTTAAACCACTCTGAGAATTGTAGCTCTGGAGGGGAATAGGGGGTCTCCTGATAACCCTCTGTACCCTTAACAGACTACATTTCCCAGGATTCTTTGGGGGAAGCTATGATGGTTTAAAGTGGTATGATACTGCTTTAAAGTGCAAATGGGGCCTATATCTGTCACTCCAACTCAGCCCTCTGATCTAAAATCCTTCTTTGGGCTAATGAGTCTCCTTAACACACACAGCAAGACAAGCTGGAAACAAGGGCCTGGTTCCCACATAAGCCTGTGGGCTGTACCACTTTAGATTGTACAATAAGTGTACTTGGGAGGGTGAAATATACTCAGAGTCGCAAAGTGATTTCATGCTCTTTATTCAGCTCATAGTGGTGAGGAGGAATGAATGAATGTCCCCTCAAAGTATCTGCTTTATATACATTATTTACACAATGGGCTGCACATGATTGGCTAATTCCGGAATTCTACTGTAAGCCAATCAGGTTGTGGATTCGCTTCTATCTGGAGAATGATTGGGTGGTTTCTGCCAACCAATCATACTGCTGCATTGTTCTAGGACCAATCAGACTGCTGCGTTTTGGATCCTATTGTTCTAGGACCAATCAGACTGCTGCGTTTTGGATCCTATTGTTCTAGGACCAATCAGACTGCTGCAGTTTGGATCCTATTCAACTCAGTACATAACAGAGGGGGATTGATATTATGGAATGCTTCTCCATTTTTAAAAAGTCCTGTAAATAGAGAGGTAGCTTGCCAAGGAGAAACATAGGCAGCTGCCTTGTACCCGGTCAGTCTCATTGTCCATTGAGCCCTCACATAAGGCAGCTTCCTTTGTTACTCCCTGACCACACTAGCTTTCTCCTTCATACAAATTTCCTCTTTGTGGAAAATTAGATGTCATGGAAAAGGGAGCACATATTTTGCCTGCTTAAAGTCCCTCATGTAGCACAGTCAGCCATAAACCTGACAGTATCAATATTTCTCGGCCTAATCTATCCCAGAGGGTTGTTGTGATTCCCTACTGGTGCCAGGGAATCTTGTATGCTGCTCTTAGCTCATTGGGAAAGGATGGGGGGAAATATTAAATAAGTACATAAGAATTATTTATTCCGTTCCTACAGTCTGAAATGCTACAGTCCAGACACTGGCTTACCAACCTATCTGCTGTTCATGAGCACTAGGTCTAAGTGCTTCCTCATCTCAATTGAGCTAGCATTTTGAAATGGGGGGGATTTAAAATCTCCAATAACTTCCTAACAGCTGGTACCCTTTTGTTGTATACGGCCATAGGCAGGATGGTCTGCTTTAAAGCCTGGCAGCATGGAGGCCACAACCAGACCAAAGTTGTTTGTTTATGGCTCAGCCAACACTCAGTAGGGAGGCAGCTGCAATGTGTATATTGGCCCTTGGGTAGCCAGACCAGCTGAAAGCCTTGAAGGGAGGAAGAATAGCTCTCTCTCTCTCTCTCTCTCAGAACAGATGGCCTGTTTTAAAGCCCTCAAGCAGTTGGGATAGTCTGTTTTATAGCCTCAGTGGCAGTTTTAGTAGTGCTTTTTCCTTATTGCTTTTGTATCCCAACTATCCCTTAAAAAGCTGGAACAACATATGTAGGCTTCCCATTCAAACACTGATCAGGCTCAGCTCTGTTTAAATACAGGCATGGGGCGGTGCAGAGGAAGGACTTTATTTGCTCCTTAAAGGTACAGATGTCATGTTCAAAGGTGCTGCCTTTCACTGCACATTCTTGGCCCAAACAAAGCAGCAGCCTATAAATCACGGCTTCTGTGTGGCAACTTCACTCTGTAGCAGCCACCAAGAATCTCTGGTATTGGCCTGGTATATTCTACATACAACATCCACATGGAAGTAACACTGCACATCATGACCACAGTGTGAAGAAGTTGTTACCATAAGGGTGTTGTTTTGCAATATGCAGACTTGGCCTGCAATATGCAGACTTGGCCCCAACTCTGGTGTCAAAAGGGTTCCGCTTGTGGTCAGAAAACATTTTCACATAGTTTTGGGATGTATTATGATCACATGACACCATTTTATGAAAAATAAATGTTGGCTCCCACAGCTGGATTTTAGGAAGAAGTGTTTTTGTTTCTTTGTCCTGAAATTATGGGACCTGAAAGTGGAACTATATGGGTCTCCTATGAAAACACACCCACTGAATTCACTCTAGTGAATAATATTGGGCAGGTATCCGACAACCAAGTTTTCTTACAGTTGCCACTTTTTTCTGGCCTGGTTTTTAGCCTCAAAGAACTGCATGACAGGCAGTGCAGCTTTTACTCCTATGGAGATGCAGCAGGTGAATGCCTCACCTGCTAGATTTCTGTTTGCTGTGTAGCTGTTGAGAACAAGAAGGGGAGAGAATGCAAAGCCTTGCAATAAGTTTGTGTGTGATTGCCAAAATATCTCTTTATTCTGTGACTGGCTTTATCTACATGGCTTGGCACATGGGAGTGAGCTGGGAACAGCCTCATGAAGTTCCTGTTCTCAGCCCTTAACAAATCTCTCCCTTTTCAGTTCAGTCACGGCGCCTTCTGTTCTACGATGAGCATGGGGGCTCCCTCGAGGAAGGCTACAGCTCCTTCATCTCTGTGGAGCATCCTGACAAGTGGGAAGCTGACCAACGCCAAAGCGAAGAACAGCGACCTCAGGAGCATGTGCACAGCCCCCTGGCTGTGGCCCACGAAACAGCCAAATACCTGCACAAACCCCACCAGGAGGGGCCAGATCAGAACCAGACCAGCTCAGCTCTCACTAACCCCAAGAAGCAATTCCAGGAGAGGTAAGCAGATGTGGGGCTTTCGTCTCTTTCCAGCTCATACCAGCTATATTCCATCTCCGAAGTGCAACGTGGGGTCTAAGCAGGGTTCCCAACTTTAAAGCAAACCACTGACCACTACTCCTGTGCTTTTAACAGATCTGCAGGCATCAGCCACTCATGGTGTTTATTTCCATGCCATGACATGACTGCTGATCGCAGTCTTCAAGAGTCACAAGGGCAGGCTGTGTTTTTTCTTCTCTGTTTGCAACCATCAACCTAAAGTTTCTGATCCTTCCCTGAGACCTCTTGCGTGCACAGCATAAACTCTTAACTCTGAGCTATGTTCCAGGGTTTTCCAAACTTGGGTCTCAAGCTGTTTTTGAACTACAAGCTACCAGGAATGATGGGGACTGTAGTCCAAAAGCAGCTGGAGACCCAAGTTTGGGGAAACTTGGTCCAGGCAAAGAGAACCCCACCCCACTCAACTGACAGTGAGAAATAAGGAAATAGGAGAATCTTCCGAGGAACCTCACCAGCCAACCTGAAAAATAGAACAAAGGATTTTGTGTTTTATCTGTGCTTGGTTTGAGTCCCAGTTCTGGGGGGAAAGTGGGATAGAAATATATAAAATGTTGTTGATGATGATGATTGTAATGAGGAGGAGGCAGCAACAGAGCAGTTATCAGAGGCCAGAGTTGAGAAATAAATAGCAGGTGAAAAAATGACTGACCGGTACTTTTTTTTCTTTCTTTCTGCAGAGACAGAATCTCCAGTGATGCAGCTGAATACTTGTAGCAGCTGCCAACCCTCAAGGCCTCTTCCGTCTGGATGTAGGATCCTTTAGTAGATGCCTGGTTAAGGCTGCAATTCCATGCATGCTTACCTGGGAGTATGTCCCATTGAACCTGGTGGGACTAACTTCTGAGTAAGCATGTGCAGGATTACACTGTAAGGGGCGTGGGTTGCAACCCTAAACACACTTACTAGGGGAGAAGGTCCATTGGACTTCCTTCTGCATAAACATGCATAGGATTGCACAGCACATGGGAGAGGATGTTCCATTTAGACATCTCCAAATTGGCCCTGAGTTCCGCCTCTTATACACTTGATTCCCAGTGTCAAAATTGCATTCCCCACAATCAGGGATAGCGTCTGGCAACTTGGACAGAAGCCTCAGTCAGCCCTCTAATTTACCCCCACTCACAATCACCATGGCCACTGGTTATGTTCTTTCCTCTCTCTGCAATATGTCACCAAAAGTTCCCAACTTCTAGGCACACAAATCTGTACTATATAAATTTCCCCCAGCTGTGTCTGTCTCTGTGTCAGAAAAAGCTTAATTTCTATTTTGTGACTTATTTTTACATAGTTACATTAAAAAAAAAATGTAGAGAATTCAAAGGCAGAGACATATTACAGTTAAATGTTCAGATAAGAGAAAAAGAAAAACATTCTTCAAAAACCAGCATAAAGAACCACTGTTCCATAGTTAGACATGCTCCTGGGCATAGTCCATGCGTGCCTCAAGTTCACATGGTTGTACAGAGACCAAAAGCAGAAATTGTTTGTACATAATGAACCTTATTTTGTATTATTGCCAATCCCTTAAGATATTGTATTTTGGAGACTCTCAGATCCTATTTTCTGTATTGTATTTTATTAAGAGTTATTGCGAGCTTGGCCTCTATGAACTTCCTCTCTTTGCAGGTCGCTGTTTCCTCTTAGTCTAGCAGCTGTTGTTTGCCTAGTTTTCTTTTTAAATATATCACTCTTTTCCTCCTGTTACTAGCTCTGCAATTGCTTTGGAGCAGCAAAATTAAAAAAAAAAAAAGATGCAGCATCAGCTCTGTTGTTCAGATTCTTCATTATTTAATTGAGGGGTTATTAATTTAGCAAATCTCAGTGCAAGTGCAGGCCTGCCATCACTCACCGAATAATAGCTGTGCTCTCCCTTTGTGAGCAGAGGTCTCTGAGCCGAGCAGTGTTTCTCTGAGGGCTTATACAGAAATGTTAATTACTGAGAAATGATGACAGCAGCTTCCCTCCTAGATCTATCATTCTGATAGCAATACCCCGGTAGCTATTGTATTATAATAATATAATTATGATATAATATACTTATAATAGATGAGGAAGAAATCTTGTTGCATGGGGACTATCCTTGCTGGTAGGAGCAAAGCATACCCGTATTTTTCGCTCTATAAGACGCACCAGACCACAAGACGCACCTAGTTTTTGGAGGAGGAAAACAAGAAAAAGTTATTCTGAATCTCAGAAGCCAGAACAGCAAGAGGGATCGCTCCGCAGTGAAAGCAGCAATCCCTCTTGCTGTTCTGGCTTCTGTGATGGCTGCACAGCCTGCATTCGCTCCATAAGACGCACACACATTTCCCCTTACTTTTTAGGAGGGAAAAAGTGAGTCTTATAGAGCAAAAAATACGGTATTTGCTTTTCAAAACAAGCAAATAAAAGATGTGCTATTATTAAATTTGCACATCGCTCTATACTCAGGGCGGTTCACAGCACAAAAAATCACAATGCAAAAAAAGAAAAGAAAAGACATAATACAGTGGTACCTCAGGTTAAGTATTTAATTTGTTCCGGAGGTCCGTACTTAACCTGAAACTGTTCTTAACCTGAGGTACCACTTTAGCTAATGGGGCCTCCTGCTGCTGCCACGCCGCCGGAGCACGATTTCTGTTCTCATCCTGAAGCAAAGTTCTTAACCTGAAGCACTATTTCTGGGTTAGTGGAGTCTGTAACCTGAAGCGTATGTAACCTGAGGTACCACTGTACTATAAAAACAAAAGCAAATTCCAGGCTCCCGGCATTGGCAGCTGCATGAGGAGGGAACACCTAGGTCTTCCTCAAGACTAATTGCAAATACAAAGCAATTTCTCAAGGAAATCAAATGTGTCTAACCTACCTCACAGGATTGTTGAGGATAAAATGTGGAGGGAGGAATCCAACATACACAGGAGTTCTAAAAGCCCAATAGATGTCCTAAAGGCTGTGACCTTTGAAAGGTCTTCTCTGAAAATGCACTACTTCAGCCCAGGGGTGAGGGGTCTCAGCCTACGGGCCAAACGGGCCCTCAAGGTCTCTCTATCTATGCAGCCCTTGGGACTCACTCCCAGGCCACTCCTGCTATGCAGCCATACCAGCTGGTCCCATTTCACTTCCTCTGAGTGTGTTTCTGCCTGGCTGGAATGTGTCTTTGAACCCGAATAATGCCTCTTGCTTGTCTGGATGGAGGAGAAGCAGTGCTGTACAAAGGTGATATTTGCTCTGCCTCTTTTGCCTTTGGGCCCACGCACCAATGGGATGTGGCCCCCGGGAAGATCTCAGGACTGTTCCCCTCCTCTGGTTTAGCCAGATTCCATCAGAGCCTTGGGACTATTAGACTGTGAACATGTACATGTAAGTAAGGACCCACAGAGCCTACATCAAAATATTCCAATAGTCTTCCAGCACTACACCCACCCAGTAAGCTAAAAATATAGTCCTGGAGAAATTACTTGGTTTTTCCACCGTAAAATGTGAACAAGCTCTTAGGGGAAATATATAGACTATTTTCATAAGCAGCAATCTAACTACTGGGTTTAATGTATATTAATCTGCATTTGTTGCTCACATTAAAACCTCTGGCAGCTAGAATGACTGTTCACTCTTGAAATGGCCCCCTTCCCCTTTCCATTCTGCAATAACAAATACTCACGACATCAAGGGAAAGCTTTTACAGAGGGGAGTTCCACACGCTTGTCAGACCTCTGTCACCTATGGGAAACTACTGGTTTCAGACATGGGTGGTGAGTGTACTTTATATCTTCTGTGTGTACATAGGATGAAGCCTCAGCTTTGGAAGCACTTCCTGTTTGGTCCTGTAGTGCAACAGCTCCCAAACTTTTTGGTGTAGTGACCCCCAAGTCCAAATGTACTTGTTGCTGACCTATCAATTTATTGACACATGAATTTTGGGACCTTAGGGTCTTCAGCAGCTGTCAGTTTCGCCCTTGTCTCCTGCTTGTGGTCTTCTCAGTGATAGGTGGTTGACCATAGCTGGAAAAAGGGATGCTGGATCAAACATGCCTTTGGTCTGATCCAAGAGGGATCTCTTTCTATTTTGACATTTTTAAAATGAGAGAAGCTGCATTCTTTACAGATTGTTGAGAAGGTGCAACTGGGATGCTACTTTCCAGGGCTTGCCTGAGACACAGAGCACTTGCAGATTGTCAGGTGTGATTCAGTGATAAAGTCAGTTCATGCAAGTAGAATTGATTTGGAGTTCCTGCACAACAAATGGGCTTTCCCCCCAAGACTGGTTTTTTGCAGTAAGGAAAGTAATGGAGAAATGTCCTGGAAAGTATGGAATAACACTTGTTTGACACAACGTCTAACCTCACCATAAACAAAACAGAGTGAATGCCCAGTAAACTGGTTCTCTGTAAGTGTCAATTTCTCTGCCTGATGCAGAACAAAAAAATGATCCTACTTCTGCGCAGGTCAAGGTCCAGAATCCCCAAGGCCAGTCAAGTTATATTGGCACTTGAGGCAGATAATTCACCAAGTGGCTCTCAGCTTCCTTGGTGCTAAAAGTCCAATAAAAATAAAAATAATGGGTAATTTGCTGCCCTTTCATAACAGCCCAGATCAGCTGCCCATGGCAGCCTCCTTTCTTTACCTAATGGTTTTGCCAGGCCTCCTGCTTTCAGTGGCATCCCTGTCGTCATGGTAGCAAGTTCTGGTTTATAGGATTGCGCTTTCAATCTGCTTAATTTATTGTAGGCAGACCTGGATGCACTTTTCTTTGGAGTGCCAAAAACTTCTAAATCATAAAGGCTGTTCTGTCATTTCACACACAGCTCCATGTGCTTGTTTACCATAATTTTGTGTAACTGGGGGGGGGGGGGCGACTTCAACAATGGGTACCTATTAGGCACTGCATCATACTTTTAACAAAGGGTTGCACTTCAGATGAAGCCCTCTCCGCTCCTCTACCGTGAGGGCTACATTTCCTTGCTGAGCTCTATGCCATTTACTGCAGACACAGCCCCCAGGTGGGTGTATCATTCTTCCCTAACATACTGAGCAGGAAATGGGTAGGCAGGCGATCTGCGCTGGGCACTGATGCCTTTGTTAAAGGAAAAAAGAGTTGGCTTTTATTTCTGTGCAGCGCAGATACGATGTTAAAGTGGAGTGATGACTTCTATTTAAAGAAATAGCTCTAGTTACTTGGGAACCCTTCTGTCAAGAGAGCAGGGACCCAAAGCTCATTGCTGTCTCCTTGGTATCACTGCAACTAAATTTACTTTTGCTCACCCTGGGTCTTGGTTTGCCCCAATACAGGCTCCCATGACAGGGACATAACGGTGTTGGCACTAGTTCTGACACACATACATATACAGTGGTACCTCAGGTTACAGACGCTTCAGGTTACAGACTCCGCTAACCCAGAAATAGTACCTTGGGTTTAGAACTTTGCTTCAGGATGAGAACAGAAATCGCGCGGTGGTGGAGCGGCGGCAGCAGGAGGCCCCATTAGCTAAAGTGGTACCTCAGGTTAAGAACAACTTCAGGTTAAGAACGGACCTCCGGAATGAATTAAGTTCTTAACCCGAGGTACCACTGTATACAAATAATAATCTAAATTTCCATGCTTACAGGTATTGCTCATGTACTTGCAGTTTGCATCAAGCTTGCCACCGTCTTCGCTGGTCAGTTGTTTTTGTGCCTTAAAACACAGGTAGGGCTTGTTGAGTTCTTTTTCCCAATTCAGATCCAATTTGGTTCATACCCACACTCACATACAATTACAGTGGTACCTCTGGTTAAGAACTTCATTCGTTCTGGAGGTCCGTTCATAACCTGAAACTGTTCTTAACCTGAAGCATCACTTTAGCTAATGTGGCCTCCCGCTGCCGCCGCTGCGTGATTTCTGTTCTCATCCTGAAGCAAAGTTCTTAACCCGAGATACTATTTTTGGGTTAGTGGAGTCTGTAACCTGAAGCATCTGTAACCTGAAGCGTCTGTAACATGAGGTACCACTGTACTAATCTCAACAATCCCCTAGGTACATATACCAAAAGACCAACATACTGAAGCCAAAACCAGATTTAATCTAGGGTTCCACCAGCCCCCCCCCCAAACCTCATCCCATTTACCAAACATTCCTTCACACAGTTTTTGTGCATAGTTGAGGAGCCAAGCTCTCACCCCAATTATCAATCCCCTTTTCTGAGCTCCTAGCTGAGAACTGGTCAGACTCCAGTGTTTTCCCCAACTGTCCTATGTCCTCACCCCCCCGCCCAGATCCTTTTTGGGAAACTATGATAATTAAAGTAGCAGAAAACAGATCTATGTTTCTCGTCAAGGAAAAGTTTATGTCAGGGAAGCTGTAGGGGAAAATACTCTGTCTTAGAAACCTCAAGACTTAATTACTGCAATGCACTGTATGTGGGGCTGCCCTTGAGCTTGATCTGGAAGGAGCAGCTAGTGCAAAATGCTATCAGCGGAGGAATGCTGTTATGGCATGGAGATCAGCAGTGTTGCTGTTACAGGCACAACAGCAGAGTAAAAAACATATATATATATTTAAAAGCACAAGAGCAGGTCATCAAACCTAGCTCAGCAGGCAACTCTTGTTATTTAAGAATTAAACAGTGAATGTCATGTAGCAGAGCAATTTACTCTTTAGTTGCCTTGCCTACAACCACTTTGCTTGTCACCTCCACTTTGCAAAGCTCGCCTGATGTATTAAGACATTTTTATTAGTCTTTAGGAAGGGCTTTTGACAGTAGTTTATACTGAAGGTCCTGGAGGCTGGAAACAGAAAATCATATTGCTTTCCTCTAAAATATTGCAAAAAAATATGACGGAGGCATGATCGATTGTGGTGTCTACACTCAGCTCACTGTCACCTCTGACCAAGAGGTTTTGCAGGGTTTGGTACTGTATCAAAAATGTATTTATTCGTTTTCTTATAAAATCACATATATTGTCTCATGATAATATCTAAGCAGTTTACATAAAAATAATAAAATACAGCAAAATTCGATAAAAATGTCCTAAAAACTAGATACCAACAAAAGGCAACAGTTTATCAGAAATAAAACTGAGTCATGTACAGAACAAAATAATAAAAATTTAGAGTCTGAGTCCTGGAAAGCTTGAGTAAATGTATTTTAAGGTGTTTAAAGGTCACTACTGCCCCCACCTCAGTGGCTCAGAGTGCCTTCCATCAGCTTCCTCTGGTGGTCCTGCTGCGCCCCCATCTGGACAGGAATAGCCTATGCTTTGGTAACCTCTAGGTTAGGCTGCAACACACTATATGTGGGGTTTCCTCTGAAGAGGGCTTGGGAACTTCAGCTGGTGCAGAACTCAGCAGCCAGGTTGCTCAATGGGGCAAGGCAGTTTGAGCAGAAGAATGCCAACCCTGGCCCAACTGCACTGGCTGCCAATCAGTTTCCGGGCCCAATTCAAAGTGCTGACTTTGACTTATAAAGCCTTAAACAGCCCAGGACTGCAATACTTCAAGGACTGCCTCTCCCCAAACTCAGTGATCATCATCTGAGGCCCTTCTTTGTGTTCCTCCTCCTCGAGAAGTCCAGTGGGTGGCAACATGAGAACGGGGCCTTTTCTGCAGTGGCTCCCTGATGTGGAATCCTCTCCCAAAGGATCCTTGCCCGATGCCTTCATTATATATATCTTTAGGCACCAGGCAAAAACAGTCCTCTTCTTTCAGGCCTTTGGTTGATTAAACAATCGATGGCCTTTTAAACTATGTGTAGTGGGTATTGTTTTTATTTGATATTATGGTATGTATTTTTGTGGTTTTATATTGTAGGTTGGTATTGAAATTTTAATAATGATATGTGTGCTGTGCATTCCTTCGGACTTCTCTGAGAGGCCGTAATGGCACAGTTTGTAGCCTGAATCACCAGAAGGCAAGCAAACTAGCTATGCCAATCCATACCATAACTTTCTTATAACCAAGTTCATATCTAATTTTCTACAACCCTTGAACCTTCTGGACTTTATTCAGCCATCTTAAATGTTTTACTGTGTAGAGTAGCATGACAGGCGAATAGCAAGGCCCCTGACCTTTTTTCAAAACAAATTGTGTTTTTTTCTTAAAGATTTAATAAGGCAACAAGTTAGTTTTTGATAAAATTATTTCAGAAGAGGCTAATTTTACAGTTTGAGTAGTTGCCCATAAGAAGAATTCTTCTTTTTAAAAAATTAACAGACATAAAAGCATCCTGCTGTATCTATTTCCACTGTTGCATTTTGCTGTTTATGCTTTTATGAAGTATTCAATGATTTTATGTTATGCCTTTGTGTTTATTGCTCACTGTTCCATTGCTGCTCCTCCCCATCGCCAGGTAGGACTGGGGCCCCACTGAAATTGGAGCAGGCCCACCAACAGGCACTTTGCCAAAGACCCCCTCAAACTTGGAGCCAGCCCTGGCCTTGAGAATGGTCCGAAGACCCAGGATTCAGTTTTACTGCTGAAACTAAGGAGGTTTTGGGCTTGTAAGCAGCTGAATCTGAGATCAAAGAGCAATTGGGTGTGAGCTGCTGGAGCAACCTGGAAGAAGATCAGGGTCAAGTGTAATACATAAAATAAACAGCATCCGGCTCAGCCCAGGACAAAGGCAGAATGCAAAAGGTGGAAATCAATAGAAATACTGCATACAGGTCAGATCACTCACAAGAACCAAGAGAGCTTCTAGATCCAAGAAAGGACTGTGTCTTGGAGTGGTTAGTGATTATGGAGCGCTTTGCCAAAGGGCAAAAACAAAGGCGATGGAAAAACTACCACCACCCTGCTTTAAGAAGTATTGGTTAGCATGAAGGTTTAGCGTTGCTGTTAGCCATTTTGCAGTCCAGCTGCCGTTTCCCCTCTGCCAATACAGTACAGCTCTAAAGATGCTGTTTGTTCTTTCTGGGCCATGGTTCAGGCATGCGGATCCTGTCGATTCAGCGCTCCTGCCACTTACAACTGGTCTACATCTAGAAGTCCATTTCCCTCCTTCCCCCTTCTCTAATCCTGGCAGAGAAGCAGAAAGCACGGTTAAGCTGCCTGGCAACGGTGACCACAGCGCCATTTCCACCGCTATGTTCGTGGGTGGGGAAATTGCTCCAATAATCCAGCTCAGTCACATTTATTTTCAAAGGGGGGAAATTAGCCAAAAATTAGAGGATTAGTCAAAAAGCACCTGCAAATGTATAGTTTTGGAGGATCGGTTCCTTTCAGGCAGCTTCAAAGCCGCTTAAAAAAAACCACAACTATAATAGAGATTCTGATTTACAAGCCATGAATATGAGCAGTGGTATGGTTAAATAGCAGATGTGGGGGCATGTAAGGAGGATGAAAGGCATGCCCACCAGAAGGAAACAAAGGAGAGCAAAACTCTGGCTGGAAACATAATCGTTTGTCGCAGCCTCACTGTGCTAAAGGGGTGTGCAGGTGTAGATAGAAGAGTAGGTGTTCAAACCCTTCAAGCGTGGGTTTTACTGACAATTACCCGAGATTAACAAGAGAGTGTTTATTTGAGTGACAATAGAAACAAATTCCTGTGAACTGAAGTCTGGGGTGAATGTGATTAGAACTAGCAATCTCCTTTCTACCCAGCTGATTCCCCTCTCCCCGCTGTCAAGGGACAGAATCCTATGGTTCCTTCAAGTCCCCCCTCCCAGTTAACATTCAAGACGCCAGGCAATCTCCTCCTTCCTCCCCACCCCACAACACAAACCCAAAACAAGGCCCACGACAAGGGGGCTAAAAGTAGCATCACCCAGACCTTAAGCTGCACACACCGTACTGTTAAAGTACACACACACTCCAATGATCCTGGGAACTGTAGTGTGTTGATGGTGCTGTGGATCATAGCCATGTGAGACGTAAGCTACATTTCCTAGGATTGTTAGGTGCTTGTGTGCATTTGAAATGTATGCTGTGGACTCGGATCACACTTGTTTCGCCCTCTCATCATTTCAAGTCAAATAGGCTTTTATCAATTGCTGGTAAAAGTTGACACAGACCGAGCCAATCTTTTAAGATCTTCCAAGGAGTGTGTCTGCTGGTTATTCCAGGTGCAGTGGATCCCAGTTGTTGTTGAACTACAATTCCCACCACCCCTGGCCATTGAGTCATGCTTGCTGGGGCTGATGGGAGTTGGAGTTCAGCAACAGCTGGAGGGCCAAAGATTCCCCACGTCTGAACTAGATGGACCTTTGGTCTTATCCAGCAGAGCTCTTATCCTTGCATACTTGCATATCCTGTAACTCACTGTTCTGCAAGACAGTTTCTCCCTCCAAGTCCCTAAAATATCAGAAGCCTGCTCCATAGCAACTCAGAGCAGGGCTTTCAGTGTGGCTGCCCCTGTTTTGTGGAGCAACACGTTCCTCTTGAAATACAACATGCATATCACTGTCTGCACTTTCAGGAAACAATGGAATACATTTTTTTTTTGCTGCTTGTCAAAGCTTTTTCTAGATGGATGACAAGATTTCCGCCTTAATTTTGAAAAACAAAACACAAACACCCATCTTTGGTTGTTTTTGCACTGGTTTTTTTAAGAACTATTTTCAGCTGTTAAATTGCTTTGAGCTGTGTGTTAAAGCCGATTCATAAATCAATAAATAGCAGCAATAATAATGTTCTAACCTAAATTGGGTGGAAGTAGTAACTGTAGGATCCCATCGATCGCCTCTCTTTTCTACCTTGCCTTGCTTCAGTTCCTTCAACTTTGTTCTCCACCACCCCTTCAGATGCCCAGGGCCAAAGATTTTGGCGCTAAGGGAGGGGTGGTGGCAGGGATTGGTCTCCGCTTCCCTTCCCAACAAAACAGCAGCTTCACTGAAATGAAGGAATGCAGGGCTCCTGCTGAAGGCCTTCTCAAAAGCCCTTGCTTGTAGTTCAGTACCTCAGCATCAGAAATAGCAGCATCAAGGGAGGAAATGTCACCTCCAGCTGACTGGAAATCACACCCCCAGGTTCACTGTGGGTCGCTCTGCTAATTAGCCCTGGGGATACCAGAGCACAGGTGTCAGGGGAAATGTCACAGGATAAAAAGCACTAATGAAATAATTCCATGGCTCAGTAAACAGGAAAAAACGTGGAGTTATTCTACCCCCTGCTTAGAAAGAAAGAGGATGCAGTTGCCATGAGCCCCTAGAGAGGGCGCCCTCACTCCCACCATGCTTCTTAAGGGATCTCCAACTGAGACAGATCAGAGCTCTTCTCTGACTCCACCATCAAAAAGTAGCTATATGTTCCCTCCTTTATCCCACGTCATACAGTCTGTGCTGCCAGTTTTATTTATTACTCCCTCTCCTCCCTGGCTTTTAAACAGCAGCCCAACAGGTGGAAATTAAGCATGTGAATTTTTCGCTGGCATGGAGCTACAGTGATTCTTCAGCCTGCCGGGCTTCAGTGGAAGGCGCAGCGGCAAAGCCTGGCGTTTTGCATTGGCAAAGCCTAAGGGGTCCGTGCTAAAAGGACAGTCAGAGCTGCAGCTGGAAGATTAAGGCAGCAGCCTTAAGCACACTTGGCCGGGAGGAAATCACATCAATGGCTCGTATTGGTGGTGGTGACGACAGAGGCCACCGTGTCTTCCCAGCGGCTGTGGCAGGGCCACTCATAGGGATGAGGGTGGAGTGTGGAGAGGGCAGCAGTGGCAAGGTCAGGGGAGCTTCAGGTTGTATGGGGGCAGCTGCCCATTGGAATTGGTAGGGAGCATCCTGAAACCTGGGCTACCTGGCAGCAAGTCAAAATCCCCAGTCCAGGGTCAATCCACATGTTCAAAGTCCAAACTAAAGCACAGCCCCGCAGAGACCCCACAACATCCAAAGCAAGGTTCCTCAACATGGGCAGTTGAGCAGACACGGCAGCTCAGCTCTGCTTCCCTTTTATACTTTGCCTTTTATGCTCTGGGCTTGACGAGGCATGAGACCCTCACCTGTTCCAAGCTTACTCCAGCTGAGAAATCACACACCTCCTCCCAGAGCTCGTGAGCCCCACCTGGCCAGCTAGGGAGCTGGGCTGTGGGCCCTTGCCTGCTTCAGCCTCCTGGAGCACCCTGCCTGCTGCTCCCTACATATCTAGAGTCCACCATGTTCATGAAAACAGGAGTCCCTCTGGCTCTGGTGATGGGTCCTGCTGCTCTGGTTCCTGTGCATGAACCCCCATCCAGTGTCGGAGCTTCATGCTCTGGCACTGGGGGGCAGAGAGCAGGCGGGGGCAGGGCTGGTGTGTGTCCCAGAGGTGTGCCATGCCACCCGCAGGGGCGTGGTGTGCGTCCTGGGGGCGTGACGCACCACTTGCAGGGCCGTGGTGCCCAGCGTGGGCAGGGGGGGCAGCCACGATGGCACCCCACCGGGATCGTGCTGCTGGGGGCAGGGCGCTTCCCCCTCACTCCTCTTCCTCTGCCAGCGCCCCCACCCCTCGTCATCCTCTGTCACCCCATGAATACTTCCTACACCAACCTCACCTTCCCCATCCCCAGCTTGCCCTGTGTGTCCCAGTCCCGGCTGCACCCCTCGCCAGGATCCTCTTCTTCCTCCCCATTGTCGTGCCAGTTCATGACAGGGAGGAAGGCAGAGAGGTCAACAGCAGGTGGCGCTAGAACCAATGATAAGCCAAGCGCACATCCTAGTTTTGCTCCTGCCCTCCTCCAGGCTGAGATCTGCAAGGGTGAGACTGATACTAAGGAGGAGGAAGGTGAAAGCAAATGCCACCCCCTGGATGGGACGTAAGTCAGTAGACAGACAGGTAGGTAGGGGCCAGTTGAGGATGGTAAGACAATGTTGCATTTGCCCTAATGGACCAATTTCTGTATTGATCTTTTAATCCATAGGAATAGATGCTAGTGCAACACCAGCCATTGCTGCAAATAAAAAATGGCAATGGAATGTCAGGACTTTGTTCAGGAACCAGCAGGAGAAGCTTTCAGCCTACCAGGTTCCCTCCCTTAGCGATGGAGGTGGCCATCTCAGATCAAAGGACCTTCAAGGTCAGGGGTCGGCAAGGTTTACTTCGCCTGGACTGGTTCACTCCAGCGGAGATCCCTCTGTGGGCCAGATCACGTGTGTGTGATTTCTAACGTCTGCGCAAATGCAGTTTCTGGTGTCTGCACAGATGCGATTTCCAGTGTCTGTGCATGTACAGACGTGATTTCTGGCACCACAGAAGCGATTCCCTGCGCCGTGCCGGTTTAGCACAGCATGTGGGGACTCACTGAACGGCGGCTCGGTTCAGGGGTGGCTTGTGCGCCGGTTAAACGACCCCTGTGGGCTGCTTGTGGCCCATGGGCCTTAGGTTGCCGACCCCTGTTCAAGGGCAAAGTCCAGCATCAGTCTGCTGGATTTCACCTTTCCAGTTCTATTCGTTTGGTTTCCCACAACAGGTGGGAATCTGTTCAGCAAGATGATTGTGTTGTCAGCCAGCACATCTGCAGTGAAGAGTCGCTGTGCTCATTTTGCATCCATTTAAATACTAATCGTATGGCTACTTTACTCAGCAATGCTAAAATGATTCTGTTGTCATCTTTTACTGCTGCTGTGAAGGGACATTTGGCATACGTTTATGCTGTAATTTAATTGTCACAGACTGACAATTTAACTCCAGTCTTTACATCCCCCCCTTGGTGCATATTCAACAGGCCTCATGGAGAATGTGCGCATAATCATTCCACGAAGAGGGAATTGTGCCAGTCGATATACAGGTTTTGGGGAATGTAGATATCTCAGCTGAAATTTGTACATTCTCTGGCCATTATGTATAATATCCAACAGACTTTGGGGAATGTACGTATCTTGACTGTATTTTGTACATTCTCTGGTCAGCATGCATAGTCACCAAGAAACATTGCCTTTTTTTTCTCTTTCAGGCTGGGGCAGCTAATAAATTGAAGCAACAGCATAAGCCCCAGCAGAAAATAATTAATTTATTGATTAGTTAAAAGGCAGATGAGCAATTAACCAAAAATTTCAGAGAGAAGAAATGCCATGGTGCTTCTGCAGCAGCACAACTGGGTGTCTTCATCTGCCCCAGCTGCAACAAAACATATGTCTCCTGCATCAGTCTCTATAGTAGTAGTAGTAGTAGTAATAATAATAATAAATTTATTTATACCCCGCCCATCTGGGTGGCTCTCAACAGAATATTAAACAGAATAAAACTTCAAACATTAAAAGCTTCCCTAAACAGGGCTGCCTTCAGATGTCTTCTAAAAGTCAGATAGTTGTTTCTTTCCTTGACATCTGGTGGGAGGGCGTTCCACAGGGCGAGCACCACTACCAAGAAGGCCCTCTGCCTGGTTCCCTGTAACCTCACTTCTTGCAGGGAGGGAACCGCTAGAAGGCCCTTGGAGGAGGACCTCAGTGTCCGGGCTGAACGATGGGGGTGGAGACGCCCCTTCAGGTATATATAGCCACAGCAGGCACTGCAAATGTCCAAAGGCTTGACCTCACCCCCAAAGGCAAACTCTTCTATTGTCTCCCAGTAATAATAATAATAATAATTTATTATTTGTACCCCGCCCATCTGGCTGGGTTTCCCCAGCCACTCTGGGCGGCTTCCAACAAAGATGAAAAATACACTAAAATGTCACATATTAAAAACTTCCCTGAACAGGGCTGCCTTCAGATGTCTTCTGAATGTCAGGTAGTTGTTTATCGCTTTGACATCTGATGGGAGGGCGTTCCACAGGGCGGGCGCCACTACCGAGAAGGCCCTCTGCCTGGTTCCCTGTAACTTGGCCTCTCGCAGTGAGGGAACCGCCAGAAGGCCCTCGGAGCTGGACCTCAGTGTCCGGGCAGAACGATGGGGGTGGAGACGCTCCTTCAGATATACTGGACCGAGGCCATTTAGGGCTTTAAAGGTCAGCACCAACAGGACAGATGGATGCCAGCAAGATGATAATTGGCTGAGAACCCCAAGCAGTTCAGAAGCAGAGTAGGTGTAGACACAATGGGCCACCCTATGGTGTCATTCAACTGATGTTAAGGAGGATCCCCCAGTCCTCTGGAGCTTCAGGAGGGGAAGGGCAGAATTACTGAAACTTGCTTCTCTTCCCATTCCACTGACAGAAGCCTTCTTGCTCTCTGCTGAGTGACACTGTTAGATATAACCCACTTGTATTAGTTTCATCCTCATAGTTGTAAGTACATATAACTGAATTAAAGACATATGCTTCCCTCCTGCAGTAGACACAGCTCCCCCCTCTTTCAGCCCCATGGTTTTGGGGAAGGGTGTGTGTTGTTCAGACAGGGAAGCCCTGCAACTAGCAGTCCTGAAACTTGGGGCAGGAGGGTCAGCGCTTTGCAGTTCTTTGACCTGCTGCGGCAGCTTATCACTCACCGCATGTGTTGACAGGCAGAAGGGCCATTTGGAGAGTAATGGAGCCAGACGAAATCATTGTAATGAGGTTTATAAGGAGCAGGTCATGCTCAACAAACTCAATCATTTCCCCTGATAGAATCTCAAGCTCATCAGTGACCAAGATGCTGTGACCAAGGCAGCTAAGCATTAGCTGATCATTGCTCCCAGATAAATTTTTATTTCCGTGGACATATTTACAACACTTCACTCGGAGATTAATCTTTTCCATGGGCTAAAATTTTGAAGCAAAGACCTTTGTATCTCTCCCAGCAACTGGGACTATGTGACATCATCAGCAGAGTGAATAGACGCCCCATCCTCTTTGAGACTGGAACAACTGACTTCCAGACTGTTTTTTACCTGGTATGTTGTCAGCAAAGATAATCACCCTTTGGAGGGATCAGCAAGGATTAAGATTGTACTGAAGTTTTGTCCAAACATACCACCAGGATCTCCCTGTTCCTGGTCTTACACTCTATACAGTTCTTCAACCTTGATATTTGTTGGACTACAACTCCCATCATCTCTACTAGCTTAACCAATGATCAAGGATGATGGGAGTTGTAGTCTGACAGCATCCAGGGACCCACGCTTAAAGAAGTTTGCACAAACTCCAGCACACAGTCCACTGGCTGTCAGATGGCCTTATTACATTATTCTTGTAAATGTTTTGATTTGTATGCTGCCTTGGAAACATTATGGGTGAAAGGCAAGAAACCCCAGCGCAGATTAGTGGGGAAGGGATCCATAGCTGACTGGATCCAGGGATACATTCGGATGCATTGAGCAACAAATAGCCCCATACTTTTAAATGGAAAAATCTTAGCCTCTTTGCCTTATGGGATAAGGCAATGGCAGAATCCTGAGGTGCCGGAATGGCATGTGCTATTCCCGACTGCAGGTGGAAGATCTTTTTTAAAACAAGTTTCCCACATTAAAAAAACACACAAAAACCTTCAACTATAAATTTTGAATTGTCCATCCTGATGCATTTGTTTGCTTATTTTTTGAAACTGAAATGAAATATTTTATGTGGGAAGTGATCCACTATGATACCCCCTACCTGCAGTGGTACAATCTGTTCAACTGCCTCAGGATTTTACAGGGGGGGGCCCAGGACTTTGGTCTTTCAGATTTCAGTGGTGCCCTGTGAGAGGCCAAAATTCAGCAGTCACCACCTTTTGCCTTCCATTCTGCACATAGCTGTGTTGCCCTACAACGCCCCCTAGGCTTGGCACCCAGTGTGGGGGAACCAGTCACACTGCCCTAAATCCGCCTCTGCTTTTACCACCTCATTCTGCTGGATGTTCAGAGGAGAGAAGGCCAATACATGGCTTTATGTATAGTTCTTATTATTTGGCTATGCAACTTGATCCTATGGATGTTTACACAGAAGTATGCCCCACTGATTTCAAACTGGGCTTACTTCCAAGAAAATTTAACGGAAGCCTTGCTTTCCTCGGACTTTATTCTTGAAGGATCTCAATTGTCATTATACAGAATGAATTATGCCATTTTGACGGAGACGGTCAAGTGGGGCACGTTAATCCTTGTCATGTCACACGGCAACAGATTCTCCAGCAGCTTACCAGAAGCCCGTGGGCTCAGCAAAACTCACCAAGTGCCTCCAGGTACATTCAGGCAAAAAGAAAATGTCTGCGTCAATGCTTGCTTGTGAGTGTGAGACAGGCACTGTGAAAAGAAAGTGAGGAGGCGGAGATAGCAAAAACTTCATTTTTAGCTGTGGGAGAAAACTCTCTCTCTGACCTTGTTGCTCTTTTAGGAGAAAGTGTGGCATTGGAGCGGAAACTGCTTTGTTCTGGGCACTTCTGTGATGCCACAATTGCATGGCCATATGAAGAAGACATAGGAACATAGGAAGCTCCTGTCTGGTCAGTTTCACGAACAACTCTTCTAGGGCACAGCAAAGAAGAATGCTCCCATATTTTTTCCCTTTGCAGCTGCAGCATCTGGAATCTGACACTTCTTCTGAATTCATGCTGCGGCTGCAAAGGAAGAAACTGGAGCACCATCTCAGATAAGGGTGCCCAGCTTAAGCCATAGCTGCAAAGGAGGAATTGGGAGCTCATTTAGAAGCGGCTCCCAGTTCTCCCTTGGAGAAGGGCTTGGACTTTCCCATGCCTTATTGTCAAATGACATTAGGTATGGGCAAGGTGGGCGGGGTTCACTCCAAAGGCTTCATGGGCCAAATCCAGAGGCTACTGCTCTATTCTCCCTCCACCCCCCAACAGACACTCAGTGGCCACAGAGCATAACCAGTCCTCATTAGGCTGTTTTGGAGAGTCTCCCCACTCAGACCTTTTTTCCTATACATTTTTGTACTTCTGTTAACTTAGGGTTACCCCTTCCCCACAGCCGTCTGCTGATACCTCTTGCTGCTGCCTTAGGTATATCAGGAGTGGGAAACCATTGGCCCTCCAGATGTTACTGAACTACAGTTCCCATCAACCTCAACAAGCATGGCCAATGGCCAGGGGTGATGGGAACTGTAGTTGAGCAATGCCTGGCAGGCACTTTGAGAACGTGTTTTGCTATTAGTGTTTGCTGCAGCAACTACAGTCGTACCTTGGTTTACGAACTTAATCCGTTCCGGAAGTCCGTTCTTAAACCAAAGCATTCTTCAACCATGGCGTGCTTTCCCAAAGCAGTGGGGGACTCAATTTACAAATGAAACACACTCAACAGGAAGCGAAACATGTTCTTATTCCAAGGCAAAGTTCACAAACCAAAACACCTACTTCCAGGTTTGCAGTGTTCTTAATTCAAGTTGTTCATAAACTAAGCCATGGGTAGGCAAACTAAGGCTCGGGGGCTGGATCCGGCCCAATCGCCTTCTACATCCGGCCCGCGGACGGTCCTGGAATCAGCATGTTTTTACATGAGTAGAATGTGTGCTTTTATTTAAAATGCATCTCTGGGTTATTTGTGGGGCATAGGAATTTGTTCATTCCCCCCCCCCCCAAAAAAAATATAGTCTGGCCCCCCACAAGGTCTGAGGGACCGTGGACCAGCCCCCTGCTGAAAAAGTTTGCTGGCCCCTGAACTAAGCTGTTCTTAAACCAAGGTATCACTGTATTCCCGATTATCAACAAGCCAACTTGAGACTTGGTTAGCAAGCTACACACATTACATTGCAGCAGCAGCTGCAATGACCAACAGGAGGAAGTGGCCTGCACTGGAGAAGAGAGACAAGTGGGTGACTAACTCTCCCCCCCCCCCCGACAGTCACTTTCTCCCTAGAATCCCCCACCCAGCTTCCTTTGCCCATGGAGAGTTTCAGACTCATGTTTGCTGTGAAATTCCCTTAGGCTGGTTTTAAATGTGAGAAGCATATTGACTCAGCTAGATCAGCCTCTGGCTATCTGGCAGAAGCATAAAGAACATTGAGCTTTAAACAGCACAGAATCCATTTTTGTATTTCAGTGGTCTAGTAGAGGAGAAATAAAGCAATTGCAAGGCTGATCTCTGTTCATGGGCAAAAGGGAGCATTAATCCTTGGAGCCAAATGATTTTTTGAAAGGCGTGTTATCTAGCCACCCATTTCTGGCTACTCCGGCTACTGTGAGGCCCATGCAGAGCTGAGCTCTCTCTTGGGAAGGTGGAAATAAGAGCATAGGTGCAGAAAAATAGCCCATAGTCCAAGCCTTACTCTAACAAAGTGCCACCATTTGATAGTATCTTGTATGCTGAGGCAAGTAAGATACACCAAATGAATGTACATTTCACTGGTTGAATGTGTACCTTGGGCAGAGGAGATGACAGCTGATCTAGAGAAGAGGAACTAATGCTATCTGGGGGTTGATGGGGCTGAGTCATGGGAGAGATTTGAAAGGAAAGCCTGGGGAGTTCGGCTAAATGACAAGTCACGACAAGGCAGTAGGAAGATGTGGGAAGTGTGGGGGGCTGAGATGTCAAGCGATTGATGGGTGTAACCCTAGCAAGGCAAAGAGAATGTAAAAGGCGGAGATGTCACACAAGTGACATGACTTGTTTCTGGTGCGCAGATTCAAGGACCCTTTCACTTCCCAGGTGCTGCTGACATTATTTCCTCATGGTGGTTTCGGGTCTGCAAAGAGCAGGCACGGTTTCTCTTGCACGTCTCAAGCAGCTCCTTCTTACAGATATGCGTGCATGCCATGCTGAAATCCCCTTTTGTGCAGGAGGATAACTGAGTCCCAGAAAAAGAAAGATGGCAGCACTGAACCTGGCTGGGCTTTATGAGACAGCTAAGAGACAATAGGAGAGGAACTCACTCTGATGCCTCTTCCTTTCCATTACTGAAAGGCTGCCTGCTCTCAAGAGAGCCAGTGTGATGAACTTAAGAGTGGTGAACTCATAATCTGGTGAACCGGGTTCACTTCCCCGCTCCTCCACATGCAGCTGCTGGGTGACCTTGGGCCAGTCACACTTCTCCGAAGTCTCTCAGCCTCATTCACCTCACAGAGTGTTTGTTGTGGGGTGGGGGAGGAAGGGAAAGGAAAATGCTAGCCACTTTGAGACTCCTTAGGGTAGTGATAAAGCGGGATATCAAATCCAAACTCCTCCTCCTCCTCTTCTTCTTGGCAACGGATGAGAGGTCAGCAACAAGGCCAAAATTCTGGATTGGTGGCCAAGCAGATTCACACCCTTTGGTGATAAGAAACTGTATATAAATGGCACTACAGATCTCTGGAGAGGACAGTCAGATGCCTCATCCCCTGAATTACAAATGCAGACCAGGCCCAATCCTGCTGTGGTTTCACATACATACATACATACATACATACATGTGGGGGTGGTAGTGGGAGAGAGAGAGGAAGGGAATATTTCTGAATGTTACCTGATCTTTGTGCATCAAGATCAAATTGGTTCTTTAGAGAATAAATATCTGCATGTGCTGTACATCCTCATTGGCTGGGTACTTCATGTAATAGAGCCAGTTTCTACTGGTATAATTTAGTCCAGTCCTCAGAGCATCCCTGCCCATTCACCAAGTCGTGCTTGCTTTCTGGTGCAGTGCTGTCTTAGCCTCTAGAAGCCAGGTGCATACTTTCCAGTGTGACCAAGAGCAGGGTAGAGATGTAGAGACGATGGATGCAATATTCCATGACTCTTTTAATGCAAGAAGACCTAGGAAGAATTCCACTTGCCCTAACCCTTCCCTGGAAGCACAGGAGGATGTGTTAGGCAACTTCGTTAGTGGATAGCCAAGCTGCTGGAAGAAAAATACCTGTTTCATTTGGGGGGTGGGGGGATAAAAAATGGAAACTGTGCCCTCCTGTGTTAGAGAGGGGAAGTGCACGGGATTCCAAATAAGCAATAGGGGGTGGGTGGGAAATAAATAAGAATTAGGGTATATTGGTGAGAAGGAAAGGTGTTTAATTTTTAATTGTTGACATGCTTTTGTTTCTTGTAAAGGAAGACTTGAGTATTCACCTTGTAGAGTATAAAAGTACTCATCCCGGAAAGAGCTAAAGATATAAAAGCAAAAACAAACCTTTAAAAAATGCCCACATTATGTGCATGCATGCATTTTGTCTTTTATTATGATTCATGTCCTGGGCACTATCCAGTAGGCACCTCTGACAGTTGCCCAACTATTTGATGCCCAGAGAGCAAGGGAGGTGTCAGCTCTGGAGAGAATCACATTTAACCAGCAATAATAAATTGGGAGAGTCTTGGGATAATGAGATTTACCTGAAGTTTATTCCCTTCTGCTAAAGGCAAGCATGCAGCCATTTTTCCAGAGGAAGAAGCTAAAGCCTTACACCCCCTAAGAGTCCTTTTTATTATTTTCTTATTTTGATAGCACTATATATAGCACAGCAAGCTATAAAAGTTTCATTCCCATCTGTTTCCTGCAATCACCCATTTTTACTCCCACCTCATTATACGGATAAGTAAGCAGGATTTTTTTTAAAAAAAATGATTTCACGGTGTTTCCTTTGCGAGGCAGGTCATTATTATTTCCATTTTACAGAGGCGTGACTTGCCTAAGACAAAAAAATGTGAATTAAAACATCCATTCACTCTTTTTGTACAGCACCTGGTGCCCTCCAGCTGTTTTGGACTACAGCTGGATGCGACTAGTCTGAAACAGCTGGAGATCACCGAGTTGCCAAAGAAACAGCTACGCCCCGTCCACTATTTTTAAATAAATAAATAAAAACACGCTATTATTGGATGAACCCTATTCTTTATCCATCAGAAATCACCCTAGCAGACCACTCACCCACCTTTCTTCTTCGCGTGTGGTCGTGTTCACACCCTTCGGATTTTCCACGTGTGCACGGAGGTCAGACTAGATGATCCCTGGGGAACCCCCTCTCTTTAAGATCGAACCCTTTCTCAACCAAATCTCAGGGCATTCTAGGATCAGGTCACAGTTCCAAGGCTCAGTTCTGCCTGGATTATCAAGGGTTAAGTGCCGGCTTCCGAATGTCTCTTAGGTGACACTGCTCTCCGGTGTAGCGATAGCACAGCCCCCTTCCCTCCCTCTCCCTCCTCCGTCTCTCCCTTTGCTTTGTCTTCTGCGGCAGCAGGGTCCGCCGAGTCTCTCCTTCTCGGCGGGTGCTTTCTTATCACGGCTGTCCCGGCTGCTCTGGAGGAAGACGCCGAGGTGGAGAGCATCGGATCCCAGGTCATGAAGAAACCCTGACTGGTCCTTTTCTCCCTCCAGCAAGAACAGAAAAAGAATAAGGCTTCCCCATCTCCTCTGGCGGAAATTGATCCTTCCCGAGTTCGCTGCCTCCTTTTCTCTTTTGGCCGTCATATTAACTTCTTATTCCCATTTTAAAAAAAATCTTCCTGCCGTTCTGGAAAGGCAGCTGGATTTGGGGAGGGGTAATTCCTCCGTCTTGTCTAAGTTTCTGGGATCTCCCTCCCTCCCCGGAATTCCTCGTGCTTTTGTTTTCCTGAATGAATGAGGCTGGTGAGTGATAATTCTAAAGCAACAATAGCCACCCATTGAAGAACCTGTCAAATCTTCTCAGCCAAGCAAGCTGACTTCCTTGTTCTCTCTCCTTCCTTCCGAAGAAATCCAAGCCCACCGCCAAGAACAGCAGGGCTGAGTATTGTGCTCCTTTGGGTAGCAAGTGCCCAGGAAGCAAGTGCCTGAGTCCGTCTTCCTTGGGAGAGAATGGCCGAAGCTTCTCCCAGGACCTGGAGAGGATGCGATTCTGCTGGAGAAGAGGAAGCAGCCAGGGGAGCTAAAGCAAGCTGGCAAGGCTCTGCAAGAGAAGAATGGAGGGTTCTCGGAGCCGGGAAGTCACTGCCCCCCAGCCTGCAGCTGGGCCACAACTTGAACCCGCAGCCGGAAGAGGAGAGAGCCGAAGCAGGCCCGTCCCTAAGGGCACAGATGGAGGATCAGTTTCTGCACTTGACCATCAGAAAACAGGTGTCCTACAGGTAAGGGCTTCCTCCGGTCAAGTCGCCAAGGGGGCTGGTTTTAGGAAAAGCAAGACATTTCAGTGAGTCTTCAGGTGGTTTTCTGCTCACTCTGAATGTTTTGTGAACTACCAGAAAGCGGGTCTGGGGAAAACACAGGGCAGAGCAACATCCAAGTCCCATGCATGTTTGCTTGCAAATAAATTCCGCTGAGTTTATGGGGACTCAGTCTCAAGTCAGTGTGCCTAGGGTTGCAGCCTTAGTCTTTTTCAGTCAGCAACCAAAAGTCTGTGTGTGTGTGTGTGTGTGTGTGTGTGTGTGTGTGTGTCAAGTACAGGAATAGCCAATGTGGCACCCCCTCCAGTTGTAGTTGTCCTGCAACTTCCATCATCCCTGATTGTTGGCCATGCTGAAGGAGGTCGATGCGAGCTGGAGTCCAATAACCACTTAGCTCCCCCTTTATCATTATAGATGGTCGTAACAGATTTAATATAACTAGGGAATTGATCGGCTAAATCAATGTAATTTTACCCTCGCATACAATCTCTTTCCCTTCCCCCTGAAAAACACTTTAAGCATCTGTGGATGGCAGAGAAATGTAAATAAGGAAGTGAGGCAGAAAAACTTCCGAAGTGTATGACTGGGAAACCTGGAGGCGGGGGTGGTCGAGAAAATAAATTTAAATCAGATACAGTCATTTGTGTTTCCTGTATTTGTCTCTGCCTTTGAAAGTGCACCCGAGCCATTCTTTTTGACCTGGTTATAGTGAGGGTATTGACTTGGGTCTGAGCCAGTAGCCAACATGCTTAGCTGAGATCTCAGTCCATATACTCATGTCTGTGATGTCTCCAGCAAGGAGAAGCCCCATTCTTCTTGGTCCAGGGCATGACTCCTGTTATGAACTTACAGATTTCATTCTAGCTGATGCCAAGACTTGGTGACTGCATTAGCTGAAGGGATCAGAAGGACACATGTACCTGTACGGGAGTAAAATGGGGTGGTGGGACGAGAAAGTCGAAGGACAGCTGCCACTACATGGGCCTGTGAGTAATGGAGAAACGAGGGAGTAAATAATTCGTACCCTGTAACCTAAGCTATTGTTTTTGTAAATTGTAAATCGGGTTTCCGTAGGTGACAATGTGAAAGCTTTCGAGCTGTTCTCTATTAAAGCTAAAAATAACTCCAAGTACCCGGTATATTACTTTGCAATGCCACGTTAGTTACCAGCTTTATAATAACCCCTTAGCACTTTAAGTTGGTAGCATTAAACAAACAAAACTGGGTGTCACAGAATATAAGAAGCCATGGTTCACTATTCCTGAAAGCTCAGAGCTAAATTTAAAGCTTGCCAGGTTGCTTGAAGAAGAGCTTTGTGATACTAAAAAGCTTGCTCATTCTCCCCCACAGAAGCTGCCATCGCCTTACCAGCCTTGCATGCTGACTCTCCCTGATCATCCCCATATAAACACTTCAGCAGTCAATAACTGATGGCGGTTTGAAGTGATTCACTGTACACTCATGGAGCAACCCTCTGTCCTGAACAGCATATGAAGGAAAATACTTTATATAGAAAACATTCTTGCTTCATGGATACTAGTGTTTCTACTGCAAACAGATAAAATGGGGGTGACATACCCCCACCTTCAAACACCATTGCTTGCATCTGAGAACGCTGGTCTAACTATCTGATGAATTTGTATGTTGCAGTGATTCAAATGCTAGATTTAGATGTGGAAAGTGCCTGGGCTTACATCCCCATTCAAGTATCATTCTCATTCAAGCTCACTGAAAGGACATGCCACTTTCTCAGCCTAACCTACCCTGCAGGGTTGCTGTGAAGCCAAAGCACTGCTCTGAGCTCAATGGAGGGAGGGACAGAGGCTGTAACTAACTAGTAATAGACTTGTGCTTAGGGTCTCCTAGAATGACTTGGGTAGCCAACTTTGTGCACAGCAGATCTGGGGTCCATGGGGCTAAAATCCAGGAAAATGAATGGTGCTGCTATAGCACATGTGATCCCCACAATATATATGGACAAAATGCTTCATCCAAGGACCAGGAAAGGCATATCTCTGGCTTCTCACAGGAAGAAGACTGTTGCCCAAGGAGAAAAATGGACACTTAACGGTTATGTGCCAGAACAGCAAACGGAGGTTGTGGAAAGTTGCTGTTCAAATGCCCCGGCTCAAAACATTTAGCCATTCTTAGCAGGTGTGCAGCATGATCTGTGAGCTATGCTCTAGAAACTTTGCAGCAGCCTTTGCCAACCTGGTGCCTCCATATGTTTTGGATGACAATTCTCATCAGCCCCAGCCAGCGTGGGCTAGGGGGAGTTGTCATCCAAAATACCTGGAGGGCACCAAGGGACCTTGAGAGTCATCTGGTCCAACTCCCTGCAATGCAGGAATCTCAGCTCAAGCATCCAGGACAGGTGGAAACATGGGCGTAGCCAGAGGGCAGGGGGGCAGCTGCCCGCCCAATCATGTAAATCAATAAAAATACTTAAGTAACCCCCAACATAAATCCTGGCTATGCCCATGGGTGGAAACCTCCGAAGGAGAGTCCACCACCTCCCAAGGGAGACCATTCTGCTGTCGAACAGCTCTTACTGTCAGAAGTGAAGGACTGCTTCCAGGTTACACACTGCTTATTAATGCCACCATTAAGTGCCTTATTGTATGTTGCAGCTGGACACAGGGGGGGCTACCTTAAAGCCAGAGGCATGACTTGCCCTAACATGGTGCACACAATGGTCTACTTTCTGAAGCTTAAAAGCATTCTGGCCTGGATGCCACCATGAGTGAGGGATTATCAAGGCTGGGAAAGGGAAGTGAACAGGATTTGCCTTCCAAGCTATATTTCTCCAGGTGCGCAGGGTATGTTTTACGAATGGATTAACTTGCTGCAATTATCCCAGAATCCCTGTGGGAGGAATGGAACATATTGCAAACCAATATGAACCATTTGGATTTTCTGGGAAGCTGCTTCATCGTCCTATCTGGCCAAGGGTTCTTTCGATAGAAAGTTCTGAAAACTCCATCCTTGAGTTCCAATTTTCTTCTGATTGGGACCATTAGCAAACTTTGTATGCCTCTTCTGATGACCCAAAAAAACCCACCCTTCACACCTATATTTTCCACCTGTAACACTTGCAAATTCTAGTTATAATTAATTCTGTGATAGTTGTTGAAAGTGACTCATGGAGTTGTCAGTCAGGACAAAATGTTCAAAACGTCGCTTTTTAAGCAGTCAAGGATGCATACAGACACCTTTTAGGCACAGAAAACTTGTTCTGTTGGGGGGGAGTTGTCTGTGTGCCGCAGCCTGTGAAATGCCTTAAGAAGAAAATATATCAGTCAGTGTCAGAATATCCTTTATTAACCAACTTAACAACAACAACAACAACTCTGGGCAGCTTTCAACAAATTAAAACACAATATGACATCAAACATTTCAAACTTCTCTGAACAGGGCTGCCTTCAGATGTCTTCTAAAAGTCAGATAGTTGTTTATTTCCTTGACATCTGATGGGAGGGTGCTCCACAGGGCGGCTGTATTATTCATGTCAATAAATTTTCTGACCAGAATGGAAGGAAGATCAGCATCTTATATCACTGTCCAACCTGGAATCTGAAGAAAGAAAGTAAGGCAGAGACAGGATGATGAGCCTGGCAATGTCTCTAAACCAGAACTGGTCTTGTGCAGAAAGCCAGGCCTAGCCACAGACATATACTGTTGCAGTACAATATGCAGGACCAGTCTTGACTCTTGGGTTGTAATCTAGTAAGCGACTGTGTAGTGTAGCAGATTATGCAACTGGGATTGTTAGGAGTAAGAATCAGGACACAGAACAATCCTAGGGAGATGGAATTTAATATTCAGGTTTTGCATACAGCAACCATCCGGCTCTCAGTACTTCTCTGTCCTCCTTAGGCTTGTTTAAGTCCTGGGATAGCTCAAACCTGTGATTAACGCAAGGCATTCCGAAATGCTGGAGCTGCTGTAAACATTACAGGTGGGGGAATTTGGATACAGCAAGGGAGTGCCAAGAGTGAAAAGTTCCAGGTGATGTTATCACATTTGTATGTCAGTCTGTGCTCACAGGTTAGCACATGCAAATGCAGACAAATTCAAGCTATTTGCAAAGAGGAAAATTGAGATGCTCCTGTTGCCTAACACTGCAGATCCTCTAAAGAACACCAGATAGATGGCAGTCTTAACCACCAGGTCCAAAGAGAACCCAGGCAGGAGGAAATCCATGGGCACATCAAAGGAGTTGGATGTGCATCCATAACCCAGTATGTACAGCACGCTGTGAGCTGTTCTAACTGTGAGAATTTGACCAGCTTCGGCCCATCTGAAGCTGATACAGGCTCGTCTTATCTTGAGCCCAAGCAGAGTAGTCCACACAGCAGAAGGATAAGCAGTATGTGCCACATTCTTAACTTTATTTCCACTCTATGCTGAGAGAATACAAACATGCATCTTGCCTCTGTGAGAGCAGAGAAGCAACTGTCTCTCTAACAAAGAAACCGAGAGAACAGTGAAAAACAGGAAACCAGTGAACGTCACATCCAGTCTCCCATTCCCGTGGGAATCCAACAGTAACTCTGACTGTGGAATGCAAAACAATGTCTTGTGACTGCAGTTGCTGCTCGGTGAGGGAAATAGAAACCAACATCCTCCCCCTTTCTGTGAACATCACTGGGCAGCGTGTTCGTACAATATCAGTACAAACCCAACTTCTGCACATAGTTACAGTGTTGATCCCTTGATACAACCTTGGACAATACATCAGCAGGAATTTCATTACCTGGCATATAGGACACCGTTATGAGTCCCTTCTGAACACGTTCCTTAGCATGTTGCAGTTTCAATTGCAAATGCTTCGTGCTTTGCTTACAACCTTCAGAATTCAGCAAAGCCAAACATGCTTTGTTGTCCTGGTAAACCTGGATTGGACATTTGACAGGAATTTTCATGTCTTTGCATAATTGTAATAACCATTCACAATCCTTAAGTGAATAAGACAGTGCATTCAGTTCAGCTTCACAAGTACTTAAGCTAACTGTTGTTTGCTTCTTGCATGACCAATCAAATAGACCCTGATTGTACATGTAGCAAACTCCAGACGTACTTTTCCTGTCTGTAGTGTCACCACCAAAACTTGCATCTGCAAATATCTCAAGACCACCAGACTTCTGATTGTTAAATCTCAGTCTGTAATGCATAGTTTCTTTCAAATAGCAAGCTATGCGTTTCAGAGCTTTCCAATCCTTAACAGTAGGATTGTTGACTTGTCTGCTTAGCAAATTACAGCTAACAGCAATGTCAGGTCTTGAACATCTGGCAATGAAGTTTAGTTTGCCTAGCACACTTCTGTACAGTGTAGTGTCAGAAAATGCTTCTTCAGTGTCATCTACCTGATAACCTGTTGTCATCGGTGTGTCTACAGGGTTAGCATCCATCAGGTTTAGTTTGCTTAACACATCAGCAATTTTCTGTGACTGGTGTACTAGAATGTTACCATCTTGATCGCTCTCTATTTCCAGAGATAGGTAGTTGTTTACCACACCAAGATCTTTCATGTCAACTTGGAGCTTTGTGGTGTGTGAACCCACATGTCAGAACCAAAAAATCTCACGTGTTTGATGTAAGGTTTTTTGCCAAACATCTTCTCATAGGGGGTACAACCAATCGCTGAAGATAACCTGCGATTATAACTGTAAACAAAACACGCCAAAGATTCCGCCCAATAACTCTCTGGAAGATTGGCATCATGCAGCAAGGTTTTTAGACCTTGAAGCAATGTCTGATTTGCTCTCTCACAAAGTCCATTCTGCCATGGCGAGCGAGGACTAGACAAATCGTGTTGAATTCCTTTCTCAGTCAGAAAAGCTTCAAACTGCTGAGAAGTGAATTCCCCCCCGCGATCAGTGAAAAGAGTCTTTATCTTCTTACCATGCACATTTTCCAACCAATCACAGAATTCCTTGAACCTTGGAAAAGCCTCTGATTTCTGCTCGAGATTGTACACATAAATATATCTGGAAAATGCATCAATAAGAACCATGAAGTACCTGTTTCCACCCAAAGAGGGCGACGGTGGACCAACCAAATCAGCATGCACTACCTGGTATGGTTCTGTAGCTTGCCTACTAGACACCTTACCTTTCGCAGCCATTTTCACTTTGTTTGCTGTGCATGCCTTACACTTCATGTGGTACCTGCAGGGTTTAATAGTCATACCTTCAACCAAGGCAGGCATTTTGGATACTGCCTCAAAATGTAAATGACCAAAGTTCCTGTGAAAATCATGAATACATCCTGCATGCAAACTTTTGTTAGAACCTGCAATGCAACAAGTTTCATCCTGCACATCATCATCGAAATACAAAACAAACAAACGATCAACATATTCAGCATGCAATACATAATCGTTTTTCTTTGTGATGGTGCACTTCTTGTTCTTGAAGGAAACGTCAATTTTCCGTTCATTCAGCTGCGCAACACTGAGTATATTGTGTGCAGCATCTGGAACGTAGAGAACATTTTGTATCGATAAGTCCAAACTGTGAAGAACAACAGTTCTGTAGCCTTGACTGGGGATTGTGTGGTCATCCGCCTGGTGAATCGCACCTTCCTGTGGTGTAAAAGACACGAACAGTCGCTTTTCGTTGCATAAATGGTGCGTTGCGCCCGAATCCACCACGAAGAAAGATCTAGATGTCTTCTGGACCTTTGCAACCTTTGGAGTGAAGCGTGAGACCATTGCCTTGTGCTGCGTTGTCCTGGACACTGGACCTTTGCCTTTGCCTTTTCCACGTGATGAGCTTTCGTTGTGCTGCTTTGTCTTGGCCCTGGGAAATCTGCATTCCCTCTTCATATAGCCTAGACGTCCACACGAGTAGCATTTCACTGCCTTCAAAGCTTTGGCGCCATCTGGTGGTTCCACTGCATTCTGAGATGACGTCTGTGAAGACTCCCCCTTACCGATGCAGCTAGCACCCCGGCGGTCTGCTTCATTCTGAATCACGGCAGTAACATGGGCTACTGTGATCTGAGCAGTTGGCAGAACAGCAATCTGAGTGGCAACGGACTCCCAACTTGAACCCAAAGAATGTAGTATCATGAAGGAATACACAGCCTCTGGAAAGGTGAGTCCTCTCTGTTGCAGCTCATGTCTCAGATTCTGCATCTCCATCAGATGTGTACGCACATCTGCACTTTCAGCAAGTGCCATATCATGCAGCTTGGCATAGTAGAAGAAGCACCAGCTTCTGTCCTCAAATGAGCATCTCTAAAAGTGTCCCAAATCTCTCTGGCTGAGGTCTTATCACGCAACAGATAGAGCTCTTCTGGGGAGACTATCAATGTAAGAGTTCCCCTTCCTTTGGAATCCTTAGCTGCCCATACATCTGTTATTGGAGCTGGGGGGGCGTCTGTAATAACTGTAAACAGACCTTCTTTTCGCAGAAGAGCCTCTGCGTAGAGTACCCACTCCGCATAATTCTTCTTATTGAGCTTTGGAATCCCGAAAGCATCCCGAAGGATGACTCTGGCATTAGCCTTCTGCGTCATTAATCAAGCTGTGTCTGTGGACAGCTGCTTCCAAAAGCACTTGTAAAAGTACTTTCGGTTTTCAAGCCTCCCAAGCCTTTGAGCCTGTGCCGCGGCAAACGGCTTTAAAAGTTCAAAGTCCAGCCATAAAGCCATTAATTAGGAGCTGGCAGGCTGCCCGGCGCATGAGCACATACCTCTCATCAGTCATCTTGACGCGCAGAGCAGATAACGTCCAATCCGTCTCTCTGTTCCTCTGCCGGCATTCCGATTCCGTTTAGCTGGGCCCATAACCCAAAAATGTGAGATTTTGACCAGCTTCGGCCCATCTGAAGCTGATACAGGCTTGTCTTATCTTGAGCCCAAGCAGAGTAGTCCACACAGCAGAAGGATAAGCAGTATGTGCCCCATTCTTAACTTTATTTCCACTCTGTGCTGAGAGAATACAAACACGCATCTTGCCTCTGTGAGAGCAGAGAAGCAACTGTCTCTCTAACAAAGAAACCGAGAGAACAGTGAAAAACAGGAAACCAGTGAACGTCACATCCAGTCTCCCATTCTTGTGGGAATCCAACAGTAACTCTGACTGTGGAATGCAAAACAATATCTTGTGACTGCAGTTGCTGCTCAGTGAGGGATATAGAAACCAACACTAACCACCTCCCATTCCTGCACAGCATTTGTCAAAAAATGGAGGACTGTAGGATCAGGGTCAGCTCTGTAGTCTTCCAACTAGAATGCAGGAATCCCAGCACGCAGTCTCCCATCCAATAGGAAACCATGCCGGACCCTGCTTAGCTTTGCAAATGTGCTAGCAGTTTTATTGCTGCACCACTGTTTAAAGAATGATTTAAATGTATGGTGAGCACACAACCTAGTTATACTATTTTGCGGGTGGCATTGTGGTCTAAACCACTGAGCTTCTTGGACTTGCTGATTGGAAGGTCAGCGGTTCGAATACGTGTGACGGAGAGAGCTCCCATTGCTCTGTCCCAGCTCCTGCCAACCTAGCAGTTCAAAAGCACACCGGTGCAAGTAGATAAATAGGTACCTCTGTGGCAGGAAGGTAAACAGCGTTTCCATGAACTCTGGTTTCCGTCACGGTGTCCTGTTGTGCCAGAAGTGGTTTAGCCATGCCGGCCACATGACCCGGAAAGCTGTCTGTGGACAAATGCCAGCTCCCTCGGCCTGAAAGCGAGATGAGCACCACAACCCCATAGTCACCTTTGACTGGACTTAACCATCCAGGGGTCCTTTACGTTTTACCTTTACCTTACTATTTTGCAGTGGGGGGTGTGTGGCATGAGGATTAGCAAAAGGCTCCCTGGAAAGAGGATGGCTGAGCCAAAAAAGATTGTGATACAACTCCTGCGAAGGCAAAATTTCCTCAGCCTTCCCGAGACCCCACGTTTCACGTCATGTTAACTGCCTATGGGCACTTCCTGCCAGTCCTCTGCCTGCTCTGCTCCCCCAGCCGGCAGAAGGGTAGAGGGTGGCAGCACCAGCCTTTTACGTAAAAGGAGGAGGAGGAGAAAAAGCACCCTTGATATTTTTAAGGACTTGGAAATAAATGTTTCTTCCAGAAATAGAGAGAATGTGGTGTGTGTGGAGGTGTCTCTGGCGGGGGGAGCGTGGGCTGCCGGAGCTGGTTATATATAGCACTTCCCGAGCCAAGCCTCTTAGCAGCAATGGATTTGCAAGGCTCGCTGGTTCCAGCCTTTGCGGAAGCGGCTGCAATAAATACCTAAGTAGGTTTCATGTTTGTATACCTGATTTTAGCAGTGATTCACTGGGGGGATTTGGGGAAGTCATTCAGAGAAGCAAGTGAGACAAAAGCTTCTCGGCCCACTAATTGGCCACTAGTTCCACTAATTGCCATATTGCACATTACAAAACTAGGTAGGCTGCTGCGTGGGTAGCATAACCATGGAAGGATTTCATAATCTGTGAGGGAGACAAGCGGGGCTTCGATTACACTGGGGCTTGCCCCCTCCTTAGCTTTTATGACAGCCCCCTTAGCTACTATTTTTAGAAATGTATGGGGGCACAATTTGTCTGTAATTGTCTAGCAGGTGTTAGGCAGAGAGCGTTTGTAAATTTCATTAAGGCCCCCTACTTTTCCTCACATTATTCAAACGACTTCTGAGCCCTGGGTGTGTACAGACTGAAGCAAGCAAGCGGCAATTGCCCCCAACACCATACAGCATGTAAAAATAAAATGTGTATGCCTCTTACAGATTATAAGGTATGGCATAATATAGGTAGACACTGTGCACTTGGATGAAGCAGCCGATTATGGGTAAAATTCATGTGCCCGTATTTTCTTGCCACAAGCGTGCTTTCTTCATTCCTCTGCCCCGCAGCTGACAAAAGGCTGAACATGTTTTCAAGCTCGCACAAGTGAGGCAGCCTGGCTTGCTGAATTCATATTGTGTGGGCTGAACCATTCAGAGGCTTCAAATGTTTGCGAATGTTCATCATCAGTTGACTGCAAAATATCACCTTGCAGTGGGAGGGCGGGGGCTGGGGTGGGAATCTAAATGATACTCAAAGCATAACTGAGGCTTGGGATATCCGCTAGTGCTCAAAAAGGACTCTGTGGAAGTCAACTTTTAAAATGTGGATTTGTGACTCTATCAATCTCCCAGCATCCCTTTGGCCTACATCAGCAACTGAGCCATTACAATCCTCACTGTACTCAGGTATTGCAAGCACAAGGGAAAGCACTTCCTGAAGCCATTAGCAAAGTCTATGGCTAGTTTGGCTGGTGCAAAGAATCCTGGTGCCAACAGATCAGATTTCTCAAAGGGTGGAGTCAGCACCTCACCTTTAGTAGAAGAGGCCCTATGGCTCTTATCTGCCAAGACTGCCAGAAGTGCTTATTAGAGTGGAGTAAAAATGGTAGGGAACAATACACCCCCCAACATTTCTCTGATGAAAATAGGGACATCCTATTCAACAAGAACAACAATTTTCTTTATACCATGCCCATCTGACTGGGTTGTCCCAGCCACTCTGGGCAGCTTCCAATATATATCACAACACAATAAAACATTTAACATGAAAAATCTTCCCTATACAGGGCTGCCTTCAGATGTATAATTGCTTATCTCCTTGGCTCGGGGGTCACGTAACTCCATACATTCCAAACTTTATTTGATGAAAATAGGGACATCCTAAGGAAAAGCGGGACATTCTGGGATCAAATCAGAAAACAGGATGGCTTCTGTAAATCTGGGACTGTCCCTGGAAAATAGGGACACTTGGAGGGTCTGGAACCAATAACACACTCAAGGCTTAAATAGGGCCTTGAAACAGACTGCAATCCTGTACCCACTTTTCTTAGAGTAAGCCCTATTTAAATACATTTGTCTTAAATTTTATTATAGGATTGCAGAGATCATCTCATTTATATAGTAAAAGGGTGTGCTGGGAATGGCCCATGTGAATAGACAGAAGTGCAGCAACCCAGCCTCAGATGTTCAACTTTAAAACTGCCTGGTGACTGGCACTTGAGTTGCTGATGAGAACAGGAAGTAGATTTCTCCTCCTGCCAACAATGTGTGTAGCTCTGTGTAAGGTGTAGCTGATCGAAGGGCCACATTCTCCTTTGGCCACTGCTGGCTGTGATGAAATGTGATGAAATCAAAATGGCATTAAAATTTAAAAATACAGATAATCTGATGACTGGGAAGTGTTAAGTTCTGTCAAACCCAAAGCTTTGCCTACTTCCCCCCTCTTTTTGCTGCTGCCAAAATTGGTGAGGTCTTTGAGGCTAGAAAAATATGATGGAGAAACTGGATTGTTTTCCCTGCAACTTTTTGTTCTTTTTAACACATCCTTCTTAGAACCAAATACCTCTCTCGCTTTTATTCCTCTTTCCTTCTCATTTCTCTTCTCTTCCCCATTTCTTCAATCCCTCTCACTTTTTAAGCTTTCCAATCCCTGCCCCCATGTTTATATACCCATTTTCTCTTTGTTTTCTCAGCCTTTCTTAGAAGCAGGTCTTCTCCAACTTGCATCCTTCACTCACCCCCTTGCTCCCTGGCAGCTCCAAAACTGCCTGGCTCCTAAATTTTGCACACACAAAACATGTATCACTGTGAATAAGAGATATGCTTTTTATGCTTTCCTCATCCATTGTTCCTTGGCTTAAAAATGCTTGTGTCTTCCTGTGAATACTCAGCGGATAATAAACTCCCAAAATCCGCTGTTGGGAAATGTCTTTATTGGGACCCACCAAAATGTCACAAAAAGTGTGACGAGGGTTCTCTAATGCCCTTTTGGGCCCTTTCCCCTGATGTGATCCTTCATATGGAGCTAAGCATCACTTTTCTCATCTATCCCTTACTCTTCCTGCAGGGCGGCCTCTTTACCTATACACTTTATGTTGCAGACAGATGGGTTTGTTTACCTAGTAAGCACTAGCACTAGAGGTCAGGAGTTGCAGGAACGCAAGCCTACTTGTTATCCTTATCTCTCAGGCTTATCAACTATTCCTGTGGTAGGTGCAGGGACACCAGGGAGGCTACAGGTAGGTAGCCGTGTTGGTCTGCCGTAGTTGAAATGAAACAAAACAAATATAATATAATAAAATAATAAAAAATAATAATAAATTCATTCCAGTAGCACCTTAGAGACCAACTAAGTTGGTATGAGTTTTCGTGTGCATGCACACTTCCTTTCAGCCCTATTTCAGCACTTGGCTGTGACACAGAAGAGGGCAAATACCTGTTTGCAGCTGCCCCAGAGAGCAGAGTTAAGGGTAGATTTCAGAGGAACTTTAGGAAGAAACCTCTTGATGGCCAGGGCAGTTTGACATGGAGGGCACTTGCCAGGGGTGGGCACTCTCCCTTGCTCGAGGTCCTTCAGGCAGAAGCTAGGCACTCCTCTGTTAGAGGATATTCTGAATTGAGAAGTTTGGAATAAAGGTCTTTCAAGGCTGGGCCAACACTCCTATTGATTCTGCATCCAGTGTGGTTTCCACTGCTGGTTTGGGAAGCAGTGTACACATGATGCTAGCCACAAGCCACTTCTATCCTGTCATTTGTTAGGAAATGCTGCATTTTGATGCATTTCCCCAAAAACTTGCTTCAGTACAAACTGAGAAAAAGAATGAGCAGGCTGTGTTTCAAGCTGGTAATGTGTACGCAGCCCAACTAGATGAGTCTATGAACCAGAGAGACTCATTCTCTGAATTCTAGAAGATTCACCCGTTTCCCCAAACAGCCATCTCTTTCAACAGATCCCACACTAATGCTGCTCCCATGGTGTAACCATCACTGTAGCTCTTCTGCTCCCCAAAACTCCCAGAGCAGCAGGCAGGACATTTGTTCAGTGTTGTCACTTACTCTGCCTGTTTCTCTGGAGAAAACGCACAGAGAAACGCAAGAAAACTTGGATGCAATTATCTAAGATGCATGTCGAAATAGAAACATAAAAGAACTAAATGATACAGACTTCCAACAGATTTATAGTCATCAAAAAACCGAGCTGAAGAAGGCGTGTACTCCGAAACAGGGCCCTGTCCTGGTTACCACCACTGAACCGTACATCTGATTCACACTCCGGATACTCCTTTTTGGCCCCATTTGATCCTTCATTCTTTATTCTTTATTCTAATTTTATATAATGTGGACTCGTTTTGACTGCTATTGAGACTTGTATAAAACAATTGTTGTGCACTGGTATTTCATGTACCTTTGTACTATATCATTGTATATTTGAAACGACATTATTTCTGCACTTAAACGTTGTATCCAAACTTACCATTACTTTAAAACTATCATACTTATACGTTGTGTTTAAATCTACTACTAGCTTCAAACTGTTATTCTTAGCAGAATACACACGTTTTTCATTTCAACTCTTGAGTAGGAATTATACCTTATATCGAAACTTTTGGCCAGAGTTCTTGATATATCCTTTTCAGTGTGTTTCTCTGGAGCTGGCAGCCATTATTATGACTACTTTTGTTATGCTGAAAGCCACCTTGAGCACGGTTTTAACTATCGGAAAGCGGCATACAAATAAAATTATGTATGTATGTATTCTTATATATTTTATTTATACCCCTTTCCCTGATGGGAATTTCCAAGGTGGTTTGGAAATTACCCCAAATGGAAATCATTCTTGTAGGATCTAATTCTACTTCCAGAATTTAGGATTCACTGATGCTTTTGACCCTGTGCTCTCCAGAGTTTAATGCTTCACTGCAGCAGCTGTTTACAGTGCAGCACTATTACAGAGTTGGAAGGGATCCTGAGGGTCATCTAGTCCAACCCTCTGCAGTGTGAGCTTAAATATGTTTACATGGAAACTTGCTGAGTTCAGAGGTACTTACATCTTGATAAGGACTGAAGCTTTGGTTACACAATAGCAGGGAAACAATTGAGACACTTCTTAAGGGGCATAATGGGATGTTCTGGGAAGAGATGAGGTTGTGTAGATTTAGAAAAATAGAAAAATAATAATAATGAGGTTTGTAACCTGCCACTTATTACTTGCATCTTAGAAATCTGCTTTAGACTGCCTGAGCACAAAATGTAATTTTCCATGAGGACCTCTTAACTACACAAAGTCATGACAACTTGGTTCCCGGTCTATTGGAGTTTCCTTTTCATCTTCACGTGCTTGACAAGTTATCACAGCAGGGAGGGTGACAGTGTTGTAATACCAGTAGTGGGATTGTAGTCTTTGCTAATGTAAACACATCACTTATGCCTTTGCAATGAGACCCACAGACTCAGCTGTTTTATGCAGTGATATAGCACTTTTTAAGCTCAGACCATGAGTTTGCAAATTCTGAAGTTTTGAGGAGAAGCACAGAAATAAGGAAGATCACAAGAAAGATCACAAGACAGCCCAGAGAACGTTTCTCAAAATTGGTGGAGGAGTATGAGGAAGAAAAACCTAGTACAATGCACTTGCTATCTATTATACAAACCCAATTAAATACTTGCAAAGCCCTAGCTCTTTCACTACCTCTTGTAGCCCAAGGATTAGGGCTGTACAGTGGTACCTCAGGTTAAGAACTTAATTTGTTCCAGAGGTCCGTTCTTAACCTGAAACTGTTCTTAACCTGAGGTACCACTTTAGCTAATGGGGCCTCCCGCTGCTGCTGTGCCGCCGCCACACGAATTCTGTTCTCATCCTGAAACAAAGTTCTTAACCCGAGGTACTATTTCTGGGTTAGCGGAGTCTGTAACCTGAAGCGTATGTAACCAGAAGCGTATGTAACCTGAGGTACCACTGTATATAGTCTATGATTCTGCTATTCCACAGGTAGAACAAGCACAGACATTGTCATGGAGTGCCAAATTCAGTAACCTGAGGGTGCTTCCAGATGAAAGGTTCCTGGCATAAGAGACTCTTAGCTTTCAAGCTTTTATGCACCTTCAGAAATAGTTTTGAAAGTGACTGGTCAAAGCCTGAAGATGTTTCAATAAACTAAGGCTATGTACACATTAGCAGCTTAAAATTCAGCAAGGTCGTTCCTCTCTTGCATGTTGTACACATCAGAGAGGGGGTGGAGATGCCTTCACCAATGTGCATTATGTTGGTGCAAGAGAAACCTATATCTGTCTATCATCTATCTATCTATCTATCTATCTATCTATCTATCTATCTATCTATATCTATCTTCTATCATCTATCTATCATCTGTCTGTCTGTCTGTTAATAAATTCCTGGATACCAGGATCCAGGTTGGGGGAAATACTCTTTGCTGAGAGAACCCCAGCAGAGATTTAAAATAACAAAATATGCGGCAAAGTAAAGCATGAAACTATAGGAGGTTTAGACCTTTAAAATATGCCATTGTGAGTTCCAAAACTTCCCTCTTTCTGCAGAATAGGAAAAGGCCACACATTTGGTAAGTTGAACAATACAGTGTGCAAAAGTATATGTAGGTCTGCAGACGTCAGCTTTCTTTTGTACAGTACTTGGATTACCTTGGCATTGTTGTTTTCAGAACAAAGTACAAAGCTCAAAAGCTTGCAACCTGCCAACTGTATCACATTGAAAGATAATTATCTCTACAGGGTTTGATGTGCTCAGTGGTGCAGTTAGCTAATTTCAGACTCTGGACTTAATGGTCTTATCCCACCCACTTTCCTTTAGGTGCTAGTATTACTTCATTTCAAAATCTGATAAGACAGCCCTGCTGATCTGCCCTCTTGGTCATTCTGCTGAATGGAGCCCTAGACGTCTGCCCCAAAGTCCTGCCCTGCTGGAGCCAACTAGGACGTACTTCCCTTTCCGTTTCAAATCTTATCCACAAATGCCTCATAATTTCCTTCAGCCTGATCAATATCCCATTCCTTACAGTTCTTTATTCTCTGGAACTGTCGCAGTAGCCATGGCCTGCGCCAAGCACTCCCATCGTAAACAGGTGCAATGCTGCTAAACAAAGGCACTTTGTGCAGCCAGGATGCGGGGCTCCTACTGTGAGCTGTCCCTGCTGCTGCATCGCGTGAAGTCTCAGTGGCCTTGCTGTGTGCCACTTTGACAATGGTGAAGCCTGGAACGCTGCTGTCATTGTGTTTGTGGGCTGGGAAATGAGATGCGGGAGTTACATCCTCCGCTCCCAGGTGGGAAGACATGTGCAGATGGGATGGATGCTTTATGGGAAGGGAGTTTGGTGAACAGTTCTTTCCGGCTCAGCCTTCCCTTTGAATCCTTTTTAAAGCATGTTAATCAGCCTTCATAGAATAGCATAATCAAATCCCCATTTGCTCCCACCAATCTGTGTCTGCAGCTCTTTGACGTGAGCCTGTGTTTCAGCATCTCTTAAAGCAAAAAAATAAAAAAGTGTTCACTGGCCAGTGCTTCATGAATACAACTGCTGTGCTGCCCTTCAACTTGGACAACACTGCTTTTTCCAAGACCCAGTGCCAACTGACAACCCCCAAAGAGTGAGATTTGCCAATTCTGGCAAAGGTGGGAAATCAGTGGGTACCAAAGGGAGCAAGTTCACACCCTTGCATTACTCGCTGGGCACTGCTGTAGATTCCTAATTATTATTATCAGACCTGGTGCTGCCTGAAAGATTTGTAGCAGCTGATGTGTAATGACTGGACACAGCTCTTTGCGAGTCCAGTTGGCAAGAGTTCCAGTAGGGCACGGGGCAAGGGAATTGGTGACTTAGGCAAAGTATATACATATATATATATATACACACATGCTCAAAGAAAGAGGAAAGGAACTGGTTCTGGAATTCTTTGGTGAGACCTGGTGGGGCAGGCATAGGCAAACTCAGCCTTCCAGCTGTTTTGGGACTACAACTCCCATCATCCCTAGCTAACAGAACCAGTGTTCAGGGATTATGGGAATTGTAGTCCCAAAGCATCTGGAGGGCCAAGTTTGCCTATGCCTGTGGTGGGGTCTGGGAAAGCACCCTCTGAAACGTACTAGGCTTTAGCAGTCTTCTGACTTTGTGTCTCACTAGCATTCACTGCAGCTCACTCTTCTCTTGCTTTTTCCTCTTCAAATAAGGCTAGGCCTTGCTGTACATGATTGACTCCCCTAGTGCAAGAGGCTGCTATATCTCCCAGCTTGAGCCTGGCTTTGTCAGGATCTTTTCTGAGCCCACTTGTTTCTTCAGATAGTTTAGGTAGCTGAACAATTTGGAGGTAGTCGCCCCCATGTTTTTCCTCTTCCCCTGGCAGATGGCTTCACTTGCTAATGCTTCCTCCTTCCTTTGGCTGGAAACTTTCCCAAAGGGATTATTGAGCAGCCTGCAGGAACCGACACATGGTGCCCATCTCTGTTGTGCTCTCTTCCTGCCAATCCCACCTCTTCATTCAGCCGGTTGGCCTTTGCTTGGGAGTCTGTTCTTCTCTGCCAGGCTGCATATGGCTCTGTCCTCCCCTCTCAGCTGGTAGGCACCGCTTCCTGCGCTTAGCATTTTCAGATGCACAACGGAGGGCAGGAACAATCTGTCTGGCTTAGCCTAACCACTGGCTGATGCTCGATTTGTTGTTGATTGAGAAGGACTAGCACCAAAAATCTACAGGTTGCCCTATAAGGTGGGCGGGGTGGTGGGAACCTTTCTGAAATGTGTGCTTGTTGGCTGTCTTATCTGGGCCAACTGAACTGATCTCTGTTGCTTGTCATAATATTATCCGGCTTTGTGTGCAAGAAAGTGTAACAAGTCAACTGCTGCCCAGAATTTCCCAGGTTCCTTGCAAATTGCACAGGCTTGACAGTACAGTATACATTTTGGATCGGCAGTACATTCTGTGGCCAGGGAAGAATGGATGGACTAGAATGGGAGGTCTGTTCTTCTCAGGAAGCATCACTATCCATGATGAACACACCCAGAGAACTGGGAACTGGAGAATTCTTAACAGGATTTCTCTTGCCTTCCAGCAGATTCTAGCAGGGACCTTGGCTTCTGTGACAGAGCAAAACTGATGCAGCTTAGGGTCTTCAAAAGTTTAGCAGTGATTATGGTGGGGATGTGAAATTTATGTGTTCATTTGTTTTTTAGTGCATACCTGGCCTTCGAAAGACAACAAAAGCAGCTTATGGAGGAACAGCAGCAAAATAATAGTTAAAAGATTCAAAAGCAGGCATTGTGAGAAATTCTAAACGTGTCAGAAGGGTTTGTAGATGACAGAAACATTCTATTCTGATAACCAGAGCAGCTTGGGTTAAATCATGCGCTTCCTGGGTTCACCGCCCACCATTCACAATCTCTACATGGCCTCAATCAATGTTCTGACAAGCCATGCATCCTCCACAACTCACCTTTCCATTCTGGAACCTTGCACCATCTTCTGGCAGAAACCTGCACCTGCAGTTCCAAATCTTTTCATTGCCACTGAATGATGCTGAGAAAACGCATGGGAGGAGGCTTAAACATTCTAAAGTGATACATACATTCTGAAGTAGTACATACATTCTAATTTGCTGTTAAAGGGAAACTCTTGTGTTATGGTATATGCAATGCATAGTAATACATTTAAAAACCTACAGATCTTAAGCCAGTAAAAATGTATGCTCTCAGAGTCTGTTATATCCTAATAAAGCATGGTTTAAAATGCTACAAAGGCATGTGCATAAGGCCGCATTTTCTACATTCCATGTTCAATGCTGCAGGACACAGTTAAACACATTAAGTGCCCCTGGAAAAGGCACCTTTCCCCTACCACTGTGCAGCAAAGACCAAGCAGTTAAGCTCCCACATGGGATGGCTCAGCTGGTAGACCATGAGACTCTTAATCTTAGGGTCATGGGTTCAAGTTCCATGATGGGCAAAATATCCCTGCATTGCAGGGGGTTGGGCCAGATGACCCTCAGGGTCCCTTATAACTCTACAATTCTATGATTCTATGGTTTCTGTGAGTCATGTGGATTGTTTGGAAGTGGCACAGGCTGAATGCCATTCTCCTGTTTATTGATGGAAGGCGATGTGTTCAAGACGTAGCATGCATGATCTCTTAAATGCGCAGATGTGTAGCAAGAAAATTCCCAAGTATCCTTAAAGCTCCTTAAAACTGATACCACCTGGCAGCCCAAGGGCCAGCAAGTGTACAAACTGTGTCAGAGGTGATTTTAGGGTAGCATGACCGGTACACTTGCTCTGGGCACCGCCCTGCAGGAGGGGCGTCAAAACAGTGCTGCAGATTAGAGCGTGAGAGGTGGGGGGACGGGGACACACACTGAATTTAAGAGCCTAAAATCTGCCTCTGATTGTGTTCTATGGACAACTTGTGGCTCATGAGCTCCATTCAGGAAAAGCTGTGGAACAGTCGAGAACAGCTGCACTTTTTACAGTATTCCCCCCACCCCCACCCCGGTGACAGTGATCACAGTGCGTTGCTCAACAAAACAGGCAGATCCATCTCTTTACAAAGGCAAGACTGTAGTTATTAAAACGTAAATTATGTATGTGCTTTAATTTGTAGAACAACAGAAGTTTATTAAGTAGTCCACTGAGACCCACAGCAATTTTCAAGTGGTCCTCAGGGGAGAATGTTTGAGAATTGTTGCTGTACATCAACGGGAAACACCCTTCTTAGTGCGACTGTTTCTGTAGATACTGTTGGAGCCAGTCTCCTTTTGGTGCTGCTTCTGCCGCTGCCACTGCCACTGTAAGCTATGGCTCTTTCAACATCACAGCCTAGTGCACTCCTTAAAATGCTTCACATTAAGCATTTAAATTAGCTAGCAGCACCATTATTTAAAGCACCCCAAAGCACAATGTAAATACTGCCATGGGATTTCTGCGTGCTCTGGGTTCAAAATATCTCTAAAAGAAATCAGTTACAACCATTCCACTGATTTTGTTAAAGCTGGATCACACCTATTAGGTTTTGTGGCATTCATCTGAACATAAATGTACTCCATAGTCAAGGTATCCCACATTCATTCCTGAGTAAATTCCCACAGATCTCATGATTTTTTTTTACCCACTCTTCAAATGCAAGACTTTTTCAGATGCTATTAAATCCCATACATGTTTGTGGTGTGTGTGTGTGTGTGTGTGTGTGTGTGTGTGTGCTATAGTTGCATTAGCATGGACCCAGCACCAACAGCATGATATCCTGGTCTCTTGGAAAGGGATGGGATGCAATTAAGAACATAATAAAAGAAAGGAAGCCTTGCTGGATTAGACAAAAGTCCATCTTGTCTAGTACAGTGGTGCCTTGCAAGACGAAATTAATTCATTCCACGAGTTTTTTCGTCTAGCGAATTTTTCGTCTTGCAAAGCACGAAATCCCATAGGAATGCATTGAAATTCAATTAATGCGTTCCTATGGTCAAAAAAAGTCCAAACAAAGCCAAATTTGGTACAACAAGAGTTTATTAAGTGCTCTTTAAAGTCACACATACTGTAAAGAGCATTTCAAAAATTGAAGGAACAATAAATTAAGTTTCTAAACATGACAGAAAAACATTTAAAAATCAACAAAGTGTACAGTACATTTTCTAAGACTCTGGGGGACAACTCGAAGAAGGTTCCTCTTCCACTCTTTGCTTCTTGCTGAAGAACCCCCTCCTCAACTGTTCCCCCAGCCACCCACCACACAGAAATTCAAATCCAGAAATTTTTTTAAAAAACAGCAGAGTGGCCCAATGGTCACAGAAAATCATAAAAATGCAGAAAAAAACCACACAAGCTTTCAGATTCTTGCAAACCCCTCCTCAACTGTTCCCCCAGCCACCCACCACACAGAAATTCAAATCCAGAATTTTTTTTAAAAAAACAGCAGAGTGGCCCAATGGTCACAGAAAATCATAAAAATGCAGAAAAAAAACACACAAGCTTCCAGATTCTTGCAAACCCCTCCCCAACACCAAGTCCTTGAATTCCAAACACCCCAACCCAAAACCCCCCCAAAAAGTTTTAAAAGTTTAAAAGATGTTTTGGAAAAGCTTCAAAAATCACCAAAGTCTTCAAAAACCTCACAAAAGGCTACCACTTAGGGTGCTCCTCATCAGTCAAGTCAAGTCAAGTCGCAACTGTATTAACGGTGTTAAGAAAAAGGAAACAAACTTGCAAGACGTTTTCGTTTTTCGTCTTGCGAAGCAAGCCCATAGGGAAATTCGTCTTGCGAAGCAGCTCAAAAAACGGAAAACCCTTTCGTCTAGCGAGTTTTTCGTCTTGCGAGGCGTTCGTCTTGTGGGGCACCACTGTATCCTGTTTCCATTTGTAGCCAGCCAAATACCTTCAGGAAGCCCACAAACAAAGCATTAGCAGAGCCCTCCTGTCATTTGTTCTGGCATTTGGCATTCTAAGGTATATTGCCTCTCAGGCTGGAGGCTCCACTCAGCTATCATGCAAATAGACATTGGTTGACCTGTCATCCATGAATTTGTCTAACGCCCTTTTGGAACTATCTAAGGCAAGCCATGTCCAATGGAAGTGAATTTCATAAGTTAATTATGTGCTGCCTGGGGGAAAAAACTTCTTTGTTTTTCTTGAATATACTGCCAGCCAGTTTCACTGAGTTACCTTGAACACTAGTGTTTGGCTGCAGTGGCATTGTCTTGATTGATGAAATAAGCACACGCTTGTTCAACAACAACAATCTGGAGAGAAATGTAGCCCAGTGCTGGAAAGGGGAACACACAGTTCATTTTATCTAATCTTTCTATCTATCTGTCTACCTATTTATTTATTTAAAAGGCTCACAAAACGAGAGAATGTTGCAACAGATGAGAAAGTAAATTTGCTGATGTTTATCACTGAGTTCGTTAAATAATAAGTTTTCCTGCGCTGTACATAGTGTAGAGAGACACTTAGCCTCTAAATTGTCTTCTTTTAAAGTAAATCTCCTGTCCTGACATTCATACATCCACATTCCACGCAGCACCTGCAATGGCAGCGGTTACGCTAGCTGTGTAGAAAACCACACTTCCCTAGCAGTTACTTACGTCAAGTATGCACAACAGCTGTTTCCCAGAAAACAAAGGGGTTTAAACCCAACAGGTGAATCTTTACTAAAAGTGTGCAGTGCAAATATATACAGTTTAAAGTAAGCCCCGACATATTCAATATTCTCAGGTATGTGCACACAGGATCACAGTCTTAGTCTGATTCGTTGTTTCTTTTCCCCAAAGACCTGTACTTCTGTAATGGAGTGTGTGGACTAGGAATTTCTAAAATAATTGCAATCATTCTTATCATACTACAGTCACTAGAATTGCTCAGACTGCAGTCACTAGAATTGTCATGGCTGTAAAAGTGCTCTAAAACTAATATATTCATTCCATTGATAAGCGTGGATTTACTTGGAAATAAGTCCCACTGAATTCACTAATAGTTGCTGCTGCTCCCAATGAAGTGTGCATCAGATCACAGTCCTACAACATCTTTCAATGGGCTGCTGTGAGTTGCTCTGAAAACTACGGCCTGAGATATAAATGAAATAAATTGCTGATATCTTTAATGACATAGGTGTGGACATCTTATTGTGATATTCCTTAGTGCATATAATACTATGCATATAATATGCAGCTTTGTTTATTAACAATTCTTGAAATAAAGATAGGCATGCTCAAGCTGTACAGTATTTCGTCCTATCCCTTTAGCAATGTTCCCTGTAGTGTTGGAAAACCAGAAAAGGGTTATTATTTTCCTGTCATTGATCCTTTCAAACCTTAAAAAGAATTAACTTTTAAAAATAAAATAGTAACATATATAAGGTCATGATGACAATTAATTATTTGTAAGAAAATTCATTAGCATTCTGTTCGCAGTTTCAAAATGGGAGATTCCTTTGTTTATCAGTGTTTTGTGGTCTGAATGTGAAAACAAAGGTCTTTCTGTTCCCCATTGGTGCTGGAAAGCCATCAGGACAGTAGAATCATACGGTTCGTCACTCATCAGATGATATAATATGGGTCATTCTTACCACCACTACTTCCTACTCACTTCTTGAGCCTTTCTCTCCTACTTTCTGTTCTTGATACAGTGGTACCTCGGGTTACAGACACTTCAGGTTATAGACTCTGCTAACCCAGAAATAGTACCTCAGGTTAAGAACTTTGCTTCAGGATGAGAACAGAAATCGCACAGCGGCAGCGAGAGGCCCCATTAGCTAAAGTGGTACCTCAGGTTAAGAACAGTTTCAGGTTAAGAACAGACCTCTGGAACGAATTAAGTTCTTAACCCAAGGTACCACTGTACTTTCAATTCCTCATGGAGTTTTAGCTAAGTCACATGAACCCTGTAAACTGTAAACTTTGCATCTATTTTCCTATGAAATCTTAGGAAATTATAGAGGAGGTCGTAGAACAGTAGAGGGTTAGTTTAAATTATGTCAGTTATATTTGTTTTGCAAGATAGTTCTGGGAAATGTAGCTATGGGGTTTTTTTGTTCATACCTTTCAGTTTCACAGCATTTTCAAAGTTTCAAAGCTGCACACAATCAAAATACAGCAATAATCAATAAAGCACAGTCCGCATCCTAAACCATTTAGATATTTAAAGGCCAAAACTAGCACTTTCAAATGGATCTGGAGACAAGTTGGGGAGCCAATGAACTTGATGCAATTCAGATGTAACATGAAGATCAAAAATGTGGTCCCATCAGCATCCTACCTGTTGCATTCTTGTGCCACCAGAGGTTTCTGACCATTTTTCAGCAGGGAAGTAATGAACCCATGTGTTATTGTGGCAAGATCTGACTTCACCAGAAAATAATACTTTTGTTTTATTACAAATTGCAGGTGTGCCCTTTTCTGATTTAGATCAAGCCTGAGGCAGGGCAAAGCTTAGTTTTAGTTTTGTTTGTTATATTTATGTATCATTTCACAACATTCAAAAGGCATCCTAAATCAATTTACAGTAGAATAAAAATATAAATATAATTATAAAACAAGAAATGTATTAAAAAAATAACAATAGAAATACTAAAAGTGTTCATCTAAAGATAAAGATAAAGAAAACATTCTGTACTGGTTACTTATTGGGGCAAGGGGGAATCAGGCAGCAAGGACTGGAGATGTGAATAACATAATACAGTGATACGTTGGGTTACATACGCTTCAGGTTACATACACTTCAGGTTACAGACTCCGCTAACCCAGAAATAGTACCTTGGGTTAAGAACTTTGCTTCAGGATGAGAACAGAAATCGTGCTCTGGCGGTGTGGCGGCAGCAGGAGGCCCCATTAGCTAAAGTGGTGCTTCAGGTTAAGAACAGTTTCAGGTTAAGAACGGACCTCCGGAACGAATTAAGTACTTAACCCGAGGTATTTAATTTCACTCTTGGGTCTGCTGTTTAGCTCCTTCTCTTGTCTTCTGTCTTATACAACACCCCCTTCATATCTTTGAAGGAATTAGAAAGTTCTGGTAGGCTCTTTTTATTTAAATTTATGGCTCTTATTGATGTAGGTGGTGGTAGGGAGATTGCTAAAACTGAAAGTGTGCCATTCTTGGTGCCGGGCAGGGGAGAAGCCGATTTGTATGCAAACTTAGACTTTGCATTTGGCCATCTTCTACAACTCTGTGAGAGCCAGTGCAGAGCACTGAATTTGGATCAGGGTACAAGTTCCTTTTCCACCACGAACATTGACCTTTGGCAAGTGTCACACCTCTCAATCTCAGTTTCTTTCTTTATAACATAGAAATAACAAGAGACCTGCCTTCCGGGGCTGCTGTGACAGCAAAGACAGTAACCTGGGCCCCATCTGCACTATGCATTTATGGCAGTAACCCACCACTTTAAACCGTCACCGCTTCCCACTTCCTGGAACTGTAGTTTGTTAAGGGTACTGAGATTTGATAGGAGACCCCCATGTCCCACATAGAGCTACAATTTCCAGTGTTCCCTTGGAAGAGGCATTGATTGTTCAACCACTTTGAGGACTGTAGCTCTTTGAGGGGAATAAGACTCTCCTATCCGCTCTTGGCACCTTTGACAAATTACAGCCTCCAGAATTATTGGGTAGTGGTGGCTGGGAAGCCATGACTGTTTAAAGTGGTATAATACTGCTTTAAATGTTTAGTGCAGACGAGTCCATAGAAAGCATATTTAAAGTGCTAGGTAAAAGTCAGAGTGAGGTGGCAGATGATTTTGGACATCACAGAGGACAAGCAACTTGTTAATTATAGTAAGAGTGTATTTTTTCTGCTGGGAAACAGTGCTTGTGGGATTTCCTGATTCAGGTGCCAAAATAACTTGGCCAGCCTTGGTACTATGCAGGGCTTTTTCCCCCAGCCGGAGCTCATCAGAACTCAACTCTGGCACCTCTCAGGTGGGCACCCCATTGCCATTATTTCTTTTTTAATTATTTTAACACATTCTTTTAAAAAAAATTACAAAGCAATAATCATAAATAAATAAGAATAAAGATGTGCACCCCACCACCGAGACCTTTCCATTACAACTATCCAACCTCCCAAAATTTAAACACCTCCTGTGATGGTTTGACCCATTTCTGTTTTAACAGTACAAATTCTACAAACACCCTCCATATCTCCTCAAAATAATTTCTCCTGCATATTCCCCATCTTACCTTAATGGCACATGTTAATTTATCATTAATAGCTATATCCCACACCTCTTTATACCACTCTTCCGTTTTATATTCTGCTTGCCACTTCCACTTCCTAGCTATAATAATTTGCGCAGCTATCAATAAATTTGTGAGCAAGTCCTTCATAGCTTGTGAACCTTCCACCCCATCGTAAATTGATAATAATGCTACCTCTGGACTTTTGGTCAGCTTTAACCCAGTGATTTCTGTTATCTCCTTAAACACCCTTTCCAATATTTTTTTTTTACATATTTACACCCCCACCACATGTGAACATAATTCCGTTTCCTGGCATCCCCTCCAACATAACACCAAATATTCCTTGTTGATTTGATTTAATCTGACTAGTGCTAAAACCATCTCCAAATTAATTTATAATAATTGCCATTTTAAGAGAACAAGGGAGAAGTTAATGGTAAGCTCCTGCACCACTTTTTCTAGAAAAATAGCACTGGTACTATGTACCTTTACTTAGGAGAGGGTCAGGGGTGGACTTTGGTAATCTTTCGTAATATGGCACCCTGTGTGTGAGGAAAGGCCTGTCTCTAAGGTGCAGCCAAGGTTAACAGGTCCAGGAAAAGCGGTTCTTCAAAAACACATAAAAACTTTATTTAAAAAACAAGGTTCATTGAAGAAAAAGGCTTCAAATGACAACACAAGTTAAAGCTACTCAGAAGCAAAGAAAGCAACAAGACTGTCTTGTCTGGTTATTAATCAGCTAGCACTCAAGGTGGTGCAAGTTGAGCAAAAGATTCCTGAGCATAGAACAGAATTCAGTTTGGCAGCATGACTGGTAGCAGCGATCATTGCATGATGAGCGCTGTCTTACAATAGCCCAAACCTCGAGCTTAAGCAAAACTGACTCGAATCATAAGACCTGATATGCCCAATCATAGGGCTTAATTGGTAGAGCTTTACAGATAATGAGCACTCACCCCTCCCGTCATGGTTTTTGGATCACCCCACTCTCATTAGCCTTAGCCTTGAAGGCCTAATAAGGGACACCTGTGCTCAGCTTCAGTACTCAGGAATCCCACCAGTTTCTCAAAAAAGGCTAACAAATCAGGCCCAAAAGATCTACCGGTATTTCCCTACACTGTGCGAGGCCAAACTCTGGCGTCCCCAAATAGATCTTCTCAATTATGAATCTTCTCAGTTTTGAGCCCCTTCGGCTTGGCACCCTGTGCAGGGGATCTGCCCCACCTCAAATCTGCTGCTGAGAAGGGGTGCTCTTTGCTGTCCCCCCCACCAGGCAGCCAAACGTCTTAGGTCAAAGTGTTTAGTACGCCGACGCCCTTCATTGGTTAGCAGCGCAAGGGACAGAAAGGGGAGCGAGCGTGCTTCTGGTTGTTCCCAAAGCGAGGGAAGAAATACCATGGCCTCACTGTGGTGTGTAGCCAGAGTAGCTGACCTAACGCATTCAGATGGCCATTTCTCAACGGGGGAAAGCCTGTGAGGAGTTTCCTCCGCTGTCGTAAGGAGGCGCTTCTGCCCTGAGGGAGAATTCTCGCCACCCGAGAGAGACTTGTACGACGGGAACTTGTTGCCACTTGCCCAAGTCTGAGCAGAGAGGCTTCGGCGTCGAGGCTTCTCTCGCCTGAGAGAAGCAACGTGGGCTGCTCAGGGCTGGGAATCGGTGCGCGTGTATGCTTTGCACAGCGTGGTGCAGCGGCGGCGGCCGTCTCAGGCTGCCTGCTACCCTTTCAGGAAGCCCATAAAAAGAGGAACAGGGTGGAGAGAGAGTGCGCGAACAAAGCCAGTGTGCCCCGCGCTGCGGACCTGATGGCAAGGAGCTGCTGGCGAGGGTCTGCCCTGCCGGGAATGACTCCGCAGCCCGGCCGCGGGAAGAGGGGCGGCGAGGCCGTGCAGAGGAGGTCCGAGGTGGTCTGAGGAGGACCTGCCCGTCCCCGAAGGGCAGATGTGGTGGCACCGGTCGTGGGATGTCCCGCGGAGCCCCCCCGGGAAAAGCACCGCCGCCAGGTACTGCCGACCGGCAAGGCTGGGACTCTGCTGATTTCCTCTCGCCGTCTGGGCTGACGCCCTGGTCTCTCGCACGGAGAGCTGTTGTTTACATCCTGCTATTGTGGAGGGAAAGGGCCTTTGCCATGGAATCCCTTCCTCCCCTTGGGGCCATTCGCCGCCTGCGTGGAGGAAGGGAGGCCTGTGTGGGGTAGGGGACAAGGCGGCCAGGCTGCTCCTCCTCCCGTGCTAATGGCTTTAACATATATCCGAGAGGCTGGTAGGATGCAGGGTGTCCTGAGAGGAGAGGAAATGGGGGTGGGGAAGCAAATGTGGTTCCAGGAATCCTGAATGTTTTCCCCTCAAGAAGTCATTGTTGTGATGGAGCTGCAAAGGGGGTATCCTCATTTCTTCCTAGATACTGTTGTGGGGAGTAAGGAGGGTGTGTTTTGGGCTCTTCCCCCTGCCACTTTTTGTGGTTGGAACTGGAAGGTTTCCATCAATGACCTCTCTCCCCTCCCCAGGGATGCTCTCCAAACTTGCTCCCATCCAGGGCTCACGCTGTTGTCAGGCAGAACATTTTGACTGATGAAATGGTATTATTATTTCTGTGAACTGCTTTGAGGTATTAACAAGTGGCATGTAAATATTGTGTGACAGTTGCTTTGGATGGCAGAAGCTGAAGGGCGGGAAGTGGACCAAGACGAGGGTGCCACACAATCTGATCTGCACCCTTGACACTAGCTGCTGCTCTCAGGCGCTGTAGAGGGTGCTACCCCATTGCCAGTATTGAAAGTAAGATTTAGCTGCCTGCCCTGTTGGCTTCTGTACATGGAATGGGGGGGGTGCACTTGCCTTTTGCCTCACGCAGCAAAATGTATTGAGCTGGCCTGGCTTGCTTCTATGCTGGGCTCCCAGTGAGCTGATGTGTGAAAACTCAAGAAGAAAGGAAGGAGCTGGCTGTGAAGTTCATTTGCTTTGCAAAAAAGGAAAGAGGTGTGTGTGTGTTGTGTGGGTTTGAGGGAGTGATGATGTTGACAGCTGCTCCCATTTCCAGGGAACAGGTGTGGGTTTCCTAGGTGAAGTCACCATCTCCCTTGGTGAGCATAAATAGTCTGCATGTTGAGCGATACGGCAAAGTGGTACGTAGCTTTCCATTTCTAAAACCACAGAGTGGTAGGCCTTTGAATACCAGATCTAGGTGAGAGGGGAAAAGCAAAACAGACAGCAAGAAACTATTCAGAGCAAGAAGCAATGGGATGGAGGGAGAGGGGAATGTCTAGCCGCAAACATAATGTGTTGCTGTTCCCTCCATACATTCCACTCTACCACACTGTACTGCATCTTCCCTCACACACGTACCCTGTGACCCACTGAAGATGTCTGAATATATCCCCTTGAAAGCACTCATGTAGATGGAATCGTTTCTTAGTTGAATGCTCCCGAGAACATCTGAGTTGGTCTGGGCAAGCTGCAAGGATAACTCAAGTATGATTCATTATGCTCTGTCTCATGAAATGGCAAGGATTTTAAAAGCAGTGGCATGATGAAACACAGCAATGCAAAACCTGTGTCCCTGACTTCAGGAAACTCTTTATCTGTAGTCAGGCTGCACATTTTTATTAATAACTTGCCTTCTGGAAGTGCTAGAGACTTACTTTAAAATAATAATTATGAAAGGCACAGCCCCGGGGGCAATCACTCCAATTGCACCATGCATAATCTGGCTTTGGCTATGTAAATGGGTGGCATATAAATAATACAATTATTATTATAAGAACATTTGCTGCTTGAAAAGTCTTCGAGGGCAGCCTGAGTGGAAGTGGCTACCATATTTGGGGATATACATTTTTCCCCAATACTGTTCAGTGGTTAACTTGGGATTCCCACCCCTCTCCATCTTTCTTTTCCTGGCTTTTTGCTTGAAGCATCAAAACTCTTAATCCAAGTGGTGTCTTCATACTGATTGCTGTTACACTTATCGGACCTCTGAGACAGAAGAGATTTATAACACTAGGTAAGAGATCTACTGGAGATTTGTAAACTTGGATAATAGTTCTGCACTTTGGTATGAGATTATTTTCCCCTTAGGAAGATTTGATGGGCTGGACCAGGTGACCTCCTTTTCTTGCCAGGTTCTGTGTGCATAAGATGTCAAAACACATGCTAGGGTTGTGCCAACTTTTTTTTAAGGCTTTCAATGAAACTATACCATATAAAGATGCAGAAAAATAAATCTTAGTTCAAATATAACTCATGTAGTCCTTGCAAGAATCCAAACAACATTTTTTTTAAAAAAACACCACGAGTACATATTGAGCATATTCAGTTGAAGCAAAGCTGTATCAGCTGTGTCACAGTCAGGAACCAGAAATCCAGCCTCACAGTTTAAGAGATTACAAAGCAGGGGGTGTGGGCTTTGTGCAAGATAAAGGGCCTATTATGCTACAGAACTTTTAATAATAATAATAACAATAATAGATAATATGCTGCCCTTCTGACTGGATTGCTCTAGCCACTGTGGCAACTTCCAGCAAAATAAAACATCAAACATTAAAAACTTCCCTATACAGGGCTGCCTCTTCTAAAAGTCATATACAGTGGTACCTCAGGTTAAGTACTTAATTCGTTCCGGAGGTCCGTTCTTAACCTGAAACTGTTCTTAACCTGAAGCACCACTTTAGCTAATGGGGCTTCCTGCTGCCGCCGCGCCGCCAGACCCGATTTCTGTTCTTATCCTGAAGCAAAGTTCTTAACCTGAAGCACTATTTCTGGGTTAGCGGAGTGTGTAACCTGAAGCGTATGTAACCCGAGGTACCACTGTAGTTGTTTATCTGTTTGACATCTGATGGGAGGGCATTCCATCACTGAGAAGGTTGACAAGCCCCATCTGCCCCTAATAAAAGAAAATTAAACCACACTGAATAGAATGTGTCTCGCTTTGTTTAGCCATTGAACAAGTGAATTTTTTGTGTCAGCTTCTCTGATATAGCTAGGAACGAAACCTGCTGTATCAGGCTCCTGTTGTGACTCCCTCAAGATGTTTCCAAATGCAAGTCACAAGCATTCTTCCTGCCATGAGCAGGAAGTTAACAAGCTAATGTTTTGTGGGCCACAATTTGTTATGTTGTGGGCAATTTGTTCTGTCCTGTTCCAATTTATAGTGAGACTGTGATCACAAGCCTTAGCTGGGATTTGTGCTGCTCACATACAGCCCTGCTGCCATGAAGAACTGCCATAATGTAAGGCAAAATAGATGCACACAAGTGTAACTCCAAAGAGAAAGATACCGGTAATTAATCAAAATAGCTGAGAGTTTTGAAGAATATGGGAATGCAAATCTAATCATTTCCATGTTAGTGAAATTAAGTGATGTCAACAGAAATGAAGCCAAAACAGAACCACAGAAAAAAAAGAAGAGGTATCAGAATGACTGGTATATTTGGGGGGAGGCCCATAGCTCCGTGCTAGAGCCTCTGCTTTGCATGCAGAAGGTCCCAGGTTCAATCCCAGCCTAGACTGGGCTGGGAGAGACTCCCTCCTGAACCCCTGGAGAAATGCTACCAAGTCAATGTGGTTAATACTGAGCTAGATGGACTGATTGTCTCATTCAGTATAATGCAGCTTCCTGTGTTTTATGTACCCCAAGGATTGCAGAAGTACCGACCGACCAACCAACCAACCAACCAACTGAAAATCCTTTTGAAAATACAACAATTAATGGGGCACACCTTTAAAGAACAGCCCTATGGTGACTGAGCATTCTTGGTATCCATGGAATGCTGAGCGTCAGTCAGCATTCGTGGTGGTGGTGCAGAGTGAAATAGAATGCAACACAGCATTCTGGAGGAGAGCATTACTTGATGGCTGGCAGGAACTCTGCTAGGAAGTTACCAGTACACTTAATTTTTGTTGTTGCAGGTCCTATTTGTCTAATCTAATCTGGAAATTCCAGAAAGTAATCCCAGAGAAGCAGGACAGTGAAGCCTCTAGGAGGAAGTTGCGCCCTGGCTCATTCATAATGTTCCAAATTGCACTCACATAAGGCTGAAGGCTAGGCTCCAGGAATTACAGAGGGCAGCTTAGGCTAAAGGCAGCAGTGGGGAAATACACAAAATGTGAAAATTTGCTTGGAGACACTTGATGTCTTTAGTTTTCACCAATGGAGGCACAAACCAAACAAGCCAAGTCCTGGGTCACGGGGGAGACCTCAAATTGCTTTACAGGGATACAGTGGTACCTCGGGTTACATATGCTTCAGGTTACATACGCTTCAGGTTACATACGCTTCAGGTTACAGACATAGCGCTTCAGGTTAAGAACTTTGCTTCAGGATAAGAACAGAAATCGTGCTCCGACGGTGTGGCAGCAGCAGGAGGCCCCATTAGCTAAAGTGGTGCTTCAGGTTAAGAACAGTTTCAGGTTAAGAACAGACCTCCGGAACGAATTAAGTACTTAACCTGAGGTACCACTGTATTTCCATAGGTAACTGATACCAAGTGCCTTTGCAATGTAGGTGATCACCAGCGCCAAACGTTATTGCCATGCCATAGGAATCAATTTTTAGGGGCCGTGGGGTCTTCAGCCCCCTTAATAAAATATTTGAGGGGGCTGGGCACCCACAAAGTTGACGTGCGTTCCCATTCAAATAGTGTGTGTATGTGGGGCACAATATTTTATTCAAGTTGGCACCTCTGATTCATACTTCGCTTTGTGTTTTTGGTCCAAACCGAATTAAACTTTTTGTTTGAGTACGTATTCTCTCTCTAGCTTCCTTTCCCTATAAAGTATTGCAATCCGTTTGCTCTGTTCAGGCACGTGGCCTTAGATTGCAAATGAGCCGGCAGGCTCCCATTAGCAGCGGCAGAACGGTGATAACACTTTGCTAGGTCCGACAAATCCAGATGCTTAGAGCAAAAGCACTTCTTCGTCACTCCGTGGCGCTGCCGCCAGCCCTGGGCCACAGTCCTAGGCCAGTATCCCAGAAGGAATTCCCTCGCTGGCCTGCGGATCCCCATGGATGCAACTAACCCCTACAGTTGCACAGGCCACGCTGCCCCCAGATCTATCCCCTAGTCTTCCTTGAGCAGAGAGGCGTCCGCGTGTCAGTTCTATTTCTCCCGCCGGGTGCCTGAAGGGGAGGGCGCTCCTCCAGGCCTTCCCTGCGCGACCGCTGTTATTCCGACCCGCCCCTCGCTCTGCCGCCGGCTGCTGCGCATGCAGTGCGCACGTGGGAACGGCAGGTGGAGCTGGCTGCCTGCGTTTGCCTGGGTGTGCGGGCTGCGAGGAGGCAGCTTCCCGGGCAGCTATCTGGGGTCCTCGGGCGCTTACCTTGCTTGCTGCTGATACTTCCTGCAGCGCTCCAGTTTCCCGACGAGGCGCGCCGGGGATCGCAGCCGAGGGTTGAGCTGGGCATGCAGCGCCCACCGCGGGGACGCGCGAAGCTGTGGCGCGCCAGTTGACTGCTGCTGCTGCTGTTCTTGGGGAGCTGCCCCGCAGATTCGCCCTCGGACGAGGCAGCCTGGCGCCGCTTTCCGCCTCTCGCCCGCCTTGGCAACGGATTCATGGACTCGGGCGAGAGGCTGCCTCCGCCTCCGCTTCCTTGTGAGCCCGATCGCCGCCGTCTTGTCCCGCGGGAATGACTGGCGTCCTGCCGGGCAGGTGAGCGAGCAGCGCAGCCGGCAGGCGCATGGAGCCGCAGGAGGGCACCGAGAGGGACTTGGGCGGCGGCGGCGCTGCCGGTGGGGGTGGTGCCGCGGCGGCGGCCGCCGCCTGCTCCAGCTCGCCGTCCTCCGCTAGCTCGGAGAGCTCCATGTGTCCGGAGCCGGAGAAGGTCCCCGCGCGGAGGCACAGCAAGAAGAGGTTTACGGGGCTTAAGATCTTCGGCCGCAGGTGAGCGGGTGGGCGAGCTCTCCCAAAAATGGGGCGCAGATCCTCGTTCTTGGGTGACGCCGGGGCGCCCCGATTCCCACCTGGGGCGCGTCATGGAGTTCGCCTGACGCGACCTCTTCAGTCCGGTTACCTGCCCCGCCGTATTCGGGAGCCAGAGTGGAATCATGGAACGTGTGGAGGTGATTCCCCTCTTCTCTGCCCGCTCCCCGTTTTCTCAGCGTCAGTGTACATGAGACTAGCAGCCCGGGATTCCAGCCTGCAGTGTTGGGGTTTTGGAACGAGCTGGTGGGTGCTGCGAATTAATAGGAAGGAAGGTAGAGCGTCTTGGTTACTTGTAGGTGCGGGAGGATGCACTCAAGGGTTGTCCCTGCCTATTCCTTGTATTGGGGAGCATCTAAAGCATTGACCGGCATTGCAAACTGTAAACATCAAGTGCAGCTCTTGTTCTTGCCCCTCAAAAACTATTTTTTCTTTCTCACTGGTTAATTCTTGAGCACATTCATTCAACAAATGAAAGTGTTGTTATATCTGTTTGTAGAGAGTGTGTGTGCTTCCCCACCCCACCCCGTTTTTGTGGGAAAAGTTAATAGCTCCCCACCCACCCCATGCCTCCACCAAGTGCTTCACAAAATGTCCCTGGGCGTCATTGCCTGTTGACAAGGAATAGTAGCTTTTGAAACTAGTTGAGGTTACAAAAACAAAGGCTATAGCCTTCTGCCTCATTGTGACACTGAGCTTGCTATTCCCTCATGGCACCTAAATCTTGGAAGGAACTGGGCTGTTGGTATTTGTCTGGGAGACAGAAATGGAGGAGGCGGTATCAGGGAAGAAGAAACATCCTTGCCAGGCACACTACTGTAGTTGTATGGTTCTTAGGGTTGTCCTTTCCAATGTGCTGTTTGCCCTCAGGCCCTGTGTAACATAACTGGAAATACTGATCTCATATTCAAACACAACTTTTACGTTTATATCCTGCCTTTCCTCCAAGGAGCTGAAGGTGAAATACATGGTTCTCAGCCATTTTATGTTCACAACAACCCTGTGAGGTGGGTTAGGGAGAGAGAGAGAGCTATTAGCACAAGCACCCCAGTAAACTTCATGGCAGAGTGGGGATTTTAACACTGATATCTGAGGTCCTAATCTGGCATTCTAACCATTATACCATAGGGACTCTCTTTGTAATCTCTGTGTTGCTTTTTGGACAACAGTGGAAGATTTCAGGTTTGGAGATTTCCAGAGTCTGTTAGCTGGAAAAGTCACACAGTATAGGAATGTGAACCCACCAAAAACTCTTTCTTTAGTGTACAGCATGGTTTCCTACCTTTTTTGTCTCACAGATCACTTGAAAATTGCTGAGGTTCTTGGGGGACCGCTTAATTATTTTTCTGCCTATTGTAGCAAGTGTAATGCATTGTGCTGGATGCTGAGTGATTAAGAAATAAAAGAAGTGATATAAATACAATTAAAAACCAGAATTAACATTTAATACGATGGCTGTGCCATCTTTCATCTTCAACCACAAATCCACAGACACACCATGACCACAGTTCAGGAAACCCTTGGTGTACAGTTCTTGTGTGCGCTGACAAGTGACCTGACACCAATGATTCCCATGACTGGAAGATTTGTGATGGCTAACATAATCTAGGCTCCAAGAGTGCCACAAGTAGAAAGGAAGAGCTAAAAGTGCACTGCAGAGCAGATAACTCAAGCAGGTGAGCTTAGCCACAGGCTGATAGAAATACACATACATGCACACACCATTAGTGTGCATGGGATTTTTACAAAGTATTGGCAATATATTATTGAGGAGTTATCTAGAAGACTTTATAGAAAGCTGAGACTGAGACTAGTCCTTAAGACAATCGGGGAATCCATGGCAGAAATCTCAAAACGTATGCAGAAATGTTTGCTCAAGAAAGTAAGCCAAGTCACATATATATCGCCATGGATTCATGCAAACACTATCTCCTTTAAATACTGGAGAGAATGGGAAGACAGAGTAATGCTCGCTTGCGCGCTCTCTCTCTCTCTCTGAGGGAGACAGTAATTTTTAAAAGGAATTTGACCTTACTAGGCCAGCTAAGGCTGAACCTCACTGCTTTGGGGGCTGCTTTCATGGGGCCCATGTTACCACTGGGACAAGTGCTCACTGGCTGCAGTTGTTGGTCCAGTCTCAGACCAAGCCATTTCAGGAGAAGCTGGAGGGACCAGCAGATCTAATTCCCAAATGCTACCCCAATTGCAGGTAGGCAGCTGACGGGGGTTGGCTAGCAAGTCCTCACTATTACTGCTGCCGCTGCCGCTGCCCAAAGCCCCACTTTCTGGGCTGAGCTGACCACAAATGCTATTTGCCTTCCTTCTTGCTACAGCTTGAATCTAGTTTTGCACATGCAGGGCAGCAGTGTACATGTGCTTTTGGGATTCCCCTTGCCAAGTATGAATGCCTCTCAAGGTACCCTTGCACAGAATGAACATAATTAAAAAGAGGAGAAGCAAGGGCTAAAATTGCACACAATTATCAGCTGTGCTGGGGGTGCTCCAAACACCCAGGGATGGGTAGTTCTATTGTGACCTACTTGAAATTGGGGTGATCTGTACTCTGCATGCCCTTATTTCTAGGCATTCTCCCATAATATGGCAGTTGATGGCTCTAAAAGTTAAATCAATGGATAACCAAACTAGAATGCATTGTATGTTTGTTGTTTATTTTGACCATCATGGTCATATCAACCAAATGCACTGTATATAAATGAATTCATGTTTTCCCTGAATAAACTTTCATTTTGTTTGACAATGTTTGTGAACTTCGCCATGGATAGTTAGAAATTCGGGCCTAAGTTCACAGAAATATCTCTTTGCTGATTCTTTCCTCTTTTTTTTATATGGTGGTGAATTTTGAGGTTATAAAGGCCCTGTGATAGATTAAACTCGCTCATCTGTGATTTTTTAAAAAAATTGTTCTAATTGGTCACCTCTTTCTGAATAGAAACATGTGGTTATGGTAGCAGCTATTCTGTATTAAATATAGTGGTAAGCCCATGCACTTATAATCAGCCTTATAAAGGCTACTTACTACCAGGTGAATGTTTAAGTACAAGGCTGAATAAAACTCTTTTAGGAGCAAGTGTGAGAATCTGGGTCCACCTGATCTGCTTCTGGATCCATAGTATCCAGTAACTCGACGCACTGCTGATTTCCTACCTTCTGCCCAGAGATTTCTATAGAAAGCAACTGCACCAGTGGTGTGGATGGGTTGTATGTAAAATATTTCAGTGGGTATAGTCCATATTTTGTCAGAGCACAACATAAATCCAGCATGAATGGATGACTCGGGAATAATACTAAACATACCTTGCCCAAACCTGAATTACAGGTCTAGCTGTGGTGGGGTTTATGTAGAATAGTTAGAGGAGCTTAGATTCAAGAGAAATATTCCCTTTTCTCTTTCTCATTTGAGAAAGTATCAGACTCTCCCTTCCTATCCTTGCAGTTCAGCTGCCCTATCTTACACGACTGAGAAAAAACAGGGCACCTGTAATTGCTGGAACAGGAATGGAAGCATTGATGAAGCATTTCTGTCTGGGGCTGTGGTAACTCTGAAGCTCATGTTACAACATCTATATCTTAGTGAGGGGCACTGCTTGTTAATGAATGCCAGTCTTTTCCCTGTGATCCTTGATGATCAAATTAGCATGCAAGTAATTAGGTCTTGTATAGGGACGCGGGGGGGGGGGGGCGCTGTGGGTTAAACCACAGAGCCTAGGACTTGATGATCAGAAGGTTGGTGGTTCGAATCCCCATGACGGGGTGAGCTCCCGTTGCTCGCTCCCAGCTCCTGCCAACCTAGCAGTTCGAAAGCATGTCAAAGTGCAAGTAGATAAATAGGTACCGCTCCGTCAGGAAGGTTAACGGTGTTTCCGTGCGCTGCTCTGGTTCGCCAGAAGCGGCTGAGTCATGCTGGCCACATGACCCAGAAGCTGTACGCCAGCTCCCTTGGCCAATAAAGCGAGATGAGCACCGCAACCCCAGAGTCGGCCACGACTGGACCTAATGGTCAGGGGACCCTTTACCTTTACCTAATTAGGTCTTGTATACCTACATCCTGAAACGTTAATTATTTTTTTTTAAAAAAAGCTGTTAAATCTGATCAAAACTTGGATGCTAATTGATTGCTTGGGAGCAATCACTCTTCAAAGCTGGCATTTTGTAGGCTTCTGGTTTTAAGCATTTGGGGTTATGTAGCACTTAAATTCAATTCACAGGTACAGGAGACACAACTGGGCTGCCCGTAAAGTGTGAATTGGAGATGCTAGTCTTGGCATCACGTTTTGGGAGAGCTGAACTTGGATGCCTCTCCCTGGTCACTTTCCCTGTGGAGGTGGCAAAAACATTAGTGCTTGATAAAGTGTGAATTGGTTTGGCAGAGGAGAGTGGAGAGGTGTTGAATTCCAGGTGAAAGGAATACAGCCAGCAGACTCAAAATATAGATAAAATCCTGCTGATAAATCCTTCTAGCTGCTAAGGGAAGTGATACCCATATCAAAGAACTGAATACCATTCTTTATGGCAATGGCAAGGTTTCCCTTTAATATTATAAATTTCAATCTTTTTTCCCCACTTAAAAAACCTGCAAAGCATTCTCAGACACCTTTTCCTTCCAGACCACATTCTTTTTTATTTAGAAGGTTGAACAAATGCGCCCAAGAGTTGGCTCTTTCCTACACACAGGTAGCTGTGGAACATACTACTTTGTCAGATGCTCCTAGGAATAGTACTCTGTGTATGGAAAGCAAGCAGAAGCTGGTCTGACACCTCGTTGTTATGCTGCACAAGTGCCGTCTCACTGCGCTGATGGAGGACCTCTGTGTGGGAAGCTATTGGTATAGATGGGAAGCAGGCTGTAATTTCAGCTTCAAGGGATGTAATTAGAACCCCAGAAGACAGTGCCCTGGTATCTGATTAAGCTGTCGACAATGTGTTATGGCAAATGACTGGGCTCCCTAAAAGTCATAGTGGCTGTTGGCCAACTTTTGTTCGTAACCGTATTAGCCCATGTTTAAATGGCAAGCTTTAGTGAAGTTGCCATTGTGACATCTATGTGAAAAAATGGGCAAAAATTGCAAGAGGTTAAAAATCTATTTGGTGGGAGGCCGAGGCAAAAGTGTGTCCTTGTGCTAATGTGGCCTGTGCTTTCTCATTTCTAGGGCAAATTATGCACCTGGTCCTGACAGGCATCCCACTGTGCCCCAACAAATCTGTCCCTAGAGTTTCCTCAGCTCTAGAATTAGCCAGACATGTGGTCCCTTGATCACTTAGAGGTCACTAGTGAAGGATGCTGAGAGGATATTATGTGTGTCGCCTTCATTCGACTCCATGCTGGTTGAGAACTATGTAGTCATGAGGGGCAGGATGTGGTGTATTTACCTGAAAAGCAGTTAAATTGTTCCTTTACTCTCACTTTTGAAATAAAATAAATCTGTGGATGACTTGGCTGCATTTTATCCCTGAATGCAAGGTGAATAAAGGGATGTCTGGAACCATCTATTAAAAGCTGCATTTGGAGGATTTGGTTTGCAGCTGATTTTTCTTTCCCTCCAGATTAAACCCGAAACATCATTGTAGTCCTTGAGGGATGGAAAGGATAATTGCTGCTTTCCTCCTTGATAAATTTGATCCCTGTTTTCCTCTAGAACAGTGATTCTGAACCCTCCCCTCCAACCCCCTGCAGACTGCTTGAAAATTGCAGGCAGTCTCAGTGGACCACTTAATTTTTTTCCCTTGTTCTACATATCAAAGCACGTACATTACTCAGATTTTAATAACTCTGGTCTTGTCCTTCTAATGAGATGAATGTGCCTTTTTCGTGAGCAAAGTTCTGTGAAGTCAATTCTTCAGTCATCAGAAAGAACATACCAAGTGCAGGGCCAAGTTTGGTTGTTCTTGTCTGCTCTGCAGCCTTTTCTGAAAAGTGCCTGAGAGGTGGATTACTTTTTGCCTTATTTGTGGGCATGATGTGCTAATTTCTTACTAGAGCTTTCTGGAGTGGTGCTGTGCTGACCCCCATTATGTTACTCGGAGGAGCTTTCCCCCTGTCAGAATAATTTTTAATTTCCAGTGTCTACTATCTAAGGGTGGAATTAACGTAGTACTGAGTGTGCATGGGGAATAAGATATGCTCACACAATGAGGCTCTTCCTCTTGTGATCTCTCTTGTGTTCCCTAAATCTGTTCTGGGGGTTCCCCAACCCTCCAGATAAGGTTTAGGTGGCCCAGGGGGTAGAGAGGTGCAGAGGTCCCTTTGCACGAGCAGACCCTGCTGCATGCATGCTGTAACTTCCCACCCCAAGGCTAACTTCAGAGAAGCGCACCCTCCAGCGAGGTTGGTCTACCTTTGCTCTTTCATCTCATTGGAGTCCCTTTTGTTAGAAAGAGTGTTAAAACCATTCTAGTTTACACGTGACTCTCAGGCAGGATGTGAGCTGGAGGGTGAAAGCAACAAGTTTCTGTTTGCAATACAGTGACAGCTGTCGTTCAGTATGTCTGTCCGAACTTCTTCTAGAATATCACCCCTAATAGCATATGGAGACTCTATAAACTCCTATGAGGGAGGAGGGTCTACACAGAAAATAAAATTTGGGAAAGGGAGAATGTGTGTTATCACTTTGTGCCAATATGGAGGATAATTGCTTTCTTTAAAAACTGTACTAAGTAGGGAGAGGCAATATACTTCATTTCCCAGGTGATCCTTGGTGCTGACCATTAGCCAAAAGGAACCCACGTATTGGTTGATTTCCTTCCATATATTCTGAACAGATGTAGTGGGATGTTGGCCTCTTGGATGGAAACTTACCCTGCTTTGCCACATGAATCATCCAGTCCTTGGTTTTAATAAGATGTGTCCATAAGGGGGGTTTTTTTTGGTGTTTTTTTTTAAAAAAGTCAAACTACATAATTCACCCCCTTAAATCCTGAGATGAGCCTCAGAATTATGAAGCATGAAAGTGTTATAGAAGTTTTGCCAACTTCTTGTAACAAGCTTTTCAAATGCAGCTTGCTCATTTTCATAATTCCACAACTCTTAGCAGGAAACGTCATCCTTCTTCTTTTCGACAATAAGCTGTGATAATTAAAATTAGGTTTTAGTTGGCTAACTGAGGAGGTCTAGTTTTAATTGGAGCTTTGAATTTAGGGCCCACTTGTTCATTTTTAGGCTATTTCAGTTCTGATGTGTTACTATAATAGGAAATGAAAAGGAAGGAAAGGTCACATTTGATTTTTCTTTTTAAAACAGTGAGTGATAGCTTTATTAAATTGCAAGTTATGTCATACTTCCTTCAGGATTTCAAAATCCCTATATTCAAATGTACTTAGCTAAAAGGCAGCAGACTAATTAAATTCCTTAATTGGTTGACTGTCCTAATTCCTCCCCCCCAAATCTCTGGAACAGAGTGTGATGGAATTGGTGCAGGTCCATATGGGTTTCCTTCAGCACTTGCATGCACTTTCCCCTTTCTAGCAGTGTCTGCTTTTACCAGAACCACTGTGTTGGGAAGATGACGAGCAAGGGTGGCATAAACAAGGCACCCAGAGGCTTTATTGATGTGCTAAGTGTAGCAGCTAGCTATACATACTTGCGTGATTTGACATATAGGGGAAAACTTAGGTATGCTGTTTCATTTACTGGAGGGAGGTGGGTAGAGGAGCTGGGTGTGAAAGCCATAAAAGGAGAGCACATCTGAGGTAGTTTACACATGGTTTACGTTTGCATTTTGGAATGGCTGCTGACATGAGGATTGGTGAGTTGGTGAGTATTAGACAGTAGCTGCTCCCAGCTGCAAGCTTTTCCACTAGCAATCACTCAGGTCACAGACCATTTGGGTTAAATATTAGGTATGTATGATGGTTATGGGACGCGGGTGGCGCCGTGATCTAAACCAGAGAGCCTAGGGCTTGCCGATCGGAAGGTCGGCGGTTCGAATCCCCGTGATGGGGTGAGCTCCCATTGCTCGGTCCCTGCTCCTGCCAACCTAGCAGTTTGAAAGCATGTCAAAGTGCAAGTAGATAAATAGGTACCGCTCCGGCGGGAAGGTAAACAGCATTTCCGTGCACTGCTCTGGTTCGCCAGAAGCAGCTTAGTCATGCTGGCCACATGACCTGGAAGCTGTACGCCGGCTCCCTTGGCCAGTAAAGCAAGATGAATGCCGCAACCCCAGAGTCGTTTGCGACTGGATCTAACAGTCAGGGGTCCCTTTACCTTTACCTTTATGATGGTTATGGATTTTGTATGCCCATACGAATGCGTGGGCTGGTACTAGAACCAGCAGGCTGTAGCACTAATAAGCTAGTGGTAAATTTTACCACTTTTGCCTTGAGGACTTTTCAGGGACATTTTAAAGTGTATTGTTGGGGTGGGCAGACAAGGGCTCATGAGGCAGGTTTGGAGCATTCCAAGTGACATTTTTGAGCAATTCAAGACTTGAATTACATGAAGAAGATTCAGACATGAATACATTCCAGGGGCAGAACACATCCATGCACTGTCTGCCTTTCCCCCTGTCTCCACATGTCTCCAGTTCCACCTCTCACATACTGACCATCCCTAGATTTTCTGACCTGCTTACCTTTGCTGAGCACCGACGTGTAAACTCATTGGGTTTTAAGTGTTTACTTGCAAGGGGCTTCTCTACTCGCTCAACCTCTAAGCAAAGGCAACACCGCAAGTTCATGCAATGGCAAGTTCAGGAAGTGCAGACAACTGTGGCACCACCTTTGCATATACTGTACAGTATACATGTTTGGTCATGGACCAATCTTGCTTCAGGCAAGTTGTCAGAAGAGACAGCTGGGCCAGATATGAGATGGTGACAGGACAGTTTTGTGGTAGGTCTTATTCCTTCTTTGGTCATTACCTTCTTTATCAAAGAGCTGCTGTCTGAATTTCTGGAAAGGTGCTGCCAGTCTATGTAGACAGTATTGAACGAGAGCAGGGTTTCCCAAATTTGGGGCTCCAGCTGTTTTTGGACTACAGTTCCCATCATCCCTGACTACTGGTCCAGCTAGCTAGGGGTGATGGGAGTTGTAGTCCAACAACAGCTGGAGACCCAAGCTTGGGTAACCCTGAGCTAGATGGACCAATACACTGTGTCATGTTAAGGCAGATTCCTGTGTGCCTGTCAAATATTATTATTATTATTACCATAGTAAGGTATTTAAATCCTATCTAGATTTTTTTTCTGGAGCCGCAGCTGTGTACTACCAGGCAATCATACAAAGCTATCTCTGCCAGAAACTGTATGTCTTGGGACTTGGCTAGATTCTTGTCTTACCTCACACAATAGATTTGCTGCCTTACCTGTAATGCAAATCCATATTTGCTCCAGGGTGATTCCCAACATCCCTAGGAATTTCCACTTGCCTCTCCCTTTGCTAAATTCCACACAAATCTAAATGTCTGTGCTTTAGTTTTCTCCCCCTTGGGCTATGATGGTAGTTAGAAGAAGTGTTTGCTTTCTATGAAAAGCTACTGCGCATTTTGGAATGCCAGAAGGAAGGTAGTGACGCCTCCCCCACCATACAAAAGTGGTCTATTAACAGCATGATAGATCTGAAAGCACATGAAACCACTACTTTGACCATCTTGAAACCACTTGTGCACACCTTCGGTTCTCTGATGGAAGAAATATGGGATATAAATATAGAAACATTAACCAATAATTGTTTAGGAGATAGCTAGACTCTGCGGCAGAAGGAGACAGGTGCCTTTTTTTAGCAGCAGCAGCAGCAGCAGCAGCAGCAGCACTTGCTGTAGATTTTGAAGGGAGCAGCTTAACCCATTATAGTCTCACTAAAATGAGAGAAGCTTCACTTTCTGAAATTCTGTGCAACTGTTTTAAAGTATAATGACTTACTCCCATACTGAATCTGGCAACTCTTAGACCACATAGGTGGGTGGGGAGACGTAGCTTTGCAAATACATTTTTTCCTATCCGTGGCATGCCTGCTTCCATAGTCCCTCCTTGCCAAGCTTGTTACTCTTTCCACTGATAGAGCAGGGGGCCAGCCAGAACAGTTATGGCACCAGCAGCCCTTTTAAAGGGCGGGGGCACTGAGACAGTTGCCCATGCATCGCATGTTGAAGGGGAGCTACGTAAACATTGGCATTGCTACCAACCCGTCCCTCGCTGAATTCCACTAACTTGAGCTCCATAAATCCAGTGGGGAAAATTGCAAAGCAGACTTCACAGCAACCTGAGAATGTGATGGTTACAACAACAGACAGCTCTCACTGTTGCAGCCCAGCCCAACCATAGTCAGATATTTGAGGGTGCTCCACTCACTGTCTGTTTCTGGTTGGCCAACACACTTGGAAAGGAGGAGAGGGAACACTTCTAATTGGACGCTACCAGGAGAGGAAGGAGAGAGGCCAATTAGAAATGCTCTTCTCTGATAGCATCCAGTTGTGAAAGAGAGTGTGTTCACTAGTGCTTCCAAGATGTAGGAAATAATTACAGTGCATGGAGACCCTTTTCCTGACAAATCATATGAAGTTGTCAGTGTTATGATAAGGGTGGTGATGCCAGAAAATATGCAACATGGTGTCTTGAATGGGTACTGAGGAGCTGCATTTGTGCATCTGGTTTCTCTCTCTCTCTCTTCTTTTCACACATATATATTACCGGTAATTATACACCCCGATTCCAAATAAAGTTTTCTTGGACCCTATGTTGTTTCTTACGTGAAGCTTGAATATTGTAGCATTCTGCAGTAGTGTTCTCAAATTTCCAGTTCTGATAACTTTCTGGAATGTAACTTTCTGGAATGTGACTCTAAGCAACAAAGCATGTACACATGCATGGAAAATGCATGGGTGTGATGTAGCAGGTATGAATTACATGCACTGTGTGCATGAATTACAGTGGCCCCCAGCAGAGATTCCTGGGCCACACCAAAAGAAAGCCAAGACATCATTGCAAGTAAATCTAATAAAATTTTGTCTTTTAATTTTACAAACATACAACCTTATCATGCTGCTTCTGATGTGAAAACTAAATGCCTTCAGAAAAAAATATATGCATATTTGGGGTTTTTTTAAGGCTGCTTGGGGTCTTAAAAAAAAAAAGAACTGGGTTAGCATTGTATGCTTACTGCATAACTTCTACCTCACAGTAGAAACCCCCCCCCCCAAAAGTTGGATGCTGCTGCAACAGTAACGTCACCCACATCAATGAATGTGCCCACTTGGCAGGAATGAGCAATATAACCTGGTGGCAGCTGCTCTTTGTGCTCTTTTTCTCCTGGTCTTAATATGGAAAAAGAAAAGGATGAAAGCATTGGTAGCCTAAGTAGATCACGTCCTTTCTTCTGATGGGAGAGAGGAATTGAGAGCAGCCATAGCATGTCGCTAGATTTCTCCACAGCTGAAGGACTACACTGGAGTAGTGGAGTATTGTGGCTGCTGAGTCTTCACTCAGAACTTAACTGCATTCAGGATGGGGTCCCATATCTGGTCACTTGGAGGCCAAATCAGTGAGTGCCAAATTGCAGTGAATTACCACTTAAAGCCTACACCTTAGAGTAGCACAGTGTCCTTAGCATACTTCTATATAGCATTTGATGATACATAATAAACATTCCCCCTTCCTGCCATTATTGAAGATCAGTTTTGCTTGTTATTGCTGTTCCACAGCATAAGTGTTGTGGGCCCTGCTTTCACCAGGTAAGCTCCATCAATCCACACAGTTTTGTGATTGAATGTGAGCTCTGCATCTCTCAGGCATGCCTGCTGAAAGCTAGGCTCGGTTGATGTGGCTTAAGAGAACTTTCCATTGGCTTTGGTGCACAGGAGTTTGTGCAGTTTTTTATCCCCCCCCCCCCCTTCAGTCAGTCAGTGTTGCCTGACAGTACTTTAGAATACCTTGCTCTTTTGCTTTTCAATCATGGTGGGATGCTTTGTAGCAGGGATGGGGAACCTACGACCCTCTGGGTGTGTCTGGAGTACAACTCCTGGCACCCCTGGTTATTGACCATGCTGGCCTGGGGTGATGCGGGAGTTTGAGTCCGACATCTGGAAAGCCACAAGGTTCCTTAACCCTGCTCTACAGTGGAAGTAAATCCATGCTTATGTGCTGTCATCTCAAGAGACAAAAACTTCTTGACCCTGAAAATGTGCTTGCCAGGATATTTTCTGGCATCTTGTCTTTTTTGGCCCGGATTAGATCTCTGGGCATAGCCCAACACATGCAATTATCTGCAAATTAGGGAGATGGGTTAATTTCTCTGTTCTAGCATGCATAGAGTTGAGACTTGCTCAAAATAATTTCGCAAACTCGGGTGATTAGGATAGCACAAGCTGTTTTACTGACATATTAAGGACAATCTCTCGTTGGAGAGATTGGTTCATCGTTTAAGCCCCACAGCTATGCTGGCATGTGCTATATAAATGACATTTCTAATGTCTGTTCAGAGTCTTGCTGCTGTTTAATTGGCATGTATTTGCAGGGCAACCATGGCACTTCATCACTTGTTTCAGCCCTCTCTCCAAGTGCTGTGGGCAAAAAGGATTTCTGTGATGGGTCATATCAACAAGGGCCTATTAGCTGGGATGGAGCAGTGGTGAAAAGTAACTGAGGGAGAGCCTGTTTTCAGCTTTCATTTATTACCCTGTCTTCAATTACAGACACCAGAAACCCTCTGTTCTGATAAGAAGTGGTGGGAGAAACAATGGGAAGGTAGCTTGTTCTGATATTCCAGGGCTGTGATATCACCACAAATGTGGCACCCACAACACTCTGTCCTGGGAAAACAGTTGCTCATAATCTGAGTGTGATGTGGGTGTGAGGTTGTGGAAGAGGAAGCGGCAACTTCCTCTGAACCCAGAGCTGCTGTAGGTTGGGCTCCTGCATTTTGACAACAGGCCTATTTCTGTACCTTGTAATTGTCTTAAGGGAAGTGTAGAATAATTGGCTGCAGTGCTGATTGAGGGAAGTGCATGGTACATGCATCCGGGTTGTAGCTTGGTAATTCTTCTAATTGGGCTGATGAGTGGCAGGTGGTGAGCACTAATTGCCTTTTGTACTTGTATTGGAGGTATGCTTGGGGTGGGGGTTTCTGGAGGAAGGTAGCAACAGGGGAATTGAGATGGGGGACAGTGCGCTATTTTCATTTTCTTTTAAATTCTAGACCTGGCAGTGAAGATGACACCCAGCAGTAATAGGGCAGATGCTGGGAATACTCTAAAATTCCTAACAGGAGATGAATAGGAGGGGAAGGTCTGCATCTGTAGTTCCGCTGTGAAGTGAAGCTCTTACCTCTCAAGTGTACAGCATAGTTTGAATATCAATACTCTATTTTTGTGTGTGGAAGAAAAATATAGAACATGGTGTAGCTAGTTTCTCACCCCCAGTGTGACCAGAGTGTTGCATTCTAGAGGATGTGGGAAGCCCAGGTTCAGCCATAAAGCTTAGGAAGTGACATTGGACATGTTTCTCAGTTCTACCTACCCTGAAAACTAGGTATCATGCTAAAGTGGTACTTTGGGGTGAAAGGCGAAAATACAATTGAAATAAAAGCATTACTTAGGCTTTTCTTTCCAGTCTCCGTATTGCCGCTGCCGCCTACCACTTCTGCATTTACTGCATCCAGTGGTCATTATCACCAAGTAAGGGTTTCACTAGAAAAGAACAAGACCTGTAAGCTCTGGGCGATAATCACTAGTGCATCAAAGGTCACAGGAAAAGCCTCCCTGCCCTACCTGTTTTGAAAGGATGCAAAAAACAAAAAAACCCTTCTGAATGTTTTGGGGGAATATGGACAAAAGTATTATTTATTTATTGCATTTATATCCCACTTTCCCCCCCCAAAGAGCTCAAGGTGGCATACGTGATTCTCCCTCTCTTCCTTCAATCCCAACAACAGCCCTGGGATGTAGATTAGGCTGAGAGGCAGTGACTGGCCCAACGTCACCCAGTGAGCTTCATGGCAGAGGGGGTGGGGTTAGAACCCTGGTCTCCTAGTTCCTAGGCCAGCACTCTAACCACTACACCACACTAACCGCTCCTAGATGACATCCCTAACTCGTAAGAGCCAAGCTATATGCAACAGTAATTATGTGCTTAAACAAGTGTGCTTTAACCTCCCTGCTTTTATTTCGTGGAAAAGGATGCCAGAGGGCCCTGATCCAGAAAGTGCTCTAAATCTGACTCAGGGCCCAGCAAAAGTTCTCTGCTGAAAATGGCTCCTTCATTGCTTTCTGCCCTAGCTGTAGTGTTTATTTCAAACAGTACCTTTTTGGGGGGGGGGGTAGCGATCATGTAGAGGGTGATTTTCAGCAGGAAACAAGTGTGATCTGGATTGGAGACCCATAGCTGCTGCTGCTTCAAAATAAAAGCAGGCACGTTAGTACAATTTTTAGCACATCCATCTTAACATCATATGTAGTTTTGCACTAACAGTGCTGTTTGTGATTGGTCAAATGAAATTGAAGCTGTATGCAAGAATCTGCAACAGTGGAAGAAGGAAGAAATTCCAGCAGTGCCTGTATGTTTTAAAATTTGTTTTCATGTATTGGGGGGGTGGGGTGCAGTGCTGTATAATATTGCCAAACTGCAAGTCTTAACCAGGCTTGTCTCAAACCTGCAAGTGCTCCCTTTAGACGGCTTTTTAATTCTTAGTTTCTTGTGGAGGGAGGGGAGCAGTTCTTCATGTGCAGAGCTGTTTGCCAGTTTTGTTCTTTCTGCCCTACTGAATTTGAGGCCTGACCTGCTCCATGGCAAGAGGTTTTCCAGTAGGGTCATGTTTTCATATATTATACGGTGCCTGCGGATTTGATCTTGCTTGTACTTTGAGTGATGTCTGAGAAGAAACACATCCCAGAACGGAACATAGCTTAGCTTACTGTCTGAACTGGTGCCCAGGCAAGACGTTGTGAGCCTCAGCTGCCACACCCTTGTACTTTCATGTCCTAATGTTGAGCCGTGGTGAGAGAGGGCAAACCACAATGGGCCCCAAGCTGCCTGTGCCTTGACACTTGCATGAGACCTGGTTGTCATGGCTAATGAATCATATGGACTTGATTCCCAGCAGTAACCTCTTGGGGTGCACTGGTTTTCTACTTGTGGCACATGGTAGACTGGATGGGCAATTCTGCCTTTTTAGGCAAACAGCTGAACTATATGGCCCTTGAGTCATAGACCGGATAACACTGTGTTAGATGCAAAGTGTGAGTGGGGACGTAACCTGTGCTTTTTTTAAAAAGCAACACTTAATATTGCAAATTTGCTTAATAAGGCAAAAGCATTCTTGTTTGCATAGGCTTATGGTTTTTAAAGGGGATGGCTGTTAGGTATATCGGTGGACTTTGTTGTGCTCATCCTTTAAGTGGTCTAGATAGAATGTGTATGTTTCTGTGTGTGTGTGTAGATAGATACAGATATATATGGGGTATTACTCAGATGTTTGGTAATAAGTCCCACATTCTATACAAGATCTCCAAGTAGCTGTCTTATTACAAAAGAATTTCAGAAATAGACTGGAAAGAGAAGTTGCTGAATTGCAACTTATTACCAAACTGGTCTGAATAGAGACATTGGATTCTTATCTCATTATACATGATAAAGCTATTTTTAGCCATCTCACCCCTTGCTTTTTCCTGTAAGACCAATTGCAGTTGTTAACAGTCGTCAACAGGTTTACCACACCTATCAGCCAATCACCCATTCCCACCACCCTTCTTAGTAATACCCCTCCCCACCCTCTCACTATATACAGTGGTACCTCAGGGGTTACATACGCTTCAGGTTACATACACTTCAGGTTACACACTCCGCTAACCCAGAAATAGTGCTTTAGGTTAAGAACTTTGCTTCAGGATGAGAACAGAAATCGTGCTCCGGCGGTGCGGCAGCCTCCATTGGCTAAAGTGGTGCTTCAGGTTAAGAACAGTTTCAGGTTAAGAATGGACCTCCGGAACGAATTAAGTACTTAACCCGAGGTACCACTGTATAAGGGTCTGGTGACTTCTGTTTCAGTGTATCTGAAGAAGTGTGCATGCACACGAAAGCTCATACCAATAACTAACAGTTGGTCTCTTAAGGTGCTACTGGAAGGAATTTATTTATTTATTTATCTGTTTTGTTTTGTTTTGTTTGGGTTCAGCACTGATATTAAAAAGAGATACTTGGACCTAGCCTTGGTACAATTTAGTTCTAAGTGGGGGTGACAAATAGAGAACTTGCTGGGATGGGGACTTTTATGGAGGAGGATGTTGCTCTTTGATTATAAAGAGCTTACAAATTATGCTGGCAAAGGATATGGAAGTACTGCTTAATTTCTAATAACAGAAGTATTGAGGCTTAGACCTGCGTTACTGACATGCCATATGGTCTGCAGTTTAGATCCTTAATTTTGAGTGGGTGGGTGGGAGCAAAGGGGGTCATTGGATTAGCTGCAGTTCTTCAGTAGTGAGAAAAGTGCATTCTGTACAGAGGGTAGACAAAGTGGTACCCTCCAGCTCCCATCAGTCCCAGCCAGCAGGGTCAGTGGTTGGGGATGAATTGTAGTACAGCATCTTCTGGAGGCCATTGTGTTGGCTTCCCTGCTCTAAGTGTTTGTTTGTTTTTTGGTGCACAAGAGATTTGTGAGTGAATGCAAGTACCTTGCTTCCTGATAAACAGGAACTTAAGGGGAGCATGTGGCTTTAACAGGAGACCTAAATAGAAAGGTGATAGCTAGTTGGATGGGGCGAAAGGAAAATAACCCACAAAATCTAGGTGTAGAGTGCTGTTGGCATTAGTGGAGTGGCATGAACAAGGAAGGGAAATTTTGAAGGCTGTGGGTTATAGAACCCAAAGAGGAGACCAGGAACTAACTAACACTCTCTCTCTCTCTCTCTCTCTCTCTCTCTCTCTCTCTCTCTCTCTCTGTGTGTGTATGTGTGTGAGTGTGTGTGTGTGTGTGTGTGTGAGAGAGAGAGAGAGAGAGAGAATTGCATCATATTGGTTGGAACGTATCATCCAAAAATTCAAAGTGTGCATGTGTGTGAGAGAGAACAAGAGCGAGAAAGCAGGAATTCTCAGCCTGCTGAACGCTGCACCCAGTAACAAACTCTGTGCTTGGGGAGAATTGTGGAACACAACGAACCCTCAGAATGCCCTGTTGTGGAAGGTTGAGCAGAGAAAACTATTAGCAGTAGGGGTGACATAGAAGGGAGGAGTGTTATGTGTGGGTTTTCTCTTTGCTTTTGTTCATGACACACAATGAGACGGTTTCTCAACTAGATACGGTGAGCCTTCTATATTTAGCCTTCAGCTCTACTCTTTTGGAGCTCCAGTTTCTCTTTGTGTTCCCAGGTGACCCCCTGAGCTGACACAAGTCAAACCCACACCTCTCCACTCTGATAATGAAGTGGAGTCCTTCCCCTCCTGAAGGTTGTTGCTTTGAATGTGATAGATCAACCATGGATGAAGGGCACTGCCTCAGATGGTTACCTTATATGATTCATCTGCTCCTGATTCCCACTAAAATATGAAATGATTCTGGGCTGTTTATATGACTTTGTCCCCTGGGGTGTAATTGTGTGTGTATGTTATGTACCGGTAAATTTGTGCCAATAGTTTGTGGTAGCTTGCCGGTGAGATGAAAGCTTTTTAAGTAACCAAATAAGGCTTTGGAGATGGGATCAAACCACTTTTGTAGTTGTCTATAATTCCATTGATGGATTTTGTATGGTAATGTGGTGTAATTTATTCCTTAGTGCAAGATGGTCCTCTACAATTTAATAATGATGATGATGATGATAATAATAATGTGTATTGTAGTTGTATAATTTTTGTGTGTGGTGAGGAAGATTCACGGGGTTGCCATAAAGCAGGGAGCTGCTGGACTAAAGCTCCCATCATCTTTGGCCAAGGATCATACTGTCTGGGGCTAATGGGCATTGGAGTGCAACACCAATCCATCCATCCATTCATCATTTTATTTTTATGCCGCCTTTCCAAAGTTAAGACCATGCTCAAGTCTGCTTACAACATTTAAAAATTATGTAACTACAAACATAACAAAAGTAGTCATAAACAATAAACAAAACATCAAAAAGAACACAGCCAAATTGAACAATTTCCACATAAATCATAATACAAAATAAAGATACAAAATATTAACAGCAACAGCCGCAAGCAAGAACCCCTAAACAATACCTCAGCTTCCAACATCTGGAGGGCACCACGTTGATAGACTCTGCTGCAGCATCACTGGTTTTCTGTGGCTGCAGAAAACCAACGCTTAAGCTTCTAAAGTGGTGGACTGCTGCACAGCTTATTTAGCAAGCTTTTCCATGTTCAGAGTTTCCTGAGATCTCAACAGAGGGCTGGATTTTGGGAACATGTATGTCTGTGGAACATACGACAAGATGGATGCCAAATGGTGACTGGGCCATTGGAGAGTGCCTGTCTGCCATTCATCCATCTGTGCCCACCATTTTGCTTCATGCTTAGTGAATATGAAAAATGCATAATTATCCCCATCTTCACATGCATGCATGCATATATCTTGTGTTTATTTCCAGAGGGCAAAAATGATAAAAATAATAATCCTATATAGGCTTTTTGGTGAACTGGGAAAAATTACTCAGAGAATTATTTTGGGGCTCATGCTGATAGTAAGGCAGGGTGGTAGAACAAAAGCCACACAGCAAGTCTTACTTTTTGCCCAATAAAGGAAACTATATGGCATGCTGATAATATGGGACAGCATAAGCTGTATTGAATATAGCACTGAAGCAGACGTGTGGGCTGTGTTGTAATGTTAACCATCCTCCTTTCACACTTTGTTGGATTAAAAATATCTGCTAAGTAAAAGTATCGGTTACAAGTCGCTATTAAATGCAGAGTTTCCAGCGCAGAATTCAGTTTGCCTTTTAGAAAAGGGCTGTCACAACTGCTATCTGCTGTGTGTGAGAGGCTTGTCCTGCTTCCTGCAATATCCTCAGGCTGGTTGAAGACTTAGTCTTATTTCCTGTGTTTTAAGACAGAACCTTTCATCAGGCTCATGTGCTTTGGAAAATATTAAATACAGGAAAATCTGTGCCTGACCATCTTGGGCAGAATTTTACTTTAGCAGCCTGCTGCCCCAGCCTTTCCTGTCCTGGATAAATTTAGTGGAATGCTCTGATTTGGTTTGGTTAAAGTGACTTTGCATTCTGTACAGGTGCTCTCACAGTGCAGGCACCCTAGAAAATTCTAGTGCAAGGTCAGCAACCTTTTTCAGGTGTGGGCTGGTCCACCGTCCCTCAGACCATGTGGTGGGCTGGACTATATTTTGGAGGGGGGGGGGAATGAACGAATTCCTGTGCCCCACAAATAACCCAGAGATGCATTTTAAATAAAAGCACACATTCTACATATGTAAAAACACCAGGCAGGCCCCACAAATAACCCAGAGATGCATTTTAAATAAAAGGACACATTCTATTCATGTAAAAACACGCTGATTACCGGACCATCCGTGGGCCGGATTGAGAAGGCGATTGGGCCGCATCCAGCCCCCGGGCCTTAGGTTGCCTACCCCTCCTCTAGTATATGTTCATCTTACGAGTGCTGTGCATCCAAACTGAGTCTTTGCAAGTTTCCCCCCTTTTTTGTAGCTGAACACTTATTGCAGCCCTCACTTCTGCCACTGCCAAAGTCTTTGTTAAAACTGTCAGACTCCTTTCTCACTTTCTTGCAAAGAACGATACAGAAAGGGTCTCTGCCTGAATCATGTTTTCATTACATAATTTGGGCAGTCTTTTCTCCTTAGTTTATGACTGTACCCATAATTGCTTGTTATATTTCAATCTTTCTGTATTGTTCCTTTTGTTTGAGGCATTTGTTGTCTACCACTACCACCATTGTTTCTATGAAGCTCGGGACAGCTGACCTGCATGGTATGCAAGGTGATCTTCCCGGTCCAAGAGGCTTAGGTTCATGTAGTGAATGACATCAGCTATCTTTTATTTCATTATCTGCTTCCATTTTCAGAGAGCCTGCCTTTGTTTTGCGCATGTCCTTGTGTTGATGTATCTGCTATAGTTTGTAGGCGGCAGCAGAAATCACATTTCTTGTCCCAAAGGACTTACCAGATGGTCTAACAGACTGAACGTTTTCCAAACACCAGAGGAGGCTGATTTCTGTTGTTCAGGCAGCAATACTTTCAACCCCCTAACCATTGCTAAGGGAAGTGTGTGTGTGTGTGTGTGTGTGTGTGTTTGGAATCAATCAGGCATTCCAGCTCTAACCGTGCCTCCCCTTACATGTGCTTACATTCACACCTGCTCTTTCTTGCTCTTGCAAGCATTTTGAAATGCTTTCTGGATGCCCTGCAGACCATCTCCTGCCATTGCTAATGGTCACTGCTGAGCTCTTAATGCACTTCTTCTTAAGCTATTCCTGGCAGTGCCAGCTAATGGCAAGCTTTAGTCATGATACAAATATGGTCACAGACCTGGACGTGGGTGTATTCCAATAAATGCTGTTCTGAGGCCCTCTCCAGGGGTTGGAGAGAACAATCTAGACAGCCACTTCTTTTTTCCTTTCCTTTTCAGTGGTTTCGCAATGGCAGGCTTCAAAGGTTCAGATCCAGGAGCAGGCTTGTGCTAGGAGTGTACGACTGGTAGGCACTTGAACTAAAGTGGACATCCCGTCCATCTGACCTGCAGTATCCATGCGTTATGTTATGTTATTTATTTTTAGTTACTCAGTTTGTATACCACCCTTTATCAAAAGATCTCGGGGCACTGTACAACATTAGAAACAAAAAAAAATTATTAAAAAATAAAACCATAGTAAAAAGCATGGTGATAGACAGCCTAATAGCTAAATAATCTTAATAGCAACAGTCCTCTCCCCCACACTTTCACAGGCTATAGGTTATTTAACAGCCATAGGTCTGGGTTAAAGAGGAATGGTTTTGCCTGGCATGTAAAGACATGTAATGATGGCGCCAGGTGAGCCTCTCTTGAGGAGAGCATTCCACAATCGGGGAGCCACCACAGAAAAGGATCTTTTTCTTGTTGTCACCCTCTGAACCTATCTGGAATGGAGGACATAGAGAAGGGCCTCAGGTAATAAGCGTAGTGTCCAGGGCGGTTTGTATGGGGAGAGGCAGTCCTTAAGGTCTTTTGCTGTGTAAGTCTTTATAGGTCAACACTAGCACTTTGAATTGGGCCCAGAAACTAATCTGCCAGGATTGGTGTCATATGCTCAAACTGTTTTGTTCTAGTGAACAATCTGACCATTGCATTTTGAACCAGCTGAAGTTTCCCAACCGTCTTCAGAGGCAGCCCCATGTATGACACATTGCTGTAATCCAACCTGTTTGCCCTCCTCTGAGTTCTGATTTTTCACTAGTCACTGTCCAGCTACTTTTGAGCGTCACATTACAGTCATGTGGACTAGAAACTTTTTTTTTTTTAAAAAAAGCTGAGATTCTCTGTATGGCAGATTCAAAACTTCCATGTATGAATCTCCCAGATGCACACTATACAGCTTGCACACACTCCATACAATTGAAACATATTTGGGGCAGACAAATTTCTCCACTTCAGCTTAACTACATTGCAGAATAATTGTAGGCAGAAGCCCCTGCATCAGTATGTGGCTAAAAAAAGAGTTATGGTCAGGCAAATTTTGATTTCTATCTTTCATGGTTGTACATATTCAGCCCCAGTACACACCATGATGAGCAACTGAGTAGGAAATACTGGGAGGACGAGGCGATTCATGGTAGGATGTTTTTTAAGAAAACAAACCTGTGTAGGCAGAAGATCTGTGCAGCTCAGGGGAAAGTTTTGTGCGTGGGGGAAATGACATGGGTCACTCTAATTACATACCAGACAGAGGATGTGATTCTGTTATGGTAACTCATGGAGCTGATCACAAGATGCCACACAGATGCAAGCCAATGTGCAATGAAACAAGTCCACCGGTACTGCCGATGTGGTCTTCTGTGTTGGCTGAAGACGCTGGCTTTTCCAATCCAATACCACCTGTCTTTTGTAAGCCCCAAGACTTACCACTGTTGCTCTGGAAACACAGGTGGAACTTGGAGCTGCAGCTGTGCAAATGGCCCATTCCCTGCCCTCCAAGCACATAAACAAATAAAAAGTTGTTGCCACAAACAACCAAGTTTGTTCAGCTGCTGTGGGAGCCTGTACACAGCTGACAACTTAGGAAGAAAGAGAGCGGAACCTCAAGGGATGCTGTTTTGTCACAGAGATTCTCTAGAAAGTTTGCAGCACTTGATGAGGTTTTTAGTCTAACATAAAGATCTTCATTAGAGGCAATAATAATTCCACATTTCCTACAAGGGGAGGTTTCTCTCTCTCTTTTGGAGTGTACACCCTCAAGAAAAAAACTTTGCAGGAGGTATGAAATTAATGTTGCCATTGTTACACCACTACTCTAATAAACATTTTCACAGCACCTTTTGAGGTTTGCCTCTACTCCTTTCCTTTCCTCCCCCGCCCCTGCTGATTTTGATATCTAGTGCTAACTTCTTTATTTTTGTGACAATACGACTGTAGCCCAGATACGCATTTACTTCCCAGGGCCCTGGCACTACCAAAGGCCTCCCTCACCTTCCCTAGCTGATGTTGTCAACATTTCATCCTATCTGGACCTAGGAAGCCCACTTGTAGGATGGCACGAGGCCTACTATCTAGTGTACTCAAGAGCCAGCTCCAAAGTGGTTTGAGGCCCTTATCTGAAGGAAGAGTGGGTGGGGGAGATCCCGGTATCTAACGACTGATCTTTTTGTGTAGGCTGCCAAGTGCGAAGCTTACAGATCACCCGCCCCCTTTGCCCACAGCACAGGAGAGGGAGGGGAGTGTGTGTCAAGCCATTTGCTTGCCTGCTTCATGTGAAAGTTCTTTCTCAATCGGATTATTTGAATTGCATCTTCTCCCGCCACCAGTGGCTGCTGCCTTGAGCTGTCCTGATTCTGCACTAAGCTGCTTAGCCGCTGACCATGTGGGGTCGCCACCCAAAAGCATAGTTTGCCCCATAGTCTGGGGAAGTATACTTGGATTTCAGGTTCACCTTTGGGATACTGCCAGTAGACAGGTTTAAAAGCAGCCATTGTCCCACTCTCGCAAACCTTTGGGTATGAATTGAATCAGGATCTCACAGCAAAACAGAATACATTTAGCAGGGCTTATTTGGAAAGAAAGCAGTAGTCAAAGCACATCAGATGCAGAATGCATAAAAACAAGTATTCCCAGCTAATTACTGATCTTCACATATAGTATGGCAGGATGGAGCTCTTTAATTTATGGAACTAAATTGTCAAAATATCAGCTAGAGGGTATTACTAATGCAGTAACGCCCCTTCGAAGTAGTCAGAGTTGGCTGTGTTGTTTGCTCTTCCCCCAAAACCTAATCTCAGAGGATGTTAACCAGGCCTCTTTTCCTTCTGTTGCCATAATCATGCATTGTAAGACAAATTCCAAAATCCAGTCAGGGAATTGCTAAATGTGATCTGATTAAAGGGCTACACAAATGCTGGGGGTACTCAGCCAATAAAAGGTTTATTTTTTAATTTTTATTTCTAAACCTATGGTGCAGGTGTTAGTCATAGAATTATAGAATTGTGGAGTTGGGAAGGGCCCTGAGGATCATCTACTACAACCTCCTGCAATGCAGAAATATGCAGCTGTCCCATATGGGGATTAAATCTGCAACTTTGACCTTATCAGCACCATGCTGTAGCCAACTAAGCTATCCGGATATAATTAGTAGCTATCACAGGTAATGTCTAATACGTGCGTTTTGTGTGAACACCATCATATTTCTCATGGGGGGGATGGTTAACCATATTTTCAGTTAGATTACTGAAGTTTTGAGTGGTGGAAAAATGTTTTGATCTCAAAACAGAATTATCTTGATAGAAGATCCCTAGATAGCACCCACCCACCCCTGGAAAAAGAGAGCTGCATATTGCTGTGTCTGTGATTGTGTGTATATTTGTAGGGGGAGTTATTGAAGATAATGCTGGATCAGGTCAATGGCCCATCTAGTCCAGCATCCTGTTCTCACAGGGGCCTACCAGCTACTCGCGGGAAGTCTGCAAGCAGGACATGAGCCCAACAGCACTCTCCCCTCTGGTAGTTTCCAGCAAATGGTATTCAGGATACTGCTCCTTCCGTGGAACATGTGCACATGGAGCAAATGCACAGCTATGCCAAGATCAGTTTCTGGAGGCAGCCTTACCCTGAGAGGGCTACTTTGAGATGCAGATTGAAAGAAGCTGCATGGGCCGAGCTCTCACACTACAGAGCTTAGTGAGTGGTTTCACTGTAGAGAAGGGAAGTGGAAGACGTGAATAGATCCTGGCTGGGATAAGAGTAGCATCTAACAGTGGCTGTGCGATTTGGCTCATGGTCACCAGTGACACAGGGCCAAAACATGCACATAGTTTGTCTCTCTAAAGCAACCTTCTTGCCTTAGGAAGTCCTTTTTTCCTATGAAGGATAGTTTGGCCCTCAGGAAATGTATGTGGGGGGGGGGCTGCTCTTGATGGTGGTCATAAAGGTAAAGGGACCCCTGACCATTAGGTCCAGTCGTGGCCGACTCTGGGGTTGTGGCGCTCATCTCGCTTTATTGGCCAAGGGAGCTGGCGTACAGCTTCCAGGTTATGTGGCCAGCATGACTAAGCCGCTTCTGGCGAACCACAGCAACGCACGGAAACGCCGTTTAGCTTCCCGCCAGAGCGGTACTTATTTATCTACTTGCATTTTGACGTGCTTTCGAACTGCTAGGTTGGCAGGAGCAGGGACCGAGCAACGGGAGCTCACCCCATCGCGGGGATTCGAACCGCCGACCTTCTGATCGGCAAGTCCTAGGCTCTGTGTTTTAACCCACAGCGCCACCTGCCTCCCTCTGATGGTGGTCATAGCCAGAGCCAAAAGTGGGTGAAGTTTGTATCATTGCAGGATTGCATAGCAACTTGCTTCCTGCTGGCCACATGAAACTAGTCTGAGGACTGCCGGTTCTCCACCCTGCTCTAAAAAGAGACTTACTTAAATGAAACAAAGCACCTGATGTGTTTTGATAATGTGTTTTGACCTCTCACCTGCTCTGGCAGCAGGCCCATAAATCACTTACAGGAATAATGTGGCCAGCTTGCTATGATTTGCACTCTTTAGTCTAGCTTGGATTCACACATGCTGGATCTTGGCAGGTATCACTGCTCGCTAGTCTTTGTTCAGTTTCAGGTATCTAGTTCTCCATCATGCCAAAAATTCTTGCAATTATTGAGGCCACTGCTCCTTTACCTTGCCTTACAGAAGCACATGAAACCTGTTGAAAGCTTTGAAGTTGATTGATCACCTCAATTTTAATTTCTTTTACCATTCCCTTGTTTGCTTCCTCTTCCAGCTCTTTGCTCTGCACTCAACCTTTTAGAACAATGATGTGCAGAAAATTTTCCAGTGCTAAATTTTTACATGGAAAATTTTCCATTTCACAATGAATGGATGACATTTGAAAATAGAACATTAAGCAAGCTTGGCAACTTCAGAGTGTTTACCTTCGTTTGCTAAATGCAAGTGAAGTCAACACGCTAATTTAGATCACTATCTAGGGCATCAGAATTCCCCCCAATGCAAATTACACAATGCAAATTATCCTAATTTGCTCTGGAAAATTTTCCAGGTGAAAATTTTCTGGAAAGCCCACATCACTTCTTTAGAATATTATTAATGCTGGGGTGCTTCTTCTTTAATTTTTTTTTGCTTTGTTTTGTCTAATGTCACTGTTCCAACTCTGTTCCAATGTCATTCTTTACTTCACACAGGAAGTGACACCGGCACTGGCCATCAGGATTCTGGGCCCACAGTCTGTCTGGCTTTGTCCTCCAGTAGGATTGTGCAGTTATTTATAAGAATTGGTCCAGGCAGCTGGCTTTGAGGTGGCTTCTTACAGAGCTAAAATGCAGATGATAAGCAAGTCTAGGGTTGACTTTGAGGCCTGGAGGTCTCTGTATTTGGAGGTTCAGTCAGACAGGAACTAGAACATTTTCATCTTTCCCCCCCTGGGGTCCATTATTTATTGGGTAAGTTGGAACTAAGAGTGTTGCAGTCTTTCTCTTGTTAATTTATTTTATCAGATTTCTCACTTTGCCCTTTGCTATAATGTTCCAGAGTGGGTTACAACAGTGAAATACAGTATACAATTATGAAACAGGTAGAACAGTGACAACCAGAAAACAAGAAAAGGATAAAACTATTAAAAACACTTCCATATATGAAACAACTTTAAAAAGTCACATATTTAAAAACACACATATTAAAATAGTTCAAATACAGATGTAGACTGGAATATAGTTGTTAGAGGCTAAGGGTGCTCAGGTCACCACAGGGAATAAGTGGATATTGGGCCTATGGTTTATGTTTTGAATTATCTGGGTGCTGGTCGATTACGTAAAGCCACAAAACTCAACCCCACAGAGTTTTTAAAGGGAAGAGCGCTTGCCCACAGGGAAACCAAGAGCTAAATTTTCAAAGGTCTCATTGTCAGGAGAAAAAGGAGCTCTTCTTTATCATCTTCTAGATCAAAATTACTCAGAGGGGCTGGTGCGTTGAAGGTTCTGCTCCCTCCTCCCCTTCTAAGGAACAGTGCTCTGTGCACCTTTCCTGAAGTTTTGAATGTCGTTTGCAGGCGGAGAATTTAAATGAGACCTCTTTTTAAATCTATTTTTGCTTTCTAAAATAGCTAATTAGCTCCTGTTGCTGCACAGAAGGAATTGCCTTGATAATGTATCGGTATTAAACAAGTCTTCTTGTTGTCTTACCACCCTTGTCCACATATGGAACTTTGGGTATTTATTAATTAAAATCTCTCTTTCTCTCTTTAAAGTCCTGATTAAACAAAGCTTCAGGGTCAGTTTAGTGCAGTGTATGCCTGGAGCCTTTCTGCAACGTATTTAAATTACAAATCAATATCTGTGTCTAGCTGCCAAGGTGAGTCGCTGCCGATGAGCGCCAGGAGACAGGCTGGTGTAGTGATCAGGAGAGGGGAGGGTGATGCAGCTTTCCCTGTTAGATCTGCCACCTGACTCTCCTCACTGAGCTTTGCTCTGAAGTATCTGGGTCACACACACTAGGAGATGTTTGGAAAGTGTTGACAAAGCCACCGGATGATGATACTTGCCTCTGGCTAGTTAGGGAGGTGACTCCACCTGGTGGTGAGAAAGACGTCTTGCATTTATTCTGCCTCGCTCACCATTGCCATGTGCCAGGATAACTAGTGGCGAAACACCATGGGGCATCCAGTTTGCTCAAGCACTGTATGTTAAACAGCTCTGTTGTTGATTAAAGATTGGAAGCTGTAATCATCGGTTGTAGCGATAACTATGACAAAAACCCCTTCATATTTTGGGTTTTATATGGTGCGTGCACACTTTGTAGTGAGTGCTGTTACAGGAAAGGAATTCCCTTCTGCTTGTGAGAAGGGGCAGTGAATGATGCCTCTTTTAAGCTGGTACCTGCCACCCATTGTTTTCATCTTTCAAAAAAAAGGCATCACCATCACTACCTACACCCTAGAACGCCCTGTTCATTGATATTAGGCAAGCACCTTTGATGTATTGTTTTTGGTGCCTGTTTTGGCAAGCCTACCAAGACATGAATTCTAACATGTAATTATTATGTCTCTCTATATTTTTAAACTGCTGTGATTTTACATAAATTTGTCTTTTGAATTTTTTTAGGTCAGCTTGTTTTTAATACATACCTGATTTCATCGACATTTTAATTCTGTTTTTTTAGGTAAATAGATTACATGTTTTGATGGCTAAATGGTTTTTGATGGTCAAGCAGTATGTAAATCCTGCTCAGTATGGGTAGATATTTAAATTTTTAAAAAATCTGCTATCTGATTTTATCGGGGACACCTTTTTAATCAATCAGATGATCTTAATAAATTTTAAGGCATCTTTGCCCCTAGTGATCCTTCTGACTGTGCAGGTTGGTGTAACTCAAGGAGGGCACAGAGCAGGACCAGTGAAGAGGATAGCCTGGGGAGGGGTGCGTGGCCTGGGAATGTCCCATGGTCTGGATAGAGAGGCCTAGAGGGACCGCATTTGGCCCACCGGCCTAAGGTTGACCAATTGCCGAAAACTTTCATACAGAACGTGTATATTTATGGCCCTCAAACTTCATTGTGCCAATAATTAAGTTAGGTACAAGAATCAGTTAATTTTCCAGTCTGGTATGTACTGAATTTTCCTTGGTGGATGTCGATCCCAGCCTTGTTCTGAATTAAGTAGCCTATGTTTCGGCAAGCGAGGATCACCACCATTAATGTCGGATAGTTTTGGATCATTAATAGGCCATTGCATCTCTACAGAGGTGCTGTGATTTGTGCAACTACAGTACATAGGAAAGCCAAATTTCATGCGTTGCTGAAGACAGATGAAAGGAAGTCCTTCTTCACATGACACATAGTTCTTACGGCATTCAGCACCATGAGATGTAGCAATGGCCACAGACTTAGATGGCTTTAAAGGGGGGGGGGGTTAGATAAATTCATGGAGGATAAGGCTATCTATGGCTACTAGCCATGATGGCTATGTGCACCCCCTTAAAATTCAAGGGTCTCTGAGTATCAGTTGCTGGAGGACAATGGGAGAGGGCTGTTGACCTTGTAGGCTTCCCAGAGGCATCTAGTTTGGTTAATGGGCCAAAGAGAATGCTGGACTAGATGGGCCTTTTGTCTGATCCAACAGGGCTCTTCTTATGCTTTTACATTCACACTTTGAATGTAGAGCCCAAAGTGATTTTAGAGGCAGTGTTCTCTGGATAGGTGGTGGTCTCTGGGTCTGCTTAGGAGAAGAGTTGCCTTTTGTGACTTCAGAAAGGGAAAAAGGATTGTCTGCCTATATGAGGGCATTGTTGTTTGCTCTGAGTGCTGTTCTGTACTCCATAGACAGTTGGCACTCCATTGGCATTCAACTTTTTATCTGTTCTGGGGAGAGGTGCAATACGTCTGCTGTAGTAAGTAGAAGCAGAACAAAGGGTAAGAAAGGAAAGCTTTTTCTCTTAGTCATGGGCATGGCTGGGTCTTGCTGACCATTGTCTTTGTATCCCCAGACTCCATCTGTCCCATGGTGATGTCCTGCCTTGCCACCAGGGCAGCCAACCTGGCTGATGGGGGAGTCCACAGGATAAAGCACAGGCCGGCAGTATATAAGTATGTGGTCTTTTTACTAGCTTGCCCAAGCTCTGTGGTGCTGAAAGGCTGCAGCTCTGTCTACGGCTGAGCAAAGGTTGCTTTTCCGCCTACATCTCACCCTGCTAGAGCTAATGGGGGCCTCTGAAACAAAGGCTGCTTACTGGGTCTGCATGAGTCACTAACCTTTGTGCCAGGGAGCAGCGTTCGGTGCTTGAACATGCAAATCTGGAACCTCGTGTCTATGTGTACAGAGTGAAATTTATCTCTTCGAAATGACCTTACCGAGTGAGGCTTTCCCATAAATGACTGACACTGGCGGGTGGGCCAGCTGAACCCAGAGAGGTCTGCTTGGAGTTGCCACTTAATTCTCAGCTACTTAGTTTTCCCCTTAGCCAAGCATATTAGAATAATAGAATCATAGAACTGTAGTGTTGGAGGTAATGCTGAGGGTCATCTTCTAGTCCAACCCCCTGAAATGCAGGAATCTCAGCTAAAACATCCATGACAGATGGCCATCCAACCTCTGCTAAAAAACCTCCAAGGAGGGAGAGTCCACCACCTTCCAAGGTTCCACGGTTGAACATCTCTTACTCTCAGAAAGTTCTTCCTGATGATTAGTCAGAATCTCCTTTCTTGTAACTTAAATCCATTGGTTTGGGTCCTACCCTCTGGAGCAGGAGAAAACAATCTTGCTCCATCTTCCATGTGACAACCCTTTAGATAGTTGAAGATGGCTATCATATCTCCTCTCAGTCTCCTCTTTTCCAGTCTATACATACCCAGCTCCCTCAACCATTTCTCATAAGGCTTGGTTTCCAGACTCTTTATCATCTTGGTCACCCTCCTCTGCACATGTTCCAGTTTGTCAATATCTTTCTTAAACCGTGGTGCCCAGAACTGGACACAGTACTCCACGTGGGACCAAGGCAGAATAGATAGGGACTATTACTTCCCTTGATCAGGACACTACCTTTCTGTTGATGCAGCCTAGAATAGCATTAGGTTGTGTGTGTTTTTTGCTGCTGCTCCTGCTGCATCACACTGTTGACTCATGGTAAGCTTGTGGTCTACTACAGACCCTTACATCCTTTCCACATGTACTACTAGCAATCCAGGTGTCCCCCATCTTATATTTGTGCAGCTGATTCTTCCTGCCCGCGTATAGAACCCTACATTTGAAATTCATTCTGTTAGTTTGGGCCCAGTTCTCCAGTCTGCTAAGGTCATCTTGAATCCTGATTCTATCTTCTGTGGCATTAGCTACCCTTCACAGTCTGGTGTCATCTGCAAATTTGATGAGCATCCCCTCAATTCCTTCACCCAAGTAATTTATAAAGTCGTTGAACAATTATGGGTCCACAGGCTGACTAGTCAGTAGTTACCTTGGCTGTCTCCCCCCGCCCTTCTTGAAGATGGGGATAACATTTGCCTGCCTCTGGTCTGCAGGGACCTCAACTGTTCTCCAGGAATGCTTAGAGAGGCTCCGGGATTACACCAGCAAGCTTCTTTAGTATCCTTGGGTTCAGCTCATCAGGCCCTGTGTGATAATTAATGTTAACTGTGGACATTGTAAAACATGCACATCAAACAACCATAATATCATGTCTTTGTCATTAGTGGCTACAGTTAATATTGTTGCATGGACCAAGATCTATTCCCCCACCCAATAACAGTTGTTTTCAAACGATTATGAATCTTGATGGGTTGGGGGGGCATGTATTTTAAATATTTTGTGGGGTGTGCATTTTATTGACTATTCTGCATCCCACTGAGAAGGTTGTTAATCTTATACTTTACTAGACCTTGGGAAAGGAATATTGGATCTTCTTTGCAACTCCTTTCATAATTTTGTTTACTTCCATTATTCTTGTATCTAGACAATATGAACATTGTAAAATTTCCTGCCAGCAGTGAAGAGCAGTGTGACTGTACTGATGTCCATCCCAAGGGGGCTGATCTGAATTCACAATTTCATAATAGCCTTGCTTTTCTTGGTAGATGTTTAGTGGGTGAAGTCATGTAAGTTTTCCATCTTCACAGAAGGTTATCAACAGAAATGAGTCTCTGGTTTTTTTCTTTATCCTCTGTTAGATGTGAAAGGCAGGAGTCTCAAGCTTCCTGTTCACTCTCTAATACTTTATGTCACTCCTCTGGGTGGATGAGGACAGTTGGGGTTGCCATTTTGTGTATACTCTGAGAGAAACTAAATTTGTGAAAAGTTCACAGCTAACATCTGCAAGAATAATTGATATTTGTAAACATTTTTCCAACAAAACATTTATTATTTTAAAAAAACCTGACACTGTTTGTCAACCACGTAATCCAAATAGCAATATTCTCAATGAGCCTAAGGAATCCATGAGTTTAAGCGAAATTGTGCAGAAAAAACAATGAACAAAAATGGCCACTCTTCTGGAAGATGAGTGTTTTCCCTGTGCAAAATCCCTTCTCTTACTGTTGGCCAGAATAGGAATTGATATGATGCCATCAGAAAAGTGGTTTGATGCATGTCAAAATCCTGTGTTCTCTTTCACCAGCAAAAGTTAACCCAATACGAAAGGTGTTGGACTACAACTCTCTAGCTAGCATGGTCAGTGGTCTGGGGTGATGGGGAGCTGTGATCCAACAACATCTGGAGGGCCACAGGTTTCCTATCCCTGCATTATAGAGTTGTCACACAGCCTAGCTACTTTGATCTCGAGAGCAGCTTGGGAGATGTGGTACTGAACTTTAAACACCAGGGGGAATATGTGATCCTCCTTCTAATGCAGACATATGTTAGAAATGGGCCCCTTTTCAAACACTAGCTTTTAAAGTGTACCCAGTGATAAGACTTTTACAACATACTCTCCTGAGAAACACTGCCCCAGCCCAGCAGTCTGATGTTTGTGTGTGTGTACGCACACAGTAAATAGTTAATTTCTTTAGGAATTGCTTCTCTTTGAATATTTGCAAGCAGGTATCTCTCTTCCCTGGTCTCCTTTCCTCCCTCCCCCCCCCCCACCTAATAGAAACAGAGCATTGTCATAATTGTCCATTTGGGAATGGACCCTGTAGAGACTTCCCTGGGAAGAGGGGAGGAGGCTGCTGTTTAGTGCCTTTGTAGAGCACAGAACTCTCCATAGCATTTACTCATTAGCTTCTACCCTGCTTTTTCTGACACTCAGCTTTGCGCTCAGGGGAAGTTCATTTAAAAAGGGAAGCCATTAATGAGAGCTTGCTAGCCTCCCTACTGAGAGCTCTCTCTCTCTCACTCTCTTGCTGCATAGATATTGTTAACCCTGTAGCACCAGGACTTGCAGCATCTGTTAGGTATTGCTAACAGACACTTCCAGGAACTGTACAAGGGAAGTCAGCATCTAATATTTCCTATAGCAGTATCCCAGAAGTATGTTGAGGAATTAGATTAGCTCAGAGAACAAGCCCCCCTGAAAAAAAAATATTTCCCAATAAGATTTGATGCCCAAGAAGAAATGGTGTTGAAATTTCCCTAGCTAAATAATAGATCATAAAATAATAGAACAGTAGAGTTCAAAGGAACCCCAAGGGTCATTGAGTCCAACACCCTGCAATGCAGGAATACCGACAATGGCACGTAATGCAGTGGTGCTGTTGCTAGTACTAAAGGAGCTTGCAGATGTCATCTCAGAACCTCTGTCTATAATCTTGGGGAACAGTTAAAATAAAACCATTTTGCTTTCTGTAAATGAAGGGGCGATGTGTGTTTCAAAAGATCAAATCAACTTTAATACCAGCAAGATAATGCTACTCCAAAACTAGGGCTGTTGCCTCATTTTAAAAAGTTGATTAATTGTATAAGTTTAAGATTCATTATGGTGCTGGAGGAGACTCTTGAGAGTCCCATGGACTGCAAGAAGATCAAACCTATCCATTCTTAAGGAAATCAGCCCTGAGTGCTCACTGGATGGACAGATCGTGAAGCTGAGGCTCCAATACTTTGGCCACCTCATGAGAAGAGAAGACTCCCTGGAAAAGACCCTGATGTTGGGAAAGATGGAGGGCTCAAGGAGAAGGGGACGACAGAGGACGAGATGGTTGGACAGTGTTCTTGAAGCTACAAACATGAGCCTGACCAAACTGCGGGAGGCCGTGGAAGACAGGAGTGTCTGGCGTGCTCTGGTCCATGGAGTCACGAAGAGTCGGACACGACTAAACTACTAAACAACAACAACAAGATTCATTAATTAAATGTTCATATGGATAAGAACAATAGATCTGAATTCTGAAGCAAGAAGCATACTGCCTTTGTTTTTAGGTGTCTTAGCCTGGCATCTTAGCAGGCATCATCTTAGAAGAAGCATTCTCTCCTAAGGAAGAGAAAAATGAGAGATGCCTCTTTTAAGATGGTGCTTGCCATTCAGCATTCCCTAAATACTAGTACAGTTGTACCTTGGAAGTCGAACGGAATCTGTTCCGGAAGTCCATTCAACTTCCAAAACGTTCGAAAACCAAAGCGCGGCTTCTGGTTGACTGCAAGAAGCTCCTGCAGCCAATCTGAAACCCCGTCAGACATTCGGCTTCCAAAAATAGTTCGCAAACTGGAACACTCACTTCCGAGTTTGTGGCGTTCAGGAGCCAAGATGTTCGGGAACTGAGCTGTTTGACTTCCAAGGTATGACTGTATTCTTGTAAATACTTGTGAAAAAACCTTCCTATCCAGTTAATTTTGGGGGAGCTCTAGGATGAATAAAAGTTTTGAAACTGATCAATCTATTAAATGCTGCAGTGCAATCTAAAACAACATTTAATCTGTACCTAAGTACTTGAAATTCAAGGGGACTTTGCAGTAAGAAAGTGTTCTCACTTTACTAGAGCTCTTCATGCCCGTAAATGGACACTTAAACACTTGATCTCCTATGCAAGTTTATTTGGAAGCAAGTTATCATTAATTTTAGTAGATTTTACTTCCAAGTACAGTCGTACCTTAATTGTTGAACGCCTTGCGACTCAAACATTTTGGCTCCTGAACTCCCGCAAAGCCAGAAATAAGTGTTCCGGTTTGCGAACTTTTTTTGGAAGCCGAACGTCCACTGCAGCTTCCGAGGCTTCTGATTGAGTGCAGAAAGCTCCTGCAGCCAATCGGAAGCCGCGCCTTGGTTTTCGAACATTTTCGGAAGTCAAACGCACTTCCGGAACTGATTACATTCGACAACCAAGATACAACTGTATATGTGCTTAGGACTGAAGCCTATTTATTCCCCTAAGCATGCTTGGCACCACATTGAGCTCAGTAGGGCTTTCAAGGAAATGTGAAAATAATTGCAACCATCCATTTTTTGCGGGGTGGGGTGCGCCTGGAGGAATCACTCGGGGGGGGGGAATCCTCCTTGGAGTAGATGGCATACTGTTTAGTTTAATTTTCATGCTTAGATGTATCTTCACAATGCCCAGACTCGGTGAGGCAAGTACAGTATGTAGTGCCTCCAGTCTCAGTATGTGAAGCCTTGTAAGAATGAAACTCATTATTATCTACTTGCCTCATAAAAGAAGCTCATCAAATGTTTTTATTCATAGAAAATAATCTCTTACAAATTTAGGGGAGAGGTATCAAAAGAGGATATACTACTGCTACACAATATATCAATTTGTTTATATCCTGTTTGCTGATAAATAACATAGAAGAAACCTCTCCATCTGCTACATGCGAGTACTGACATAAGCACCTTTCTGTAACAGTCTAAATATATTAAATCTTCTATGAACTTCTTTCATACTTGCAGGCTGTCACCTTATGGGTACAAGTTTTCAACTAAATAAATCACTACCTTAGACTCTTATACCTTGAGACCCTTTGTTCCATTACATTGAGTGTGCTGTTGCCATTTCCATTTTCCACTTTGAATACAGGAGGTCATAGTGAATACAGGAGGCACTAGTGTGTAGTTACTTCCCATTTCATTTTTGTATAGCTGTATGGTGTAGCTTAACTGTGCTTGTATCAGGTCCCCATAAATGACTCTTGCATTCTGAGAACAGGACCTCAGTCCTGCTGCATTGAAGGGCAGTCCGTGATTTGCAATGGATCGCTTGTCAAAACAGTGATGGGGAACCTCAGACCTGGAGGCCAAATGTGGCCCTCTCTAGTTTTTGGGACTGAAATAACCCTCTTTCTTTTTTCAGAAACATGTATCATTTCAGATTTAATCTATGTATTTGGCAATTCATACTGATGTTTATCTGTGATAGGTTTTTGTATTTTTATCTCCTCGTGTGATGCTTATTCTGTGCTCTTCTTCTTTATTGAAGCCTGAGATTTTTATGTTAAGGGTGGGATGTAAATATTTTAAATAAATAAATAAAACAATCAATTAATTCAGTAAATCTGATAATTCATCAGGCATGATTTATTTTAATTGAGTAACACCCCCAGTTTTCCTGGAGGACTGGTTTCAAACTTCCTTGCTTAAGTGACTGAACAAAAGCTCTGTGAAGATTTTTTAACATGTATTGTACTTTTGCCACAAAGAACTTTGTTCACCGAAAATTGTCACCTACTTACTGTCTTTGGTAGTTTTTGCCATGTTGATTCTTTTTCTCAAGCAATAAGTTCCTAAACCTCAGTGGTCCAACTCATGAGTTAATTTTGCAAAGATATGTAAATTCCCTTCTGCGCTTGAGTTTTTGGGGCATACAAATCACATTTGCAAGCTACATTATTGCAAGAATGAAGCATTAGAACAGGCATAGGCAAACTCGGCCCTCCAGATGTTTTGGGACTACAGCTCCCATCATCCCTGACCACTGGTCCTGTTAGCTAGGTATGATGGGGGTTGTAGTCCCAAAAACGTCTGGAGGGCCAAGTTGGCCTGGGCCTGCATTAGAGGCATCTTTGGTGAGTTAAAACTTTTATCCTACCACTTTAGCAGCTGGGATTTTAAGAGAGATGTCCGCAATTGCCAAATATTGTATTAAAGCCATGAACATCATTACCTACATTGAGTATCCTCTTGAATCATAAAATTGTAGAGTTGGAAGGGATCGCCAAGTATCATCTAGTCTAACCCTCTGAAATACAGGAGTACAGAAGTGTCATAATAGCAACATCTCATATTTCTTCCCTGAAGCTCAGGGAGTTGTCCCATTTTTTTCCACTGAGAGGTGGCCGGTTTCTCAAGGCCACCCCAGTGATCTTCATGGTTTTATGTGGATGTGAACTGCTACTTAACTGCATCCAAAAGCCATTCTTAATATAGTTTTGGCCTGGAACATTTAAAAAAAGGGGGGGTGTAATTCAGCTGCCCAGAGCATCTGCTATGATATTATCTGACCTCGGTTCTCTTCATGCTAGAATTTGAAAGGCAAGTGAGAGAAATTACGCTTTCTCTAGAGTGTTGAAATATTTACACTTGTCCCCATTTTGCTGAAGAAAACTGAGTAATCACTTTCTTCAAGTGATTTTCTTTGGTCACTGGAGGGATTGTTTTCTGCCACATCAACCTCCTTGTAGGCTAAGATCTTACTCAGAGGCAGACCCCCTTTAGGTAGCGCCCCCCACCCCCACCCCTTTGAGGTGATGTGAGTGGCAACAAGGGACAGGGCCTTCTTGGTTGTAGCACCTTGCTTGCAGACCTCTCTCCCAAGGGTGTCTCACCTGGCAAATGTCTGTTAGGTGCCTGGCAAAGGCAGTTTTATTTGCCCAGGCTCCAGTTGATCTCAGGTGTATTTTCATTTCTGCTGTGGTTGTTTTTAGAGCTGCCCCTTACTGTTGTCAGCTATTGCATATTGGTTATTTTACGGTGCTTTTTGACCTATTGTCACAGTAAACTGCCCTGTGATCCTCAGAGGAAGGGCAACAGCATAATAATAATAATAATAATAATAATAATAATAATACTGTAAACTGCCCTGGAAATGTTGAAAGGTGGACCAAGCATTTATTTAATATTTAAATAATATTTTAACAAATGCGCTTTCCCCTGCTTCTTCTCTTGGGCTGTCACAGAACTCAAGGGCTTCCTTTCCTTTGAACTGGCATAAGAATGGGCCTGGAGCTGTATCAGCCATGGAGAAAAAGAACCCCTTGGGTGTGCAAGGATTGTGCTTGATGCTTTGGAAAAGTCATTTGACATTTCACACTTTCACAGATTAATGCATAAGTATGTAACGATCATGGCTATGGAGACTTCGGTCCTCCTTTTTACTTTGGTTTATGACATCCTGTGTTAGGTTTTCTAGTTATACATCAGCAGAGCAGCAGGAAGGCAGCTTCCCCCTCCTGTATCTGATACAGCAGTGTGGTGAGTAGAGCTAGCAATCAGTCCAGAAAGCGATGGGCTAACATATGCTTCTTATGTGACATATGACATGCTTTGCACTAAAACTGCATTGTGACCTCCGCCCCCCCCCTTAAGATGGTGTTGTATAGTCTCTTCTTTTTCTTAAACATCAGTGTACAGTGGTACCTCAGGTTAAGAACTTAATATGTTCTGGATGTCCGTTCTTAACCTGAAACTGTTCTTAACCTGAGGTACCACTTTAGCTAATGGGGCCTCTTGCTGCCGCCGTGCCGCCGCCACGTGATTTCTGTTCTCATCCTGAAGCAAAGTTCTTAACCTGAGGTATTATTTCTGGGTTAGCAGAGTCTGTAACCTGAAGCGTCTGTAACCCAAGGTACCACTGTATTCTAAATTACTAAGTGCTGCCTGTGTGCAAAGCATTTTGGAATGAATGGTTTCACTGTCTGTAGGGCAGTTTCTGGATTTAACACTCCAACAGTCATTATTTCCCAACTGAGTTATTCTGCATACAGTCGTACCTCAGGTTAAGTACTTAATTCATTCCGGAGGTCCGTACTTAACCTGAAGCACCACTTTAGCTAATGTGGCCTCCTGCCGCCGCGCCGCCAGAGCACGATTTCTCTTCTCATCCTGAAGCAAAGTTCTTAACCTGAAGCACTATTTCTGGGTTAGCGGAGTCTGTAACCTGAAGCATATGTAACCCGAGGTACCACTGTACTATGGGAGGAAATTTCATAAATATCTCGTAATTAAAGTATGGGAAGAAGCAAGTCTCCAAGCCCCAAGTTTTTCTCTGCCAAATGATTTTACATACTTCCTGCAGCAAATGTGCTTACTGCATTTACAGCAAGAGTATTTAACATGGCAAATACACAGTGGGTGCACAGCAAACACCTATGTACATGCGCCTGGTGTTCTTGTCGTGGTTTGGCTTCCCAGACACAAGGGCTTGTTTCGTTTCGTTTTAGATGCATGTAAAAGTGAGTTGGTCACCCAACAGTAGTCCTCCTAATTGTGAGCACAGTTGCTGAGTGCTAATGGTGCAGAGTCAGAGCAGAGCCACTGAAAAACAATGGGGGGAATTGGCATACGTAACTGGGAAAGCTGCAACGCTAGCTTAGCAGCTGGTGTGTTGCTGCTACTTACTAGGAGGGAGAAGAGATGGGGAGGCCAGTGTGGTGCAGTCACAATGGCTGAAGTGTCCACACTGTGCCAACCTCCTCACAGCCTCTCTCCCTCCTGGTAAGTGTCAGAAACACAGCTGCCCTGGTGTTCGCTTTGCTGCTCTTTTCCACCAGGCTATCCACTTGTATAGTCAGCAGAGCCTCAAAAGTTTGCACAGGTAAAGGTAAAGGGACCCCTGACCGTTAAGTCCAGTCACGGATGACTCTGGGGTTGTGGCGCTCATCTCGTTTTATTGGCCGAGGGAGCCGGCGTACAGCTTCCGGGTCATGTGGCCAGCAGGACTAAGCCGCTTCTGGCAAACCAGAGCAGCGCACGAAAACGCCGTTTAACTTCCCGCCGGAGCGGTACCTATTTATCTACTTGCACTTTGACGTCCTTTTGATCTGCTAGGTGGACAGGAACTGGGACCGAGGAACGGGAGCTCACCCCGTTGTGGGGATTCAAACCGCCGACCTTCTGATCGGCAAGTCCTAGGCTCTGTGGTTTAACCCACACCGCCACCCACATCCCTTTGCACAGGTACCACCCGCTTTTTCTTACCCCACAAATATCTCAGTGGGGATGGAGCATGTTCAGTAGCCACATAATGTTCAGTATCACTTGGAAAAGAAAAATAGGAATTGGGGGAGAGGGGTGGGGAGGTTTCCTGCTTTGAGGAATGCCTTTCTGGAACCCTGAACAGGGTTACGCATGTTAGACGGGAAGCTGCTGTTGTGGAAATAGGGAGGGGTACAACTTACCTTCCTCAGTATACTGCAACATTTTGTAGCAGTTGACATTTCTATTTTGTTTTTGTTACGGGAAATGCTGGTATAAAATAGCATAGCCAGCACACTTCCAGCATGAGCTAAAGAGCTCCCACCCACAGTTACTCTCTCTTACAAGGGCTGAAAATAGCTGTCAGTTGAGTATCTTAATATTTGCATGTTACAGTATGAATGATTTTAAAAATTAGAGTGCTCAGCATTGTGGTTAACCATATTTGGTTAGTCTGCCCTTTTAGGCTGCTTTCCAAATTACATATTATTCCTCTGTTACACAGTGGAGAAGAAAGCATTATCTTCATTAAATATTAAAATGTATTCCTGTATGATGATCCTGTAATATGTATTTTATTTAGTTAAGGGGAAGATTGTAGTGAACTTTGATAGATCTACTTTTTGTTGGGAGGGGGGCAAAAGGAAAACTAAAGCTTGTTGAAAGCTGCTTTCATCTACATGTTTAAAAAATGTGTCCAGTGTATTCACAAATTAATTGCAGCAAAAATAAACTATCTTATTGATTTAATGCCTGCATGTGTGTTTCACATCTTTCACTTTCACAAAGTAAAGGTGTGACTCTTAAGATTCTTCTTGACTCCTTTCCCATAATTCCATTGTCCAAGTTTGAGGCAGTACTGCATAGCACAGGGGTCAGCAACCCGCGGCTCCGGAGCCGCATGTGGCTCTTTTACGCCTTTGCCGCGGCTCCGGGGCGGATACTAGCGAGGGGAGGAGGCGCATATGCGCCCCGACACTCCCCACTGTGGCGGGCGCTGTACTGGCTGTGACGTCGCATGGGGCGGTGCATGCGTTAGTCACACACCGTCCCGACGTCACCTTCCCGCCCGCCCGCCCCCTACATTGTAAGGGGCATGTACGCTGGTCACTGCATTGAAAGGGGGCATGTACGCTGGTCACTGTTTTGAAGGGGAGTGAAGAACACACACACACAAAAAGGTAACTTGTTAATTTAACGTTTATTTCTATGAGGAGGAGTAATTCTGAGGGGTCAAACAAAGAAATAATAAAAAAAAGTGACAAAAAAGTTATTTTTATAATGACGGGTTTTGCAGCTCCCAGTTTTGTTTTTCTTCGGAAACGGGTCCAAGTCGCTCTTTTTGTCTTAAAGGTTGCAGACCCCTGGTATAGCACAAACGTTGTGCAAAATGAGACCTGGAAAATGTGCATATTTGTGCTGAGGAAGCAGAAATGCAAATCTACCTCTGTAAAATTTATCAGCTTCCCTTCCATCTGCAGTTCCATCTGTATGTACATTCCACATGAGAAGATATCAAGGGCTCAACTTAAACGAGTTGTATCAAGTGCAATAGCTGTTCCCAGCTTGCACGGGAAATCACTCAGGGAAATAATTTTTGCTGTCATCATGATGGAGTAGAATATCATTCAATGGCACTTTGCTTTGACTACTGTGGGTGGGACTGTTTGTCACTCTTCACTCAGGTAACTGAAGCAGCAACAGTGGCACAGTACCCTGATTAGAACCAAGTAATAAAACTAAGGTGTTTTCCTAATGGTCCAATATGGTTGTCTGCACTATTTGATAGATATGTCACTGATAAGCAAAGCTTATGACTGTGTGCAAGGTCTCTTTAAGCAGAGAAACGCCTGGATGGGAAGGAAATGAGGCAATGAAGAAAGTGACCTTTTGCAGTTGCAAAAGTGGGTCAGTGCAATTCTACTGAAGCAGAAGTGGGTCAGTGCAGGTGTCTTCCCAAGAGATCAGGATTCTCTTGAGTCCCCTTTAAGGGATGTGTATGCAACGCTTTCAAAAGGTTTGACCAATAAAATACTTCAGAATCAAAAGTGTGTATGTGAAGTTAGAATTGTTTGCATGCTCTCTTGCCATTCACCCCTGACACTGTGTGTGTGTGTGTGTGTGTGTGTGTGCTAAGATAGAATTAATAAAATAAAAAGTTGCCGGTTGGCCCCTGAGTAATATAGCTCTATTGTGTGTTTCTTGTTCTGCAAGGGCTGTCTGAACGCTGAACTTAGCTGGGGTCAGTAAGTGTGTTTGTGTTTGTGTCTCACTCACTCACTCATTTCATCCCCGCCCCCTTAGAGGTAGCCGCCCCCATAGCAGCCGTAGGAGGAAGTGCCTGTTGGTTATTTTAAAAAGGGCTGTCATGATTTGCAGCATGGGGAGGAGGCAGTGGGATAAACAGAGACCTCTCTCTCCAAACTAGGACTGAATCTCTTCAGGGCTGGCAGCCTCTCTTCCTCCTGCAGCTGCTACCCAGGCTCCTCTTCACCTGCAAGAATTCTCCCTTCAGCTTCGGATCAGGTCACAAAGGCTCTGCCCGTCCCCTCCTCTTCCTCCCCCACCCCGTGTTTAACCGTTCTCTGCTTAGGGTTTGCCATTCAGGGTGAGGAAGTGAGGCGCTTTTGAAAGCGGGAAGGGAAATGCTGGATCTCTGTGTGAAATAGCCTCACCCTGTGACTCTAGAGACATGGCAGGAGAGCAGGATGAGATCCTTTGCCGGGTGGGTTAAACATTGTTGGAAGCTGCTCAACAGTAGTTTCAGAAGCTTCCGGAGGGAGTGTTATTGTGGGTCAGTTCTGTGTCGTTTGTAACCATAGGTTTGAGGGGATTTGGAGTTAGGGGCCCCTTTGTTTCCAGCTTGGGGGGAGAGTTTTCCATCTTCTCTCTGCTTTATTATGAACCTGGCCTTGAAAGAGAGAGAGTTTCCTGAGACTGGAGGTGCAAAGTGACTTCATTTTTATTTTATTGCAACAAACTTGAGGCCAGTTTACTAGTTGTGTTTGGATGTTGTGTAGCCTTCAAAGGTTGCCTTTAATATGTTGGAATGTGCTGAGCTTGGTTTCAGGAGGCAGGGAAACAGAAGTTAGCACAGGGCAGTGTGCTTTTGTGTTTACCCCTTGGGTTTTTATTTTCACATGTGAGGTGTTTGTATGCACCTGCATCCATGTTGGAGAACCTGAGTTATCTGGTTAGGAGAAAACAATTAAACTGACATTGTGCTGTACCTTAGCATTTTTTTAGTGCTCCTGGTGGGGGTTGATTCATACAGACATCTCACTGCAAAGAAACGAGGGAGGACCAAATGTCAAGTCACCCATAAGAACTTCACCATCTTAAAAAAATGTCTTGTGAACCAGATGGTAGTGTGACTGGCAAGTGGATGAGATGGTGAAGACAGCTGCAGCAGTAATAGGACAGGCTTGTCTGCTTAATGCAGCCTCACTGGGTATTAGTCTGCTGAATAATGCAGGTTGGCAAGAGGGTGTCAGAGGTCCTGTGTGGTTTATTGAGCAGGGTCCCCAGCAGTTTTTTCAGAGTTTGCATCTGGGTCTCTGTCCCGAATCATAGGGGAGACAGTGGTGGCCTTTTCTTTTTATCAGTAGATCACAGACCTGGGACTGTAGCAGGGCCTTGTTTTTCCCCTGTTCAGATTCTATGCTGGAAAAAAAATATGAAAGAAACTCCTTAAAAAATTCCTCCCCATCTTCTGTTCTGTCAAGGGATTTGTGAACCAACAGCTGCTTTCCTTACACAGACCAGTTGTAAAGAGCAAGTCCCTCTGGCGAAGCTCGTCTAAATTTACTTGTGTGAGACAAGGGTTCTGTATTCCCAAAGTGGAGCTCCCACAGGTTAACTTCCTTCTAGCCAAACTATTTAGCACTGTACCCATAGTTTTCAAGGCTGCCTTCTGCCTTTTAACATTATGCCTGAAATTTTCCAGACTGGGCTTAGGTATCTTAAGAATGCTTTCGTCTTCTCAAGGTACCGTGTGCTATGGCAAAATGTGAAGATGTTATACAAGAAGTAGTTCCAAACTATACCCTGTTTAAAGCATGCCATCTGGCAATCTATATGTAGAGTGGCAAACGGTTTGTGTCATGCAGTTCTCTCCACGGCTTGGATGAAGTGACTTTCCTCCATGCCACAGCAAACCTGAAGGTTTAGAATAGTGGCGAAAATGGTCTGTTCTGAATGTTGAGCTGTCGCTTTCTAAATGGTGGAAGCCAATATTTGGAGTGACTTAAAATGGCCCCTATATGGCAACCATAAATATGTACACATGCCGTAGGAAAGGACTAGACCAACAGAGGGTACCTGCTGACCAAACAAAGAGCAAGGTGTTCATGAACCCCAACTGCTGACATTTTTACTAGGTAAACTAATAGTGCCATTCACCTTCCTAGTCGACAGGTGAATGGGTTTTCACAGCACTTGACCTAGCCTAAGAACCTAGAATAGCCAATATCTGTATTCTCAGTCGCTACATTATTTTCCTGCACGATGCAGGGTGTTTAATGAGTTTTGCCATCATAACCAATTGCTCCAAGGTTGGTTAGGCTCCATAATAACATTTTGTTCCAACCAGCAGTCAGGGCTTCACAGTTGAGGAGCAGATGTGCCCAGGCAGTCATACATGTATAAATTTACTTATTGCATATTTGAAAGAGATGGTAATATTAAAGCATGGAACAGCTCTATTTTTACATAATTTGAAAATACGTCAGCCCAAAGGGAGAGGTCTCTTTCCTCTTGGGCAGGCTGGATTTCTTTTATGACTGTAATGCTTGACATTTCTGTGATGACCTTTTGGTTTTGAACCAAAAAAGCAACATGTCTGAATGTCAAGGTGGGAGGGGGCACTATAAAATATGTTACCATAGTTCCAGTTTAAAGTTTAGTAGGCTAATACTTCTGGCAAGGAAAATGTCAGAATAATGTACGTTGAGGATGTACATCAAACACAAGTGGGCAGTTAAGGGTTGAGAACACCACACATTCCTTTATTATTATTCCTGAGGGTGTTCCCTTACAGTTTTGGATTCTTATGTTTTCTGTCATTCAGATATATCTCAAATGGATCCCCCGTAAGTTATATTTTGTCTTTTGAGGGTTATGCCCTTAAAAAAAATACCAAAGTACTCTGTGCCATCCCTTTAGAACCTTGGGAATAGTGGGGTCTCTCTGTTCAGTTCTTGTGAGCTGAGGTACATGAATATTAAATGGTGCTGAGAGACTACGTTTTTCACTTTGGATTTTGGGGTGAAAAGCTGGATGGTGATTGTTCTTTCTTTGTGCTATTTTACTGCTATTCACAGCCCTCATCAGCTGCTGTTTTGGCACCACTCTTTAAAAATCGAACTCCTTCCTTCAAATTTAAGATACAGGGAAGTTTTCACAAAGACAGTCAGCTGGCTTGTTATGATTTAAGAAATAAGAATAAGAATAAGAATAAGAATAAGAATATTTCTACCCTGCCCATTTGGCTGGGTTTCCTCAGCCACTTTGGGTGGCTTTCAACAGAACATTAAAAACAGAATAAAACTTCAAACATTTAAAAAACTTCCCTAAACAGGGAAAGAGTGGAGTGTATATTTTTAAGTAAATAAAATAAATAACTTATAATCTAGCCAAACCTAATTGACTAAATGATGACTTAACTTGTGTTTGTGAAGCAGACCATCTTTAAATGATGCTGAAGAAGCAGACAATTGGGGCTGCAATGCAGTCAAGCTACAAAATATATGGAGAGGCGAGTGCTGAAGGGAGATCATGTAGCTGCTTATAGCACACCCAATGTTGTGGCCAGTCGGTTTGGGAAGTGGGTGGCCGCATGTGTTCGTATGGAGGATTGAAGATTTCTAGCACCTTTTGCACTCCCCCCCCAACCCCCCCCAAGGCAAATGGGGATTGCACTGCTTCAGTGGGAGAATATATTTACAAAACACACACATGCACACTTTCCATCATTTCAGCTCGGTATGCGTCACTTCAGCCATTTGGGCATATCGGAAGTTTTTAATGAGAGTAACAGGGAAGGACTGTAGCAGAGTGGTAACATAAGAACAGGCCATTGGGCCATCTAGTCCAGCGTCCTGTTCAATAGTAGCCAACCAGATGCCTTTGGGAAGCCCATTAGCAGGACCCGGATTGCAAGAGCACTCTTGCTTCCTGCAGCTCCAGCAACTGTTATTCAGAAGCAGACTGGCATGCAGAAGACCCAGGTTCAATCCCTGGCATCTCCAAGCATGATGGGGAGAGAATACTATCTGAAACCCCAGAGAGGAGCTGCTGCTGCCGCCGCTGCCTGTTAATGTAGGCAGCACTGAGCTTAGATGGACCAATGTTCTGACTCAGTATCAGGCAGCTTTCCTATGTTCCTGTGAGCTAAATATGAAAGTTGCACCATTTGACCTTCCATCTTATTGGAGATATGGGGCGCTGGGCTATAGTTACTTAGCATTTCCCATTTCCTATCTGGATGTGTTGAGAGCAACTCCTTCTTTCTTGCTTCTCACGTTCCTTCCTGCCATTTAAAACAGGATGCAGGGATGGGCCCTGGTGAGTAGTAGGTCCAGTTCAGCCCACAAGGGCCCATGAACGCACTATGCAGCATTGCTTTGCTTGTCTCTTCTGCTTAGAGTGCAGCCTTCTAACAGTTTATTTTAGTGTAAATAGCATTGTTTAAACATGGCAGTGAATGCATTTTACGGCATGTTTTCCCCAGTCTAGATGATTATCTATGTGATGTTTGTGTGTGCATGAATGTGAAGAATGTCTTCCTTTCTGCCAGATTTGGGTAACTAAGTAGTAAGACTATATATCCTGCTGCTGCTGCGCATTAGGCTTGATACACGGATAAGGAACAAAGCTGTGGAACCAGGAGTCTGCCATCCGTTGCCTGCTGTGATTGTGTGCGTCTGGTTCTGCATCCCTGGCAAAAGCTTATTAGCATCAGCATAACATTAAGATTGAAGAGCTATGGTTACTGGGCAGACTGGAGCCAGCTAACACAAAATGATATTAAGAAGAGCTATCTGCAACTCTTTGAGATAGTATTATCTGATGGCTTCAACTTGCAGAGCAGAAGGTGGTTCTGCATTAAATTTCGGAAGTACAGAACTTTCATTGGACAGGGGAGTTGGTAATTTTACACACACACACACAGACACTTATTTTAGTGAAGGCTGGATTATGGCATTCTGCTTGGCAGGACAGAAATGAAATAGCTTTATGGATTATGCTCCCCTGCCCTGTCGGATTTGATAGCTGGCTGTGTCCTGAACAGAGCTAGGGAAGGGAGATGGTTGGTAGCCTCTTGTAAACTGTTCAAATCAGCCTCCACAACTCCTGTTATTTTGGACTACACTTCTCAGCATTCCTGACATGCTGCCTTGGGTTGACGAGAGGTATGATTTAAATATTTTGGAGGGCATCAGGTTGGAGAAGGCTGCTCTAAGTTTTATGATAGGACTCTGGGGTATAGATCAATGTAAGTATAAAACAGGAAGGCTGCAAAATATTTCCACTGCCTTATCAAAAGTCTGCAAGTCCAGAAATCCTGTCACTCCTTCAGGCACAAAGAAGGAAAGTTAAGGGGGAGTTATGGTATTTCAGAATAAGGTTAATGTCTCTTTTGGGTAGCCTTGTTAACCCACCCACCCCAGTTAATAAACCATCTCTGTATTATTTGTTTTTGTTAGTTACACAGGCTTACAAATGGGCTTGTCTGATCAAACCCACAGGGTTGGAAGATCCTCAGAAAGGCACCTAGTCAGACTATCAGATACGTTTTTCTGTACCCAGTAGAGATAGATGGCTATCCATCATTCCACTGGGGGGGGGGGGTTTGCAAGAAAAGATTCCACAGCTTGCCTAGGCAATTTGCTCCATTGTTGTGCCATATGTTTAAAGATTATATGTCTTTCAAATTATAGATTTGAAAGACACAGACCAAAAGACATAAGTCAGTAGATATTGAAGCCATACTTTAGTCTGCTTAAGAAAATAATGGAATTTCTTTGTCCATTCAGAAGGTTTCTAGAGGAACAAAGGTTACTCCTGATGTGGTTGGATGGAGTTGCTCTGTGTGTCTTTGGGGATATGAGCTGCTTCTTTGTGGGTTCTCAATGCTGAAGTAATAAGAAAAGGGATATTTGCTAATAATGAAATGCTGGGGAAGTTGGCAGTGCTCTTTGACCCTTCCTCTAGAACTGTCTTCACTGACCTCTTCATGCTGATGCACTCCATAAGTACTTTAGGACTTGTTAGAACAGGGCACGTGTGAGTTAAGTGTGCCTGCACATCAAATTTAAACCAGTTTCAAATTCATTTAATGGTTATAATGGTGCTCAGCCCAAGCATTATTGTTCTGTGATGAGGATTAGTGATTTCTGAGCATTTTCACAAAAGTACAGTATCCAGAGTCCTTGGAGGAAGGGGCCATGGTGGTTTTGGTGTGTAAGGTAGTTATGCCAAGAACTAAATACATAGAGCAGGGATGGAGAACCTGTGACCCTGCAGACTTGGTTGGCCTCCAACTCCCATCGGACCTATTCAGCATGGATGATGGGAGCTGTAGTCCGGTAGCATCTGGAGGGCTGCAGGTTCCCCCTCTCTGGCATAGAGGCTGCTTTCACATTCATTGCAAGAGACCTGCACATGTAACTGGAGAATTATTTCTGTAACTACCCTGGCCTGGCCAGGTGTCACGGTGCCGCCAGGCAAGGAATGTCCAATGTGAAGAATTGACTCTTTACTGTCAAAAGTACACTCCCAGTTTAGGAAAAATCATGTCCGTCATTCCTCTGTCTCTCAGCTGCTTCTAGGTGTACACTTGATGAGGCAGTTGCTGCAACAGAGAGGTCCAGCTTATGTATCTTCCCCCACCTGAGCTGCACACAGGCAGGTGAAGATTATGCCTGCATGCAACCCACTTCTGCTCCTCTCACCTCTGGTCCTGGGAGACAGTGCAGCAAGAGAGGTGGGGGCAGGAGGAGGAGGAGGTGTGGAAGCCCTTTTCTCTACACCAGCCTGACCTCTCCCTCCCTCCTGCACTTGTTCTTCACTCTCCAGTCCTGCAGCTTCTTCTGCCTCAGACTCTCATCTTCCAGATGTTACAGGCTCTCCTAGATCACTGACCCAGTCTTCCAAGACAGTCACCAACCCCAGTTCTCTTGGTGCCCACTCCTCAGTATCCAGTCTTATTGTCCAGCCAGTCCCTGCCGCCAGGGCAAGTCTTGTTTAGCTGCAGAAGAGAACAGAAATCCTTCATTGGTAGAGGCAGTTGGCTGTTGTTAAAATGCTTCTGTTACCCCATTTATTGCCAATACTGCTTTCCTCAGTAGCAAGTCTGAGTGTGAGCAGACACACCTGCTCCTCGAGCAGGCCTTGGCACTTGGTTGTGGTTCTTCAGCAAGCCCTAAAATAAGACTTGGCTGCTGCTCGCGCACAGCCAGCTTGGTTCTCTCACCCCACAAGGCTGTTACGTTCGTGCAAGCTTGGCTCTGAAGGCCAGGCACTCAAACTGCGGAGGCTTCTGTGATAACTGCCTGTGTACTTCAGAGTTCTTGGCAGCTTAACAAGCACATCCTTTCTGGTTAAAAGGCAGTTGGTGGGGGGAGAGAGAGAGAACTTCTGTTCAGGCAAATGTTGAGTGTCCCTCTCCAATAACTGAGAACTCGAGTGCCTCAGATGATTCAAGAGGCTTTGCATCTCAAGGATCATCCCCTGCATGTTTCTGGTGCCAGGTGGGTGCATGTGGTGTATGATTCATATGCCACGTTTACTGGGAAATGAAAGGGGAAACTGGGCCGGGCCAGCTAACTCTGTCGAGTCAGGGGAAGACCCTGTGAGAAATGCACACCCTCTTTCTTCTCAAGCCACTTTGGCTTTCGGTCATGCTGCTCAACCGCAAATGGCCCATCTAATCTGGTGCGCTGCATCTAGCAGAGCATAGGCCCTGGCAACTATCATAGCAAGGAAAGCCCTCCTCCTTTCCGCATGTCTTCGGCGAGCTCAGCATGGTCGAGTTCTGTGTGGCGCAGCCGCTGCAGATCAGGAGATGCAACAGCCCAGCTAGAATGGAAAGAGGATCTCCGAGAGGGGAGGCAGAGGCAGCTTCGTATATGAGAAAGTGCATCTTGGGATGTCAGGAGGGTGTGGGAGTAAGGAAACACGAGCTGAAGGAAAGCTCTGGCATGTGAGCCGCACCGGAGTTGGAGCGGAATCCCCGGCCAAGCTTCCCAAGCCTCTGTGGCTGCCTGTTTTTAGCGTTCCGATGGCAAAGCGATAGTGAGCAGAGCCCACGAGGTCCCTGTGTCAACAGTGGGGATTATTAATAGCGCTTGTACTTCTAGCAGTTTCCTGATCCTGGGGATGCTAGTAACTGATGTTATAGGAAAAACCCCACTTGGCAGGCTTCAGGGTCTGCCCTTCCTGCAATATGCTCTCTTTGCAGTCTGTTGCCTTTTGGAAGGGAGAGAAATGGACATTCCTGTGACCTCTCTTAACCTGTGTTGCAAGTAAACTAGTCCCAGGCTAGCTGCATACAACAGGCTTTGTGTCTTACTCTAGGGGTAAATGGCAAAGCGAGGGCCACAGGAATACCCACATTTCACACATCATTCATTCTACACACCAAAAGACGTACAGGAGGCACTGATGGTTGGAGCCTTTGTAGTCAACTGCCTAGTGACCTACAGGATTCCTGAGTTGGGAGTTGTAGCTGGGGATTTGCCAAGCCTGTTGTATGCAGGGGATGGTGTTAAGACAGTGCAGAGCAATAAGCTGGAACTCTCCTTGGATTTGGGGATATCTCAGTTGACAGCCCTTTGCACTGAACTTTCTCCTGGCTCTGCTTAGCTCTCTAAGGAATAAGGCAAGATACAGTGAAATGTGTGGAACTTGATCTGGCACCCACACTTCCTGCTAGAAGGCTGAGAGGAAGGAACATGCTTTGTGTGACTTGACCCAGCTTGGTTATTAAGCTGGAGTTTCAGCTGCCTTTTGAAAGGAAAACATGCCCCATTAAGTTAAGCTTATCACAACCCTGATTACAGATCATTAGCAGATCAAAGCCCCAAGCTTTGCTAGTGAAAGGGCTTATGATCCGGAATCAGGGCCTTTAGAGAAACTGCGTGTGCATGTTGTGTGCTGCTCTCTCTTTCTCCCCACCCCCCTTCCCACCCCTGACTTTAAAGATATCAAAAATAAATTCCGTAAGACTTCTTTATGCAGCATATTCAGATACGCAAAAATGATAGAACAACAAATGTTCTTATTTCCGCTGCAAAGATTCAGTATGGATTAGCATCACTCTGAGTAAATGCAATAGGCCTTTTTCAATGAGATATGCAGCAGCTGCTGTGTGGTTTGTTGCCTTGTGGATATTTTAGTTCTGAATATGTTTTAGTTTCTGATGTAATTTTGTTGCTTATTATTCATTGTACATTGTGATGGTATCTGAGGAAAGGCAATCCATAAATATAATGATTAATAATAAAAAATAAGTTTTGCTTCACACGAACTAATATTTATGATACCTACAGTTTCAGAGACACAAAGAGCATGATTCACCTAACAAGTCCCATCAGCATAAGCTTCCACCTCCCCCAACACTTCCCAGAATTGGCTCTGGGGGGATCAGGAGAACAGCCTGTGGGGATCGTTCCACCTAGCAAGCTGCAATGTTTGTCATGACAGGACGATCACCATAACATGAAGTTTAATTCCACCTAAAGCTTTTCATTCTCATCACACAAACACTATAGATTATTATATCATTCAGTTCGGCAAAATGTAGTACGGGTTTTGTTCATAAAAAAGTCTTGATTGTTAAATGAATTCTTCTGCCAGCCTGAGAGGAGGTTTGAAACTCATGTTGAGGTTCAACATGAAAGTCAGGTTGGTTTATGTAAGATCTCTTCTCTCAGCTCCGTAGGTGGGGCAGCCCCATTCCTAAAGGGGAGTGTTATGTAAGTTAATACAGGGAGTTTGCTAACCTGACCTTTACATAGCTAATTATGCAGGTTAACAGAAAGTTTAGTATGAACACCAGGAATTAAATGGCAGGCATATGTTTTGTTTTGCCAGGGTGTTAGGGATACAGTGAACAAGGGGGATACCAAAAGGTGTAAAGCAAACAAATTAGTTTATGCTGTAATTTAGTGGTTAAAAATTAGTGAGGAGGTATCTAAAAATAAAATAAAATTAATATTGTATCACAACACCAATACAAACAAAACAAACAAAAATAGGTTTAAAAGCAAAGTAAGAGTGCATTGTAATGCAACCATAGTTGAGCATTTAGGGAGAGTGATGTTGAGAAAAATATGCATAACTTTCTTGTTGAAGTCAGTGAGACAGAGTCCTTAACTTTGTAAAATATTTACTACATTGTAGATGTCATTTTATAAACTTATAAAAATACTTTGTATACATGTGAGCTTTCTCCATGGTAGGTTCACGGTACACCTTTTCAGCAATCCTCCTGTGCTCATCATAATAACTGCAGAATAAACAAATTCTTACTTTTTACTGCAGGCATGCTTCCTTATTGCTGGCTGACTAGAGAACACAACTTAAACTGAAAAGCAGATCAAAAGGAGAATCTGAGGTAGACTAGCCCATAATACAAAGTTCTAATATTTAACTCTTAAAGGATCAGTACTGCCTGTTTTTTTCAGAATCGCTTAAGGGATTACAGGATGATTGTGATAATGAAAAACCCACCCTCAGTCAGGGAAAGTCTTGAGTGAGCAGAATTTGGGGGGCTCTCCCAGATGAGGCTTTTGTTGTGCACTTGTCCTGACCTGTTCACTGAATTTTTCAGAGGTTCTGTTCGTAAATTGCTCCTGTTCTTAAAGCAAGCTGTCGTTCTTTAGAGGGAGGCTGTCATGTCACACACAAACAAAAATTCCCCCAAATCCAGAGGGTGGGGAAACACAGCTTGAGAGGAGAGGTGGTGCATCATTTTGCCCCACTCTGGCTACAGGGGTGTCCTCACTTGACAGCTGTTATATGAATGTCCTAGTCTGTTTACCAAAGAGATAGGAAGAAGGTGTATGTGTGTCATGAATATTACAAAGGAAAGGCAGGAATTGGGACTAGCAGTAATGGAGCAGAAGGAAGACAAATTCTTGGGTTTAAATGAAGTGAGATCACTACAGAAAACCTCGATTCCTGCCTCTGATTGGGTTAAATATTTCTCCCAGTGTATCCATATTTCTCCCAATCACATGTACCAGCAGTGTGTAAGGATTTCTCAAACCAACCTGACTATGACAACCAGCCTCCTATAAATAAGATAAAGGCCCGGTTTCCTGCTTAAAATAAAATAAAGCTCCTGGAGAAGATAAAAGCTTCCACCTGAGCTCTATAAGGAATATGCAGAATGGTTGGGTGCCTATCCTGATTGGCTTATTTACCACTATAAACAACATTGGCCAAATGCCCTCTGGATGGAAAATGACGTATCAGTTTCCCGATTTATAAGAAAGGTGGTAGGAATGCTCAACAAACTATCAGCCAATTAGCTTGTTAGACATCTCTGCAAAGCTATATTCCCGGTATCTCCTTCAAAAATTGTCAGAGTGGTTGCAAAGTAACAACATTATTCATGAAGAACAAACAGGGTTGAGAGGAAGATACAGCGCCATTGATCAGTGTTTTACTCTGAACCCTATTGTAAGGAAATATACATTGAGATTGATCTTTCTGCTGCATTCGACTCTTAATTGAAATAGACTGTGGGAGAAAATTCAAATTGCCAACGTTGGCTGCAGACTTCTGCTATTGATCCAAGAACTGTACAGTAACACAGAAATGAGGGTCAGAGTAGGTTTAAATGATGGTATGACCGATGCTTTTAAGACTTCGAGAGGAATGAAGCAAGTTTGCATTCTGGCTCCCACTATTTTTAACTTTTATAGTAATGATTTGGTGTCAGATTTGGCCAATGCAACCTCCCCCCCCCCCCCCCCGTAATTACAAACAGAAAGATCTCAGTCTTGATGTATACAGATAATTTTAGTGCTTCCCTCTTTCTTGATTGGGCCTCAGAAATCTCGTGGAGGTGATCAGCATATACGGTAAACAGGAAATCCTATCTATAAATTACTCTAAAACCAAGATTATTACTTCTGGCAAACACAGTCCTAGGTATAAGTGGTGTTTAGATCAGAAAACTGTAGAACAGACTCATTCATTTAGATACCTGAGTCTACCCTTTAGCGAAGCCCTCTCTTGGAAAGTGTCATATGGAGGCAGTGCACAAAAACCATAGGAGCATTGATTAAGTTCAGTTACAGTAAGGGAGGGCAGGTAATGGAACCTGCCCTAAAGATACTTGGTAACAAAGTGCTTGCTCAAATGCTCTATGCCATGGCATTGAAATCTGTGTCACTGATTCACATGCCATTAAGGTTTTGGAAACCGTGCAAAATATCCCCCCCCCCCCCCCCGGAAGCTATACTCTCTACCATCAGGAATATCAGCAGCTTTTCTTCATATAGAATCTGCGTGGCCAGCAATTAAGACAAAAGCGGATTGAGTTTAGTTAAAGTATATTTTTTTAAAAAAATGCTACTATGCCTATTGAGTGTTTTCCTGCACTGTGCTATATGGAATTGGGTGAAAACCAACTCTGGAAAGCAGCTTGTCAAGATGTTTCAGTCCATTATTATTTTCCAGAACTGAGTTCTGCTTTAACCCTGAATAAGTGTCTACTTAGGGATTGACTCAAGGGACCTGCAACTAATTAGAAACACTAGATTTCCCCCTCGGTATCCACTCTTGAGGACAGAGCATTTTAAAGCTAGTTTATTGACCAAACTCCTCACCAGCTTCCTCAGGAATTGCCTTTATTGAGCTGTATGTGATGCCCACTGCAGTCTTGTAAGGCCAGCTCAAGAAAACCAGCCCGTAGGCTGACAGACTTTGTATTCTTGGTCAACTTCAGATGAAAGACATCACTAAAACAATAAACTTATGAACTTAAAGCCAAACAATACACTAGAACAACAGATTTGTTCCGAAACTCATTTTTTGGCAATATGTTCCTGAGGGGTAGTTGTGTTAGTCTGTTTCAGCAAAACCTACTAAGTCTTATGCTACATTAAAGACTAACAGATTTATTGTGGTGTAAACCCTCATGGACTAGAGCCTACTCTGTTAGATGCAGGATGAAGTGCACTATAGTGCATAAAAGCTTATGCCATAATGAGTATTTCAAAGCTCTGACGGGATACCAGCACATGCTGTACTGTCACAAACAGACTAAAGTCCGGGAAAACTTTTATTCACATCAGGAATATGTTTCTGTGCACTCGTACCAATGTTCAGGAGCAAATCTCGCCAAATTCAGTGGGACATAACTTCCCTTATGGTCTACTTGTGGTCACACTGCACAGGCTCTAAAATTCAGAATTAATTATCCCCGCGTGGTCTCTTACTGATCTTCAGTGTATGTTTTGACTTGGGAATCTTCAGTAACATTCAGTTTGCTGGAGTGAAAGGATAGTGTTAGGCAGCTTTGTATATAAGCCCACCAAACCCCAAAACAAATTATTACTATCCTGCTGTGCTGGAGGATGGCAGAGGAGGTACAAAAAGGTTACTGCATTTCTATCCTGGATGTGAAAGGATTAAACCACCAATACCCATAACATTCTCTTGAGAATCAAAGGGACAAGTAATACTCAGGTGCTTGGGAAAGTTAATGCACATGTGTTTGCTGTACAAGAAGGGGTGGGGAGGCACAATGAACCCTGGCTGCGAAGCTGATTTTTAAAAATTAACGAGTTTAAATATATGTTTAAGGCAGCAATCCTATCCACAATTACTTTACAATACATGCCATTAAACTGAATTGAATTGAATAGATTTGAAGAACAAAATGCCAGCATTTATTCCCAATAAAATTGTGTTGTTTTAGCTTTACTACTGCTGACTCTGAAGGTATTACATTTCCTTCAAATCTGGGCTGAATTCTACAGGCTAAGGGAGAATGCTTTGTTCTGCCAAGGTTTCAAAATCTGGGAGAAAAGCAAGGATTCCCCCTTGTAACTTTTAACTGTGAAGCAGCAAGAACAGGGACAATATAACACAGCAGCCTGTCATAGTAGTCTTCCTCCCAACCTAGCAGTTCGAAAGCATATCCACACGAGTAGATAAATAGGTACTACTGTGTTGGAAAGGTAAACAGAGTTTCCGTGTGCTCCGGCACTCGTTATGGCGTTTCGTTGCACCAGAAGCGGTTTAGTCATGCTGGTCACATGACCTGGAAAGCTGTCTGCGGACAAACTCCGGCTCCCTTAGCCCGAAAGCGGACATGAGCGCTGCACCTTATAGTTGAATTTGACTGGACTTTACCATCTGGAAGTCCTTTACCTTTACTATAGGAGTCACATCGCATGCTTTGCTGTGTTCTCAGCCTTAAGGAACAATGACAGCTGAAAGGGCACGTTGTGTATAACTGGTTTCACTATACAAATAATGCAAGAGTAATAGAGGACTGTTATTTAGTGCCATGAGCAAATGTCAAGGCAAGAAGAGTTTTCCACTGCTTCTTTCTCAACTTTTTGTAGCATGTGCAAGGGGCAGCTCTTAGAAAATGCCTCGTATTTATAGTATAATTAACAAACAAATTGTATAATACACAAATTGGGCTGCCCAGATTTGAGTGACAGAGACATTTTCATTGCTGTATGTAGGAGCTAAATGCAAATCTAAAGGAATCTCTAATTACTTGCTGTGGAAAGTGACTGCTTGAAAGAAATGCTAATGCAGGGTAACTTCCACATAATCTGCCTGCCCAATTTTAACAGACTTCTGAAAAGTTTTGGCCTCATGGCAGGTGTGTGGGATACCTGGATATCATCAGATTACTGTCTCTTGATATCCTATCAAAACTAGGAGCTATAGATTAAATCAAGAAACATGAGTCATTTTTGCTTTGCACAGAACGTATGAATATCCAGTTGCAGATTGGAATGGTTGCTGAGCCTTGCAGTGAGATTTGGATACTTCTGACTGTTAAGAATTACTGTTGCTTGAAAAAAAGCAATCTTTTTGAAGTTTACTCACATCATATAGAGAGAATGACTAACAGGGACCTAAAATGTGCTTTACACTTGTGATTGAACAGAGTGCTTGTTGCAGATATAGAAAGATAAGAGACCTCGGGTACAATTGTATTTTAGAACTCTGAGCAGTTATTCATTGAGCATCTATTCACTCGATCAGTGAGTGCTGGCAAGTAGTGAAAAGAAAAAGAATTCCTGTTGTTCCATTATTAGGCATCAGTAGAGCTCTGCTATTGCTTCACAGACGCATCTTTTGTCATCTTTTGTCTCATTCTTAGTCTGCTTCTGGCTGTTTTTTTAATTGGACCAAATTCTCTAAACTGAGCTTTAAATTTCACGAAATGGAAAATGTTCTGTTCTTCCAGTTTTGATCTTCTGTGTACAGTTGACAAGCAGGAAGCAGATTGAAGCAACGTGTATTTTGTTTGCACTCAGGCCCAGGCTGTTTTAAAATAGAACAGAAGTAGCCTGAGCAGCTTTTATCCTTGACACCTCATTTAAGGTTAGCTGCTTCTTATTTTTTTGCGTATTTATATACAAGTGGTGGTGCCTTTATATAAATGCTTGTTGCTCGTAATGGGATATAGCAGATGCAGAAAAAGTCCATGGAGCCAAAGCATATCCTTTTAGTATGAACCGTTGACTCGCTGACACTTAGATTTCACCCATGTTGCGTTGGGAACCACCAATTGTCACATGGTAGCCATTTCAGCACCGTTTTCAGTTCTTGCATTTTTCCACATTCAGATTGGCCACAAATAACAATAACACCAGTAGTAGTTTTCTGACTCAGTAATCTCCCCATAAGTGAAACTCTTTCTCTTTCTCTTTCTCTTTCTCTTTCTCCCCCTTCCTCTTCCCCTAGTGCTGTATGGTGAATTGGATATTTTGGGTGACTTGGCTCCACTGAGTGAGAGGGTCTTAGATGGCTTGTTGTTTGGGTGTCAGAAGCTGACACAGGACTGGTTATTGCCAAAAAGAATTGGCTGGAGCTTTGAGGGTTGGGGAGGGCCGGGTCTGGTGTCCAAGTAGTGCTTGGGGTCTGGGGTGCCCCATGATTTCTTCATTTAGATCTTGAAGGCCAGGTTAGGTAGGTGGGAGGGTGAGTCCTCATTTAAAACACCTGGTTTCTTTGTCAACAGCCCCCATTTGCTATGGAATCCTTTTTCAAAAGGCACTTCAGGAAGAAGACTGCGCCGCCAGGGCCCCGGCGCACCAGTGTGGTGGCCCTGCCGGCCAGCAAAGCAAGGCGGCGCTCTGTGGTGGGCCAGCCCTCTGCCACCCTAGTGCAACACCGCCGCAAATCCTGCGCTCATCTGCAAGGGCTGTCTTGCTTGGGCTCCCGGCACAAACGCAGGGCGAGCTCCAGCAGGAGGCGATCCAGCACCACGACCCCTCGCCTAAGTCCTCGGTTTTCTGTCCAGAAGAAGCGCGGGGGGCGAGTACGCACCATAGATACTCATCTCATAGGGCCCTCCTTGCTGCTGGCCAGCCTCATCCAGGTGTATGAGGCTGAAGGAAGGAAGCAGTCGCCTTGCACTGAGAGCTCCAGCTCAGAGTCCCCCAAGGAGGGGCTTGAGGAGAGTGACTGGAGTGAGGAAGCTGCCTCTTCAGGCTCTGAAGGATCTGGCCTGAGAGCAGAGCAGGAGAGGAAGGAGCTGCAAGCCGAGCTTTCGCGCTGTCCCGGTCCTGCCACGCAGCACCCTGCTGACCTGAGGCTTCTCCTGCGAGACCCTCATTACCTGCGCCGCAGGTCCTCCCACCTCCTCCCAGCAGAGTTTGTGCACAGCAGAGCAGCCTACGGGCTTCAAGGCCGCTACAGATGCTTGAGCCAGAGGCGGCGCTCAAGTGAAACCCCCAAGCCGGGTGCTTTGCTCCAGTCATGCAGGACGCGGAGGGCTGCCAGGAGGTGGAAGGTTCCTCTTGGGACCAGTTGGCTGGCGTTGACTACCCATAAATGCCTGGGAATGGATCTTGCCCACAATGGCTGCGGCAGCGACTCCCCTGAAGGTTGCAGAGCCCTACTGCCGTATGTATGGCTTTATCAGGGGTACTAAGCTCTTTGGGGTAGAGGTGGAGGGGAGAGGACCAGAACAGCCCTGACTCACAACCACAGTGCTTCCTTGCAGATTGATAGTTATGAAAGAAGCACGCTTGAGCTGTGTCTTTCTGAGAACAGGACAGGTGCAGTGGGTCTCTCCCCCCCCCCCCCCCATTTCCACCAGTTGCACTTCTGTCTGGCTCTTCCTCCAAGAAATTCTGAGTTCATTCAGCTGAGAGAAAGTGAGTCACCCAAGGACACCCAGTAAGCATCATAGCCAAGCAGGGATTTGAACATGGGAGTTTCCAACTGTGACATTTTGCACCTCTGCACTGCATTGGTCTCCTGGTTGCTGGGATCCTTCATGTGGTCCTTGAGGGTGCTCTTCCATCAAAAAGCAGGCTGTTTTCCTGCATCTTCCCACAAAGTCTGTTTGGTATTGCAGGTTGCCTTTTACCTTGGCTAAGAATTGCTAGTTGGATATGGTGTTTGAATAATGGAGGAGCCAGATTCCTGTAAAAGGTCTTTGTGTGAAACGAGCAGCAGCTCTGACCAATTAATGTATTAAGATGCACACAAAAGATGACATGTATGGCTTTAATGTCCCTTTACACAATTTCACAACACACACACACATACTCACACAAAAACAAACAGAGAGAGGGAGAGAGAGAGAGAGTAGGAAAAGCATTCAGAAGTGGCAAAGATTAATAATAATAATAATAATAATAATAATAATAATAATAATAATTGTTTTAAAGGACCTTTATGACTGTAACATTGATTGTGTGTGGTGTAGTGCTACCATGTTTGACTTAGCTAGATTCACATCCCTGCTTAGCTACAAAGCTGACTGGGGTAACTCAGGCCATTTGTGTGTTCTCAGCCTCAACTGCATCCGAGAGTTTTTGAGGGTAAAAGCCTTTGAGTTACTTGGAAGAAGGATGGGATAAAAATGTGTGTGTGTGTGTGTGTGTGTGTGTGTTCATGTGCGTGCGCACACACGCACACATATACCTTGTGAGGAGGACAAAAAACACGAATGTGATTTGTCCTTGATGAATTGATCTAGAGTAAAACCCATGTGTGATCTTAAATATGCGCTCTAAAATGCCCAGCTGCTTCTCCCACTCTCACCCCAATTAGCCTTGGAATGTTTTGCTTCAGAAGCAGCAGGAAACCTGGGCTCTGTTTCATCTTCCCAGGAGTCTCACAAGCCTGTGTTATTGTGTTATTAGTCTTCATCCACTTGAGAGAATAGTGATCTGTTCATGGAATATGCTACACACACACACACCTTTGGAAGGAAGGATTCATGGAAATAGTATACATTCAACTGCCACTTGGATTTTTTAAACTAAACCACCGCGTGCCTTTCTTCATGGCTGGTGTTTGCAGTGGCATGATACAAAATGCCCAATCCACATGGTAAATTTCAGCATGCCAGTAACTTGGCATTTATTAGTAGTTGCTGTGTGGCATGACTTAAAGCGGTTATGAAGAATAGTCTGTTTTTCACTGCCACAAGGTAGAAAATAAAACTTACTGCCTACCACTGAGTTGGGTAAGTATTACCTGCTCTGTGATTTCCGATAATTTCTGCCTCATTTTAGGCAGCTTTTTGGAATTGATATTAACACGTGGAATGCCTTTCTTTTTAGCATCCTTTGCCCACAGAAGGCTTGCAAATGCTGCATTTAGGAATAATAATGACCAATATGATTCCAGGTGTTTTTATGGACAATCTTCTTCCTGTCTTTCAGAAAAGCTATTGCCAAGTCTGGTCTCCAGCACCTGGTTGCCCAGCCAACCCCCCCACTAGCCCTGAGAAGCGATTCAGACAGGGAGATCCGCAGTACTGTCGACTGGAGCGTAAGTTCTACCTTCTCCCCTTGTCGGGGGGGGGGGGTGCAGGGAAAGATAATGAATGGGTTCTTTCCCATTGGCTTGGCTGCATAAGTTTTGCCCAGTGCAAATCCACACACAGGTGGCTTTCTGGAGCAAGGGTATCTGGCCAGGGTGTAGTCTGAAGTCAAGTCACTTGATACATCAGCCTTACTGAAGCCAAGCAGGTCTGGTCAGTGCCTGTATGGGAAATGGCATGGAACCCTATAAGTATCACCTTGAGTTCCATAGGAGAAAGACAGGAAACAAGTAGTGCATTTCTCTGGAGTGATGGTACCTGAGTTTCCACAGGATGGTTCCTGTAGCTCTGGTTGTGCTCTGCATTACAGCAATCAACTGGCAGCATGGGAAGCTGCCAGTGGGTGAACTCAAAGCTAACCTGTGAAGGTCAAATGGGAGCCACGTGTTGAAATATGTTTATTTCCTGCCACATTGGCAAGTCTCCTCCTGTCCCCATATCTATACCTGAAAGTATTTGGCCATTCTATGCTTCCCATTGACCAGAGCCATTGGTATGTCGTGCTTGTAAGGTAAAGGTAAAGGGACCCCTGACCATTAGGTCCAGTCGTGACCGACTCTGGGGTTGCGGTGCTCATCTCGCTTTATTGGCCGAGGGAGCTTCCGGGTCATGTGGCCAGCATGACTAAGCCACTTCTGGCAAACCAGAGCAGCGCACAGAAACACAGTTTACCTTCCCACCAGAGTGGTACCTATTTATCTACTTGCACTTTGACGTGCTTTTGAACTGCTAGGTTGGCAGGAGCAGGGACCGAGCAACGGGAGCTCACCCCGTTGCCGGGACTCGAACCACTGACCTTCTGATTGGCAAGTCTTAGGCTCTGTGCTTTAACCCACAGCGCCACCTGTGTCTCATGTCGTGCTTGTAGGCTGAACCAAATCCTTTCCTTGTGCCTGCTTGAGGTCAGTGGCAAATAACTGGTGGGCACAGGGAAGCAGAATGTGCAACAGGACGATTCCGAGGCATATGTGTGGTGGTGGAGTCTTGCCAGAAAGAAGCTTGGTTAAAGCAATGTGTAGTTTTGACTGTTAGTTCATCTGTGGGGCTGAAGTGGAGAGTCAAGTTAGTTCCCCTGAAGCTAATGACCGGATGGAATTGTGGCTAGGTTCTGAACTGAGTGTGACCCTGCAACAGTACTGTGGAATGACAACATTACTTCTGTCTTTCAGGAGGCTGCAGTTTACGGGGAGCACATTTGGTTTGAAACCAATGTCTCTGGGGACTTCTGCTACGTGGGGGAACAAAACTGTGTTGCAAAAATGCTGGTAAGTCTTGGCAAGAGGATGCCCCTAACTGGTCAACTTGATTTTTGTGTGAGTCTGCACTACCATCTAGTGGAGGAAACAAAAAAATGCCTTAAACTGCACATCCCAGAACACCATCAAGCAGAGGTTACGTGAGCAAATATTTTTCTTTGGGGAAAATGAGGGTGGTGTACGGGGGGGAAAGTGGCCCTTCACATCACTTCTATTTGTGCAGTGGGTATTGGCACCTGGTGATTTTTAAAGGATACTTAGCATACATTGTGGGATTTGGTGTCTAGCACAAAATCTGGAAGTATGAACATGAGAAACCTTTCTGCTTATTGTTTTGAATTGGTGTGTGTGTGTGTGTGTGTGTGTGTGTGTGTGTGTAGTGTTATTAGCTGCACAGAGAGAACCTGCACATTTACAGTGTATTTCTACAAAAATGTCTAAGTAAAAGTGGGGCAATGTATTGGTTGTGGAGCATGAGCTTTTTGTGCAGAAGGTCCTTGGCGGCTCCATTTAAAAGGGTCTCAAAGAACTGCTGCCAGTCAGGCAACAGCCTCTGGGTCAAAGTAGATGTGATCTTTGCTGCATAGGTTGTTCTTTTGTAGCTCTTAAAAAAAACAAAACCTGGAGGTGGAGGGCCTAAACTGGATTGGATCCAGCAAGCAGGGCTTAAACTCTTTGCTCATGGAAAGGTCCCAATCAAAATTATTTCTCCCGCCTCCCCCCACCCTGCCCATGTCTTCTTTTAACAATTTGAGGGACAGCAGTGCAAGGGCAAACTAGTCATGCTGTGCAAAGCAGCTTCATGTGTAATAGAGAACGATGGTTCAGCGGCAGAGTACATGCTTTGGGTCCTTAGGGTGGTATTCAACTTAGTTTTACTGGGAGTAGATCCATTGAAATTCATGAATATGAATAAGTGGGTTGATTCTGGGTAAAACCTAGTTGAATACCGCCCATAAGGACCCAGACTCATTTCCCCCAGCATCACTCGCTAGAAAAGATTGGAGGTAGCAATGCTGCCTGGGGCCTTGAATGAATTGCCACTCTTGATAGTGGGTTAGATGGGCAGGAGGGTGACCAAGATGATCAAGGGTCTGAAAACCAAGCCTTGTGAGGACCAGTTGAGGGAGTTGGGTATGTTTATCCTGGAAAAGAGGAGATGGAGAGGAGGTTTGGTAGCCATCTTCAAATATCTGAAGGGCTGTCACATGGAAGATGGAGCAAGCTTGTATTCTCCTGATCTGGAGGGTAGGACCCAAACTAGTGGATTTGAGTTAAAAGAAAGGAGATTCCAACTAAACATCAGGAAGAACTATTTGGCAGTAAGACTCTCACAAGAGGTGGTGGACACCCCTTCTTTAAGCAGAGGTCATGGATCCTTTAGTTGATATCCCTGCACTGCAGGGGGTTGGATGAGAGGACTATTAGGGACCCAACTCTACACTTCTATTTTTCTGTGATGATAAGTTGGTAATTCTGCCGAATGTCCACACACTCCTTATCTCTGCATTCTTGTTGTTCAGCATTTGGTGACCTTCCTTGCCCTCCCAACTTTTTTTTTTTTTAAGTAGCAAATTCTACAAACTGCCCTAAATGAGTTTTTTTCATTCTAGCCACTGTATCTTACTAGTATTAGAATTCAGAATTTTCCTCCCCCTTTTGTACTGTGCGCCTGTATCTTTTTTGGCTGCCTCAAAAGGGTGAGTCACACTGAAAAAGCTTTCCAGGAAGATTTAAAAATAAAGAGAAGCAGGCGGAAATGCAATCACAAGCTTTATGTTTATCTTGTAGAGCTGGAAGAAACTTCCTTGATGCAAATTCATCTAAATTTGCTTGTAATTCTCCCCCTGATTGCATGGTGTTTTTATGTTTTTAATTTATAAGGCTTTTGGAAAAATGATAATCCACCTCAAGTACAGTGGTGCCTCGCAAGACGAAATTAATTCGTTCCGCGAGTTTTGTCGTCTTGCGATTTTTTTTTCGTCTTGCGAAGCACGGTGTTGGGAAAGTTTTGGAAAAGCTTCAAAAATCACCAAAGTCTTTAAAAACCTCAAAAAAGGCTACCACACCGCGTTCTATGAGTTGCTCCTCAAAGTCAAGTCGCAACTGTATTAACGGTGTTAAGAAAAAGGAAACAAACTTGCAAGACGTTTCCGTCTTGCAAAGCAAGCCCATAGGGAAAATCGTCTTGCGAAGCAGCTCAAAAAACAAAAAACCCTTTCGTCCAGCGAGTTTTTTGTCTTGCGAGGCATTCGTCTTGCGAGGTACCATTGTATACAGAACGATAGAAATAAATACATATTTCCAGCTATCCCTTTGATGGCACCCTTTGCTTTGCGGGTAGGGGACTGTGATCAGTCGGTCAATATATTTCAGTGCCTGGATTCCATTTGCTTCATCATGGCCAACGAAAGTGGGAGGTAATGCACTCCATGCACAATCCGTTCCATCTCCATCCTCTCCCCTAGTGCATATATTGGGATGGAAGGACAAAGAGGAAGCCATTACCTGCAGCATTCTTACCCTACACTTGTGTGTTCCATATGCACAAACAGTTATTTGAGTGTTGAGCTTGTTGCAGGCTTGCCAGTCATTCGCAGATAATGTAAACTTCTTGTCTTCCTTGTCTTGCAGCAAAAACCTCTCTCCAAGCGCAAGTGTGCTGCCTGCAAGATTGTAGTCCACACACCCTGCATAGAACAGCTAGAGAAAGTGAGTAAAATCTAGTTAAGCTCTTGGGCTGTGCTTGGAGAGATGGGATATCAACCTCCTTTTTAAAAAAGGAACGTTCCTGCCGGATCCAATTTCCATGAACGCTTATATGCCTGCTAGGAGAAATTCCTAAGAACCAAGCTCCCTCTGTCATATTTTGTTCCTTCTTGACTCTGTAGGCAAATAACTTTTGCATTTAGAGATGCCAAAGCCGATAGCTTTGCATTCAGTTGGCCTTGGGTTCAGTCTCTGGTATCTCCACTTAAATGATTTCAAGCAGCAGGGCTGGGAAATGCCTCTGTGAGAGGCCTTGCAGGGCTGCTGCCAGTTAGAATAGATAGTATTGAGCTAGATAAATTGATGGCTTGACTCAATATAAAGTAATCTCATATGTGCATATGCTCAATTATTCATTGAGAGGACTGAGTGGGAGGAAAGAGGGAATGGCAAATAATGTATTCCTCACAGGACAGAAATGCTTCACATTTTATGTTATTATTATTATTTTAAAAAGTTTTCCACCCATCTTTCTGTTAAATCCACAGATAAATTTCCGATGCAAGCCTTCCTTCAGGGAATCTGGATCAAGAAATGTCCGAGAGGTAAGAGCTTTGTGGACTTTTTATTGATTTGTAGCACAAGGAAATTGTGTGCATGCACCCTTTGATGCTGGTGGCTGTGAAATCTTTGGCCTCATTCGGTTCTGAGGTGACAAACTGCCCATTGCCAGGTTTAAAGTTGTATACCTCCCTGAACTTGAGGTGCTAACATGTGTCTAAGCAGTAAAAGACACGCTATGGCCCATCCCTCCTGAGCATTTCTTTTGAAAATTTGCACATTGAGGTACAACAATGAGATTCCACCCATTATCTATTATTGATACATTATAGTAATGAGTGGAGTTTTCTAATCTAAGGAAAGAGTGCACTAATTTACCAGTTAGTACAGAGTTAGCCAGTGTTATGCCATTCAGATGCTGTTGAGCTACAACTCCCATCAGCACCAACCAGTATGACTAATGATCAGGGATAATGGGAGTTGTAGCCCCAAAACATCATTGACTACTCTTGAGCTACTAGTGATAACCTCTGAAGGGACTGGTGCATGCTGGGGAGTGCGTGGCTAGTCACTGCATACTTCCACCACTTAGTTCTGTCCCTAGAGGAAGAGAACTCTCCATGGTGCTGAAAGGTAGAGGGCTGGGCCAATGAGTATCAATACTGGCAAACCATCAGGCAACGTCCATACTTGAAGTGAGATTTTAACACATCCACATGCTTACAGCTTCATAGAGAAAACCTGAACCTGTGCTGCACCTGAACAGACTTTGCACCAGCTCTCAAACTGGATATAGACCTAAAGGAATCTTCCTTCGAACATATTTTTAAAGAGCCAAGCAATTTTAACATACAGACATAGCATTCCCAGTGGAGGAAGGTTACAGTCGTACCTTGGACCCTGAACGCCTTGTGAGACGAATGTTTTGGCTCCCGAATGTCACAAATCCGGAAGTGAGTGTTCTGGTTTGCAAACGTTCTTTGGAACCCAAACATCCAATGCGGCTTCCGCAGCTTCTGATTGGCTGCAGGAGCTTTGGTTTCCGAATGTTTTGGAATTCAAATGGACTTCCTGAACAGATTCCGTTCGACTTCCGAGGTACCACTGTAACTGTCATTCTTAGTAACCAAGTCACTATGGTAACCCTTAGGTTTTATCCTGACTTGTTTTTTGGTGTGTTTTCTCTTGGCTTGGTGGGATTAGAAGTGCAGGCTGTCTTTGAGTCTCACCTTTCTGACTCCTAATAGGATCATTGGAGTGAATCTGGTGAATATCTGAGTAATCAAGAAATGTTAAGAAGATTGTACAGGAAAAGACGTAAAAATAAATACCTGGTCACATTTTCCTGAATTGAAGTGCTTGCAGCTTTCGTTTTCAACAGAGACTAGGAAAAAAAGCAAATTCTGGTCTTTGCTGAATACTTGCACAAATTTATTTATGTATGTATTGCATTTATATCCTACCACATGGCCTTTATAAAATGGCTCTTGGGGCAGCTTACAGTTAAGAATAGAGCAATAGTTAGTAGTAAAACATTAACAACCATAAAAATATATAAACAATTAAACATTTACAGGGAATAAAAAAATAACAAGTTATCATAAAATTGGCATCTGTTTCTGCCTCTGAACACCAGCTGAAATAAAATGCCTTTAGCTAATTTCTGAGAGACAAAGATAGCCAGGAAGGCCTTTTCTTCTTCTTCTTTTTTGCAACGGGGCGGTGTGGTGGGGAAGAGTAAGAAATCCAATAAGGGAGAGGGCACTTAATTGCAGAGAAAGCCCTGCTCTTTGCCCCTGTCCATGGATTTCAGTCAATGAGATAAGTCTTAGTGCACGGGATTGCTGAAAAGCATCTCGTCAACCACCTTCAAAGCTACAGATTGCATCCCACAGAACTTTATTTTCGACATAACCATGAAATGAGCAGCTATCTCATGTTGTGGTTAAGTTAAGGTAATTTCACTAAACAGCCTATACTCATTCAACTTCTAACAGTTTAATAAATCTGAAGCCGTGAGGATCCATGTTGTTAAATGGGACCAGGAATTTGTTCCTTTTGCCGCTAAGCACAGCCTTGCCTGTTACTCCTGTGTATTTAACCTCGTTTCAGAAAGAAAAGCTACATATAGCATAATCTCTCTGTGTTGCAACATGGATTGCTTGCTCATAGCCTTTAGGTATTACTCACGGCAGATATGTAGATGGTAGACTATTCTTGTATTCAGTGCCATGAAATATCGTTTTGAATAGTTTGGGTTTGGTGCATCTTAAAAAGAAAGTACTTGTTTCATCTTCAGTAATGGGCACTGAATACTTTCCTTTGGAAGTGCTCTGCATTTGTCCTTGTTTGGCTCTGAGGCATACTTTCTGAGTTTGAGGGGGTTCTGAAGCAGGGGAAGGTGAAGATGGCTTACTCTGTTCTGGATTGTCAAGGCAGCATTGGAGGCCTCGGCTTCTAAGCATCCCAGCCTAGATGTGTGCTCAGGGGACGGAATATGTGTCTCTCCCATTTCCTTGACCTTTAAACTGTTCACATGTTTCTCCACAGCCTACAGTTGTGCGGCATCATTGGGTACACCGGAGACGTCAGGAAGGGAAATGTCGACAGTGTGGAAAGGTGAGGGGAAAACCTGTGTGGATATAGCTTGAAGGGTACAATGAAGCTGGAACTGGGATCTGCAAAAAAACTTTTCAGATCAAGATTCTTACGCAACTTGAGCTTATATCAGGGCGCTTCAGCTGCTGGGAAGCAATACTGAAGTTTTGTTTTCTGACACTGCTTCGCATCTTTCTGAGGCCTCTTCAGTATCACCTCTTTGTTTCCATCTGAAGGCATGTCTATTCAGGCTTTTGAGAGAACTTGAGTCTTCTGCACAATTTGTTTTGAATTGCCTGGCTTTAAAATATATATATGTAGAATTTTATTGTCGTATGCAGCCTTGTGATTCTCAAATGATGGGTGGTTTAGAAATAAATTGCTATCATTGTTGGCATCTGTTTGTCTCGAGAGACAATAGAGTATGCCTCGCGGGGTGAAGTCAGAGCACTGCATGAGGAGCACCGAATGTATTTGACCCCAGCTTGGCTTCAGGAGTTGCTGGAAGGAGGCATATAAGGCGCCATTCAACAGTCTTAGGGACTCTAATCTGGATTTGTGTAGAGTTTACTCCCTAGCCTTTTCTTCTCCCAAAGATATTCCTCAAGGCGCTGAGGGATCAGAGTTTTCCTTCTCCAAACAACAGCAACATATTATAATTGTTATATAATTATATAATCACATTAACAACAGCAGCAACAACCACCCCTGTGTCATAACTGAGATTCATGGCAAGCTTCTCACTCACAGACCATTTTAAGAAACGTAGGGAAACACCCACCCAAAGTTGTTGAGCTCACCTCTCCGCGCCCCACCAGTCACTGTTCCACCCACAGCCTCTGTCGTGCAGTCCCAAGCGCCATGCCGCAATGCTACAGTGGTGCCGGAATGCACCAAAGAGGTGCCAGAACTCATCAGGGGGAAAGCCCTGACTGTAGGAGGGGAAATACACTTCCTTTTGTTCCTGTAAAGACTATAGGACCACATTGGGACAAGAGTTATGTGTCTGATGAAGGATATTTGTCCACAATATATTCTTTATTTAAAGCCCTATACGGCCTAGGATCCTCGTACCTACAGGACCGCCTCTCCCGGTATGTCCCAGGGAGGACCTTACGGTCTACAAATAAAAACATATTGGAGATCCCAGGCCACAGGGAGGTTAGACTGGCCTCAACCAGAGCCAGGGCTTTTTTGGCTGTGGCCCCGATCTGGTGGAACGCTCTGTCACAAGAGACTAGGGCCCTGCGGGACTTGACATCTTTCCGCAGGGCCTGCAAGACAGAGCTGTTCCACCAGGCCTTTGGCCAAGGCACAGCCTGACCCCCTCCTCTGGTAATCCTCTAGCCCAATGGTTGCCATTAATTTGATTTTGAATTGATTTTAGAATGAATTGATTTTAGAATATATTTCAATTAATTGATTGTGATTTTATGTAAACTGTGTTATTTTTACTACTGTTAGCCGTTCTGAGCCCGGCTTCGGCTGGGGAGGGTGGGATATAAATACATTTTTATTTTTGTTTATTTTTTATTTTTAAAAAAAGTTTCTTTATTTGGTTTTTCAAATTAAGGTTTTACAAGCACATATCCAGCATACAACATAAAAACAAGATTCCAAATAATCTCCTTGATTTCCTTCCTCCCCTTTATGGGTCCTATTGTTAGTCATTTCCTCCTGCATCTTTTATAATAATTCAAACCTTTTACATCTCCATTATATCAAAAATTCACGATTAAACTACAAGTGTTATTCCAATCCTACCAATGATTTTAACTGATTACAATGGTTTTTAAGATAAATTATAAATTTCCCCCATTCCTTTTTAAAATTTTGGTCTTCCTGATTTCTGATTCTTCTGGTCATTTTTGCCATTTCGGCATAATGCATCAACTTAATCTGCCATTCTTCTCTGGTCGGGACTTTATCTCCTTTCCATCTCTGAGTCAATAACTTTCGCTCAGCCGTGGTCACATATGTAAATAGTCTTTTCTGCTCCAATGTCCACAATATATTCAAGTTGCGTTACATTTATTTGTTTCTAAGATGCTACAGGACTCTTTGTTGTTGTAAATTCATGGACCACGGGTTTATTGCTATGATATAAAACAAAACTTGAAGTGACATGCAACTTTCTCCCTTTTTTTTCCTGTCTCCCTGTGCAGGGTTTCCAGCAAAAATTCGCCTTTCACAGCAAGGAGATTGTAGCCATCAGCTGTTCCTGGTGTAAGCAAGCAGTGAGTGCAGCATGTATCTGTTTGCTAAATTGCCCTCCCTTTCTAAACACAAACACCTCTGCCTCCTTTGCCTCCCTCGCCCCAGAGTCTGGAAGTACTAGTCTTCTTGTTGTTTCGTTTTTTTTATTAAGTAAGGGGAGCATTAAAAATGGTGATCCTGCCCCCTGCAATCTAAAGTGGTACAGCCCATTCCTTATCACTTTACCCCCTGATTGCTACATCATTCTGCTGCGTGGGTAGACGTGGCCAGTGTTTGGAACAGACATACTGAAGACTGTGGTTGTCCAGGACAGTTCTGTAGACACTAACTGGCTCTCTCCTTTTCCTTTCCTTTCAGTATCACAGTAAAGTTTCATGCTTCATGCTGCAGCACATTGAGGAGCCCTGCTCACTAGGGGCACATGCCGCTGTTGTCATCCCCCCCACTTGGATCCTACGGGTCCGGCATCCCCAAGTAGGTTGCCCCCTCGGGTTTCCTTTTGCATTTAAAACAGGGGCCTCATTTAAACCAGCTTCTCGTTTACATTGCTTCTTCTTTTCCCTCATCTCTAGAACCCGCTAAAGTCAAGTAAGAAGAAAAAGAGGACATCGTTCAGGAGGAAATCCAGCAAGAAGGGTCCTGAGGTCAGAGAACAGAACTGGGATAGGGAAAGACGGAGAACTAGAAGGGGCGTAAGAGGCAAACTGAAGAGGTGGTGGTGCTGAGAGATCAGTGGCAAAAATACCAGGCAATAGACTAGTGTTTGGGTTTTTTCTCCAGTGTTTTACTTACGAATGTTTTTAGCAAGCTGGGGGAAGTGGAACACTTTAAAAAAATAATCTGTGCTCTCATAAACAATTGCTTGGTTAATTTACAAATAGCAAGCATTCTAACTAACATATCAAAATAGAGGAGGTATTTTGATTTTCCTCAGTTTCAAGAAAAACAGTGAAATTGCATGGAATCTCCCAAATGGAATCTCTGAAACTGCATTCTCTGTTTAAAAATTAAGAACTGAACAAAATGTAATAATATAAATACTTGCATTATAAACCAATAATTGTACTGTATATAGAAAATCCATTTTTAACTTAAAGGTGGCATAACAAACATAAGAAGGATTAAATGCTGTAACTAAATGTATAAAACCACACAAAAATGGAGAAACCCACCTCTTACACTGATGATCAACCATGCAAGATAAAAACAGTTATGATGAATTCTCTGATATAATCTGTGATGAATTTTGGAAGACATAATTTGTCTTTCAATGATTTTATCTTGGCTTAATAAGCAAACATATGTATGAGCATTTTGATTGCTCAAGCATCCTCTTTGCAGCACCCTTCAGCAACATGAGGAAGTTTCCAGTTAAGCAGAATTTCCCATTTTGTCCAAACTGGGAAGTCATGGTTGCTACCTTGGGAAACTCTGGTTGACTGAAGGCTTCAACATTTCATTGTGCTGTTCTAGGAGAAAAGGGGTCAGTCATAGAATTCTAGTCTATTTCTGCTGGGAATGCGGTTCAGTAACACATTCAGTTGCTTTTCCAAAGATAGGGACCCTGGGATTTGTGTTTTGTTTAATATTTTTATTAATTTTCACAAAAACAAAAGCATTACTTTTAAGAAGAAGAAAAAGCATAAAACAAAACATTTAAAACAGCTATATATACAATCCGTATTGAATCCACAGTATGGGATTACTTGAATCCCCTGACGTCCCTCCACCCCCTCCCTTGGCTCCTTTATAATATAACCCTGGGATGGATGAGAGTTGGACCTAAACTCTGATCAACCCTAGCCAGGGATGATAGGGGTTGTGGTTCAGAAACATCTGGAGGGCCACAGATTCCCCATTTCTGTCATAGAATTACTAGTCTCTGATGATCACTAATAATGTACAGTTTAGTTGCATAGTTACCAGCTGTCAGTTTACTAAGCGTGCTGTGTGCATATGCCTTTCAAGTAAACAGGATGGCTCTTGACTCGTTAGCAGAGAGACACTGCAGCAAATGGAGGACCATGCAATACATTTTAAATCATTAAGGTTTAGTCACTGAATTTAAGTATTGTTTTTGAACGGAGGAGAACCTAGTTAATGCTGCTTTGATACCACATTGTCAATAAATCCTAAGTATTGCTAACTGATCACATGGGATTAAAGGCTTGGGGACCTTTTGCTTCCCTACCTGAGCAGTTAGTGGCAGTCCAAAAGTAGCCAGCTTGTTTCTCAGGATGGTGGGGATTGAAGCCCAAAAGGCTGAAAACAACTTTATGCTTTTGTAATGAAACCTAGAAGGCTGGCAACCGATGGTTGAAGCTTCCAGTGGCCCAACTTTCCCCATTATATTTATGCCTGTTTCCAGAGGCCTTGACCAGAAATGAACATTGAACTCCAACTTCTGCCAAAGCCAAAATACATCCCTGCTTATATTTGCCCATGAAGAACAGATCATGCATGTTTGTCCAGTTTTACGCGACTTGTACTGACAGAGTAATGTAGACTTTAATGGTGATAGTAACTGGGGTCCTACAAAAACAAACCAATTGAGCTTCCTGTGCATAAGCTCTTATTTCACCGTAATCTGGGTCATTATCCTTAATCATTACTGATGTTATTTTGCAGGAAGGGCGATGGAAACCCTTTGTCATCAAGCCTGTCCCAGCACCTCTCATGAAGCCACTGCTTGTGTTTGTGAACCCCAAAAGTGGTGGGAATCAGGTAAGTGTATTTTTCAAGCATTTTATTCCATTGGTTTCAGATCATATGCTGACACATCTGTATTTTAGCCCCTTCCTTCTTCAGTTTGTTTCCTAATTTCCTGACTCTCTTCTTTCTCCATAATTTTCAGGGAACAAAAATAATCCAGTCATTTATGTGGTACCTCAACCCTCGACAAGTGTTTGATCTCAGCCAGGGAGGCCCCAAAGAAGCGTGAGTATCTGTCTGAACGAGTCTTAGCCCCATCCCAGTAGGGAGACCTTTTCTAAAAGACACAGGACTAAAATTCCTGGAAAGTCTCCACATACTCTGTGTGTGTGTGTGTGTGTGTGTGTGTGTATTTACATTTGCATCCTGTCTTTCTTCCAAGGAGCAGAGAGTGGCACTTTAGTATCAGAAGAGTGGGAACACCTGATGTTCTGTCATTTTTGAAGCTGGATGGCCCATGCAATCTAAGCTACTGTTGACTGTATAAAGCAGGGCTTTTCAACTGGTGGTACTTGTACTGCTTGATATACAGTGAAGTACTTTCAGTTGAAAAGTGCTGATAATGGTCTAAAGAAAGAGTGGAATAGAACAAAATGAACAACCCTATGAGGTGAATTAGGGAATCTTTGGCTGAACTGCAATTCCCATCAGCCACAGCAGGCTTGGCCAATGCCCAGGGGTGATGGAAATTATTGTTCAGCAACATCTGAAGGGGCCACCTGGGCTAAGAGAGAGACTTTTCACACACAGATAATGAAGCAGACTTCAGGGCAGAACCTTCGTTTCTCAAATTCAACACAAGTCCCTAGCAGCTATGCTTATTTTCAGTTAGTGCCCAAGTGCAGCAGAAAAAGAACTACTGTTTACTCATAACCAGGACACCTTCTGCTTCCTGGAGGAAGGAGAATCTAATAGTGCAGTCCTACCCATGTCCACTCAAAAGTAAATCCTATTGATTTTAGTGGAGCTTTCTCCCAAATAAGTGGGGTTGGGAATTCCTAGTCTAAATAACATCATTACAGTCCTTCTTTCCCAGTACCCTCTTCCTCTTACAGCTCTTTCTGGTAGCATGAAGATTGTGCCAGATTGAGGATTGGTTCCAAAGACAATTGTGTCTTGATGGGTTCTTACTCGGCTTCTACATTTCTGAAAGATTATATGAAAACGAGGGGTTGCTTCCTGTTGATGCTGTGCATTCCGTTCTTGTCGTCTTAACTATCACTTCTTCTGGGCTTTGTGCAGGTTGGAGATGTATCGCAAAGTGCACAACCTACGAATTCTGGCATGTGGGGGAGATGGTACGGTAAGTGGCCGCGATCCCTTTGAGCACTTGATGAGTTATGAAGAAAGCCAGGGTTTATGTCATAACGCCGCAAGAGGACCAGAATCAGGCCAAAGGCCCATCTGGCCCAGGACTCTTCATACAGTGGCCAACCAGATGTCTCTGGGAAGCTTGCAAGTAGGACCTGAGTGCAACAGCACTATCTCTACTTTTGATTCCCAACAACTGGCATTTGGAGGTGTATCACCTTGAACAGTGCAGATAGAACATGACCACCATGGATAGCAGTCATGGATAGCCAATTAAGAGACAGTTCATTGGCTCTAAATCAAATGAGAAGAATGGGTCCACCAAGTTATATAACACACTCATCATCATTCAAGACTACATTGCCCAAGATGCAGTGTGTTTCCTCTTCAACCAAGATGCTAGCTGAATTGCATGCTAGTGACAGTGGTTTTTGTAAGCAAGGCCTGCATTGGTGGTTTTGTGATTAGCGTGGCTGGTGGATAAATCACTGCAGTGACTGCTCAGGTACTGCTATCCTGCTGACCTTTATTCAACATGCCACTTCTCTCTAAACTATGAGCTGCTTTTGCATAACTCTTTAGTATTCACAGATAATTCTTTTTTTGCTTTGCTTGTGACCAGTCGGTTCCAAACCAGATTAACTGGCAATGTATGGCCTAGTAGCCACTCATGGGGTCTTCCCCCAGTTCCTAACAGCTTCTCTCTTTTTGCCATTTTTTGGAGTTTGGCCTATATTGAGAAAACAGCCATGTGCCAAAACAAAAGCAAGGGAAGCTCCCAGCCGAATTTCTGTCTGAACCTTTGTCTTTCTTGGCTAAATAGGTGGGGTGGATCCTCTCCATCTTGGACCAGTTGCGCCTGAACCCTCCACCGCCTGTGGCCATTCTTCCCCTGGGGACCGGAAACGACCTGGCAAGGACGTTGAACTGGGGTGGGGTAAGACTGCCAGTTTGGTACCAATGCTAGACTTTACTGTGTTCCAGGTCAGCAGTGGGGTGTGAGATTAAATGGAATGTGCTGAGTTAGTCCTTCTTAACCCAGTATTATCTATAGTGACTGGCAGTGGCTCTCCAGGTTTCCAGGAATAAGTCTATCCCAGCCCTGCTTAATATGCTGGGGATTGGACCTTTGATACTCAGCCACAGCCCTTCCCGAAAGGAGGTCACTTACTGCTCGCTATCTTGCGTCAGTCCTTCACGGAGAGCATCTCGACCCACAGGGTTACACGGATGAGCCCTTGTCAAAGATCCTGTCGCACGTAGAAGAGGGGGAGATTGTGCAGCTGGACCGCTGGAGTCTGCAGGTGGAGCCAAATCCTGAGGCAAACGCTGAAGAGAAGGATGAGACGGCGGCAGACAAGGTGAGGCCCACAACACCATCATGCCCTTTTAGGGCCAGCTGCTACAGTCTCCCCACCAAAGATATACTTAGTATGCTTCTGTCTGGTTTCTTTCATGGTGGGTGAGGTGTGTTATGGCAACTGCAACTGCCCCTAGCTAACCTAATGGTTTTTTCCATGTATGTAAAGTAAGCAAGTAGGATAGCAATGAAGAAAGTAAGATGGGGAAAGGAGGAGGATAGCCAATTTGCCCAGTGTGAAAAGGTTAACCTCAGCATATTTCTTTTGGGGATTGTGGGATCAGAGTTACCTCAACAATATAGAAACTTATTTGTGTGTGCAACTACAGCCGCTAGAATGATATTTGCCCAAATATGGAAAGAAGAAGAAGTCTGGACCAGAGAAGAATGGCTTACAGAAATTAAGGGAATATGCAGAAATGGTGAAACTTAACTGGAAGAATTAAGAAATCAAGACAACAAACTTTTTATTAAGGAATGGAAATGTTTTGTTGAATATTTACAAGCAAATTTCAAACAGATTAAGGCACTAACAGGATTATGTAAAAACTTGCAGTTTCTAAAACATATATGATAACAGATGATCAAAAGAATAAGTGGAAACAATTGGGATATGCAGGGGGGAGGAAAAAAAACTTTAAAGAACTGCAGAAAGAGGAGGAGGAGGGAAGTCAAGGTTAAAATGTTAGAAATACTGTTGAATGATCATTGAAAGGTGGTTTTTTTTGGGGGGGGGGGTTATAAATGAAAAATAAAACAAAAACAAAACAAACCCCACCATGGTATATTTCTAAAGTCTCTACTTTTTACCTTAAAGCACTCTTTAAGGCTCCCCACTCCAGGGCTGTTCATCCCTTCTCTCTTGATGTTCATGGCACTTCTATGACAAAACACTGTTGTCCTAGCTACTGTTTCACCCCATCCATCCCCCTCATGGGTAGGAGAGCATTTTTCCATTGAATTCTGCTTTGCTTAGTCACATATGGGTATTTATAGAATAGCTGAAAAGTCATTTCACCTTCATCAGAGCCTCGGATTTAGTGGTGTTTCCTCTCACTCTCAATTTTAGCTCCCTCTTGATGTCTTCAACAATTATTTCAGCCTTGGTTTTGACGCCCGGGTGACACTGGAATTCCACGAGTCCCGAGGTAAATATCAACAACAGGTGGGATGTGGCCATTGCTCTCAGTGTACCATGCTTGGAGGGATGGCCTCCTGTGGGAAAACCACACCTATGATTTTGGAGGTCATGAGCTGAAAGCAGAGGGCTTAATCGGGGGGGGGGGGGAGTGACAAGGAGTTGGCTTCAAGGTACAACAAATGCCTTTCAACAAGTAACCCATGTTGTTGTCGTTTAGTCGTGTCCGACTCTTCGTGACCCCATGGACCAGAGCACGCCAGGCACTCCTGTCTTCCACTGCCTCCCACAGTTTGGTCAGACTCATGTTTGTAGCTTCGATAACGCTGTCCAACCATCTTGTCCTCTGTTGTTCCCTTCTTCTTGTGCCCTCAATCTTTCCCAACATCAGGGTCTCTTCCAGGGAGTCTTCTCTTCTCATGAGGTGGCCAAAGTATTGGAGCCTCAGCTTCACGATCTGTCCTTCCAGTGAGCACTCAGGGCTGATTTCCTTAAGAATGGATACGTTTGATCTTCTTGCAGTCCATGGGACTCTCAAGAGTCTCCTCCAGCACCATAATTCAAAAGCATCAATTCTTCGGCGATCAGCCTTCTTTATGGTCCAGCTCTCACTTCCATACATCACTACAGGGAAAACCATGGCTTTAACTATACGGACCTTTGTTGGTAAGGTGATGTCTCTGCTTTTTAAGATGCTGTCTAGGTTTGCCATCGCCTTTCTGTCAAGGAGCAGGCGTCTTTTAATTTCGTGACTGCTGTCACCGTCTGCAGTGATCATGGAGCCCAAGAAAGTAAAATCTCTCACTGCCTCCATTTCTTCCCCTTCTATTTGCCAGCAGGTGATGGGCCCAGTGGCCATGATCTTCGTTTTTTTGATGTTGAGCTTCAGACCATATTTTGCGCTCTCCTCTTTCACCCTCATTAAAAGGTTCTTTAATTCCTCCTCACTTTCTGCCATCAAGGTTGTGTCATCTGCATATCTGAGATTGTTGATATTTCTTCCGGCGATCTTAATTCCGGCTTGGGATTCATCCAGCCCAGCCTTTCGCATGATGAATTCTGCATATAAATTAAATAAGCAGGGAGACAATATACAGCCTTGGCGTACTCCTTTCCCAATTTTGAACCAATCAGTTGTTCCATATTCAGTTCTAACTGTAGCTACTTGTCCCACATAGAGATTTCTCAGGAGACAGGTGAGGTGATCAGGCACTCCCATTTCTTTAAGAACTTGCCATAGTTTGCTGTGGTCAACACAGTCAAAGGCTTTTGCATAGTCAATGAAGCAGAAGTAGATGTCTTTCTGGAACTCTCTAGCTTTCTCCATAATCCAGTGCATGTTTGCAATTTGGTCTCTGGTTCCTCTGCCCCTTCGAAATCCAGCTTGTACTTCTGGGAGTTCTCGGTCCACATACTACTTAAGCCTGCCTTGTGGAATTTTAAGCATAACCTTGCTAGCATGTGAAATGAGTGCAATTGTGCGGTAGTTGGAGCATTCTTTGGCACTTCCCTTCTTTGGGATTGGGATGTAGACTGATCTTCTCCAATCCTCTGGCCACTGCTGAGTTTTCCAAATTTGCTGGCATATTGAGTGTAGCACCTTAACAGCATCATCTTTTAAAATTTTAAATAGTTCAGCTGGAATACCATCACTTCCACTGGCCTTGTTATTAGCAGTGCTTTCTAAGGCCCATTTGACTTCACTCTCCAGGATGTCTGGCTCAAGGTCAGCAACCACACTACCTGGGGTATACGAGACATCCATTTCTTTCTGGTATAGTTCCTCTGTGTATTCTTGCCACCTCTTCTTGATGTCTTCTGCTTCTGTTAGGTCCTTTCCACTTTTGTCTTTTATTATGGAAATCTTTGTACGAAATGTTCCTTTCATATCTCCAATTTTCTTGAACAGATCTCTGGTTTTTCCCATTCTATTGTTTTCCTCTATTTCTTTACATTGCTCGTTTAAGAAGGCCTTCTTGTCTCTCCTTGCTAATATTTGGAAATCTGCATTCAATTTCCTGTATCTTTCACTATCTCCCTCACATTTTGCTTGCCTTCTCTCCCCCGCTATTTGTAAGGCCTCGTTGGACAGCCACTTTGCTTTCTTGCATTTCCTTTTCATTGGGATGGTTTTAGTTGCTGCCTCCTGTATAATGTTATGAGCCTCCATCCATAGTTCTTCAGGCACTCTGTCCACCAAATCTAAATCCTTAAACCTGTTCCTCACTTCCACTGTGTATTCATAAGGGATTTGACTTAGATTGTATCTTACCAGCCAAGTGGTTTTTCCTACTTTCTTCAGTTTAAGCTTGAATTTTGCTATAAGAAGCTGATGATCTGAGCCACAGTCAGCTCCAGGTCTTGTTTTTGCTGACTGTATAGAGCTTCTCCATCTTTGGCTGCAGAGAATATAATCAATCTGATTTCGATGCTGCCCATCTGGTGATGTCCATGTGTAGAGTCGTCTCTTGTGTTGTTGGAAAAGAGTGTTTGTGATGACCATTTTGTTCTCTTGGCAGAACTCTATTAGCCTTTGCCCTGCTTCGTTTTGAACTCCAAGGCCAAACTTGCCAGTTGTTCCTTTTATCTCTTGACTCCCTACTTTAGCATTCCAATCCCCTATAATGAGAAGAACATCCTTCTTTGGTGTCATTTCTGTAAGGTGTTGTAAGTCTTCATAGAATTGGTCAATTTCAGTTTCTTCAGCACCAGTAGTTGGTGCAAAAACTTGGATTACTGTGATGTTAAAAGGTCTGCCTTAGATTCGTATCGAGATCATTCTATCATTTTTGAGATTGCATCCCAGTACAGCTTTTGACACTCTTTTGTTGACTATGAGGGCCACTCCATTTCTTTTACGGGATTCTTGCCCACAGTAGTAGATGTGATGGTCATCCGAACTGAATTCGCCCATTCCCGTCCATTTTAGTTCACTGATGCCCAGGATGTCAATATTTATTCTTGCCATCTCACTTTTGACCACATCCAATTTACCCAGGTTCATGGTTCTTACATTCCAGGTTCCTATGCAATATTTTTCTTTACAGCATTGGACTTTCCTTTCGCTTCCAGGCATATCCGCAACTGAGCGTCCTTTCGGCTTTGGCCCAGCCGCTTCATCAGCTCTGAATCTACTTGTACTTGTCCTCCGCTCTTCCTCAGTAGCGTGTTGGACGCCTTCCGACCTGAGGGGCTCATCTTCCAGCGTCATAACTTTTATATGCCTGTTGTCTTTGTCCATGAAGTTTTCTTGGCAGGGATACTGGAGTGGCTTGCCGGTTCCTGCTCCAGGTGGATCACGTTTGGTCAAAACTCTCCACTATGACCTGTCCATCTTGGGTGGCCCTGCACGGCATAGCTCATAGCTTCTCTGAGTTATTCAAGCCCCTTCGCCACGGCAAGGCAGTGATCCATGAAGGGGAACTAACCCATAGCAACCTGTTTTTTTTCTGCAGAGGCCAATCCAGAGAAATTTAACAGCCGATTTAGGAATAAAATGTTCTATGCTGGGGTAAGTTCACTGGGATGTCCTTTCACAGCCCAGTTAGGAATTGTTGCCTTGGTCTCAGTGTGTCCCCAAAGATTTTCACTGTAACATGTGGAGCATCTGGAGGGCAGGCCATACTGTAATGTTTTTCTTTCCAGGGAAGCCTTTAGAACAGGGGTGGGGAAATTCCGCCCTGTGGGCCAATCTTGGGGGGTCAGTTCCCCTAATCCGCCCACCCATAAACTGACATCACTGGTGACATCATTTGAGGGGGGGGAGATGGGATTTAATCCTGACTGGGGTGCATGCCTTGTTTCCAGCAGCGAAGAGGTTAGTGGAGCCAAGGCAACATGATGAGTGGGGATCAAAGTGCTTCTCAAGAGTGCCATTTGAAATTAGTCAGTGCCTGGTCAGCCTCTGTGGACTAACTCGGTTTCTCTTCTTCTGGCAGACGGCGTTTTCCGATTTCCTCATGGGGAGCTCCAGAGACTTAGCGAAACACATCAAAGTGGTGGTGAGTGAGCTGTGGGGCCAACAGGCGCTTGGAGGGCACTGGTTATTGATTGGGTTGAGAAGGTCATTCTGCTGCCGTGTTAAAGATAAACCCTGCGGAAGGCATCGAGAGGACAAATGCATCTTTGGGAAAGATCAAGGCGCTAAGAATTTTGTTCCCTCATGAAAGGGATAGAAAGAACGCCTGAGGTTCTTCTGTGCTGCAACCAGCCTTGACAGCTGGCTGTCGCCTTTTCCTCTTTCATTAGTGTGATGGGACAGACCTGACCCCCAAAATCCAAGATCTGAAGCCACAATGCCTCGTCTTCCTAAACATTCCAAGGTGAGTGGTAACTCTCCCTGTCGGGGAGTGTTCCCCCTCCTTTGAACTCCCTTCCAACGCTCAGGGATCAGAGGTGTGCTATCCTCTGCCGCCAACACACTTTCCCTCCTTCCTGTCTATGTGCAGGTACTGCGCAGGCACCATGCCTTGGGGCAACCCCGGGGAGCACCATGACTTTGAACCCCAGCGCCATGATGACGGCTGCCTTGAGGTCATCGGCTTCACCATGACATCCCTGGTAAGCCAGGGCAGCTCCTGATGGCTGATCTCTGGGGTCATCAAGGACAGCAGATGCAGCTGGATTTGGGGTGGGGACTGGAATTTCTGGCCTCTATGACACTAACACTGGTGCAACCTGAACAAGTAAGCAAGACCAACTAAGATGCCGCTAAGCCTGCCTAGCTGACAAGGACAGTGCCAGCCTCTTGATCTGATGTTTAACTATTAGCTTGCCCAGAAGAGCTGTCTGACACAAGTATTAGACTAGATAAAATCATAGAACTGTCGAGTTGGAAGGGGTCTCGAGAGTCATCTGGCCCACTCCCCTGGCTCAGTGGTAGACATACGTCATGCGTGTGGTTTCAGCTCCCAAGTTCATCTGCTAGCATCTCTATTTAAACATTAAAGAGTCCTCAGAAGAAGCAGGAACTAGGAACTCTGGGCAGCCACTGCAAGTCAGAGTTGGGAATACTAGGCTGGAGAGGCTGTTGATTTGAGTCATTGCACAGCAGCCTCAGATGCTGCTGGTAATGGGAAAACATTTCTTTTCCCAGGTTCAGGTCATGTGCAATCTCCCGCTGACGTTGCTCATTGGTTAGCCCTTCCTGTTCAACACTCTTCTTCCTTTTGTAGGCAGCACTGCAGGTGGGCGGCCACGGAGAGCGGTTGCACCAGTGTCGGGAGGTGCTGTTGACCACATCCAAGGCCATCCCCATGCAAGTGGACGGAGAGCCCTGCAAGCTGGGGGCTTCCTGCATTCGCATATCCCTGCGCAACCAGGCCAACATGGTGCAGAAGACCAAGAGGCGCAACTCCATGCCTCTGCTTAATGAGTACGTTCTACCTGACAGAGGGACCACCCCCAAGGCTTGGGGGCGGGGAGTGAAGGTGGCTTTGCCTGTTCAAAGTGTAATAAACCTTTTTGCATGGAGGCGAGCCTTAGAGCTTCCTCATCCTTTAGCAGGACTGCCTGCTGTGAGCTTGGCTGCTGAGTTGAGTGGGATTTCTATCCTACTATATCCCAGAGGTTTGGATTTAAATGTATTGGAAACCATCCTAAAGGCAAGTTCTAATACTATGAAATGTAAGATATATAAAACCCAACAGAATTAAAGTCTCTACAGACAAATGTATTGGGTTCTCTAGCTATGCAGCACTGAGTCTTCTGAAGTCCAAAAAACACTGATATTGAGCACCCTCCCCCCCCCCCCCGCAACCATAAAAGCGTAACTGCCTTTTCTCAACTGCTTTATCAGGAAGGCTCTGCCTTGTCCTAGTCCTAAAGGCAAGCAGCTGAATGATTAATGGAGGAAGCAGGGTTATATGAGCCCACAGAGAGGGCTCTGTGGAAGCAAAGTTCCTTCTCTGCTATATTTTCTTTTGGGGAAGGGAGTGGAGAGTTGTATCACAGACTCCTAGACACTAATGAGTGGCACAAGATCTTAGGTGCACAGCTTCCTACATTGTACTGCTTGGGAGGGGGTGGGTGGGAAGGAAGGTTTTTATTATGCTGCTTATCCCATTCAAGGCATAATGAAAGGTGGGTGAGGGGGCGATCTGTGAAAGCTTTATGTCTTTCCTGGCATTCATACCCTTCTGGGCAAGCCTGTTTTCCTGTCCTAGGTACATCTACATGGCTGCTTGTTACGCTTCCATTTGGCATTGTAGTGCTGAGCTAGCAACATTTAACCCCCATCTTCAGCTCTGTCCCAGTACTGAGACTATGCTGGTCTCCTGCCTCTCTACATTGCCCATGAGGCCCGTTTCAAGTTTCTATCATTCTTGCATAAAGAAGCACATTCCCAAAGAAGCCAGAAATTGTGCCTCCTGTCCTTCTGGCCTGCCTGCAGTTGTACATGGGAGATGGCAATTGGGGCCAGTGTTATGGAAGCAACCTGCACAGCTAGAGACATAACGGGGGCCCGGGGTGTCATGTTTGCCACTTTGTTTTTTCTTCTGATTTCTCCATTTTAGTGCTGAAGAGCCAGTTGCAAATGCAACTGTTGTTTTGAGTTCCTGTCCACTAGCCAGATAACAAGTTTTTAATTCTATAATGCTACTCTAATAGTTGTTGTTGTTGTTGTTGTTGTGCATGGGGATTTCGTGTCACATTCTGGAATTTTTCCCCCACCCTATATCTCCCCCTCTTTCCCTCCCTTCCCTCCCACAACAATGCTGTCTTCCTTTCCTTAAGCAGCCCCACCTTAATTAAATCAGCACTTTTCCTTCCTGCTGCGCAAACAGTCAGCAGCCCGTTCCAGAACGGCTAAGAATCCGCGTAAGCCGAATTGGCATGCACGACTACGAAGCACTTCACTACGACAAGGAGAAGCTCAAGGAGGCCTGTGAGTAGCTGGTTCCACAGCCCAGGCTGCTGGAGCCTCTTTAGCTAAAGGGTGCCTAGAACAACCTGAAGGAACTTTCTGGAGCCATTTTATACTTGCACACCTTTGTCCATAACAATACAGCATGTGGGCAAGTCGCTGGCACCTTCTGCCTTTCTGTCAGCCTATTCAAATGTATTACTCTAGCATGGCAGCATCTTACCATGTAATTAGTCTTTTTTTAAAAAAGACCCCTCACATCAAAATTCCCTGTATGCGCAAAGCTAACACATCTGTGAGAGAAGGCTTCTAGTCTAGCATTTCTCCCTGACATATTAAAATTCCACATGCACAAAGATTTTGTCCATTAGATGCCTCCAGATAAGTAGCTTCCTGTGTGCATTGTGAGATGGTATGATGCTTGAGATGGAAGGGACCCTGAGGATCATCTAGTCCAACCCCCTGCAGTGCAGGAATATGCAGCTGTCCCATAAGGGGATCAAACATGCAACCTTGGTGTTGCATCTATGAATTGTCTCCTAGCTTCTGCTCAGTGAATACTTGATACGCCAGGAATGTATTTAGCAGGTTCAGTGGTATTTCTTGATTTTTACTTTCCAGCTGTGCCCTTGGGAATTATCGTTGTGCCAGGAGACAGTGACTTGGAGATATGCCGGACGCACATTGAGAGGCTTCAGGAGGTGAGATGCAAGCAAAACACTTGGAGAAGGGGAGAGTGTAACCTTGCTATATTTCTACTACTGTTCAAGTGACATACCACTTGGATATCCCTGCTGCCATAGTATCTGTGCTTCTCCAGTTGTAATTAACTGCCCCTCAAATGAAATTTAACAGTTGACGGAGCAGCAGGAGTTGCCTCTGCTTACGACTCATAACATACAGAGCAACAGGAAGTAGTTTAGTTATGCCTCTGCATAGTTTCAGAGTCAGCCTAAATATCCCCGCTGCCACCTGCCCCATACAATTAAAGAAATGTGGGGGAAAGCTGTTAACCTACATGAACAAAACCAGAAGTAACAAAGCTGGGCTTTGTATGCAGTGTCGTTTGGGTAAAAGGAAAGAATTCAGTGTAAGATGCCCTGGGGATTTCAATGAAACCAAGCAAATATACCTACAATAAATAAATAAAAAAGTCCTCGGTTCTGATGTAACCCAAGGAGGTAACTCCTAGTTGGAAGGCAGTCAGGGGTCAAGGTAAGTGCAGGCTCATTCCCACGTTGCTTTATATGCTGGAGGAAATATTCCAGGGTTATAACCAACTAACTGATACTCAGAATAGACCCCCTGAAATAAATGAAATGAGTTGTGTCCATTGATTTTAATGAGTCTACTCTGTGACTTACGTTGGATGCATTCTAATTTGTAACAAGTCTTTTGCAAATATAATAACTGCTTCATGCCTCGAACCTGGATAGAATTTCAGTTATCTTGCCTAGTGTTTTAGTTACAAGGATTTTGTTCCGCATCACTGTGATGCCTCCAGTTCTAAGTGAAGCTTGCACCTTACCTGGCAGCTTTTGTGACACGCCAATATTTTTTTTTAGCTGGGAAATGTTGTTGACTTCCTGCTTTGGCTCAAGCCAATAAATGCATGGAGAAATCCATTCCCTGGAGCTTGGTTACAAAGTAAATGAGATGGATGGGCAATCTTCCGTAAACTACTTTCTCTCTTTCCCTCCCTTTACCTGCCTTTACGGATTTGCCCTTTGTCCAGCCCTTAGGTGTCAGGCAGGTAATAAAACACACTGCACCGGATGTGGATATAGTGTTCAGTGCAAAAAAACCTGGAACCTCTCAAGCTTGATTTTGGTTATAACAATGATTATGAGAAGCAGCTGTGATCAAATTGTCCAGCTGGGAAGGCCAACATAGCCTGAAGCTCATTGTGAAACTAGGGCACTTGGACTGCCATGGCACATGGATTCGCTGTCTTTTCCGCCTCGTCCTCCTAAATTTCTTTCCCACACTTGAGACCATTTTCCTGGCTGGTGCTTGTGCAATCTTGCTTTTGGATTACACTGGCCAATATGGAGGCTGGCTGCTCCAGAAGATGTGAGGAGCACCCTGCAGGTTCCTACAGCTATGGGGATGCAAGCATATCCTAATGGTAGCGGTAACCCAGCTCCTTCCCTTTCCACAGGATTTTCCTTCAGGCCCTTCCACTATTCAGAGCCTGTTTCCAGAGGTGTGTATCTTTTCTGTCTCCACCTCCCCTTTGTTGAAAGACTTATCTCCCCTCACCCCTTCTGCCTTTTTTGTGCATGATGAACTTGCGTCAGTATCTGTCCAGTGCATCTGTCTTGAGCTCCATCCATGTGCTCTGTGCCTTCCGATTTGTGTCAAAGCATGTGTCTTGAGTCCACCTGAGGCATCTGTGCTGGAACAAGCTAGAAGAGGCTTTGAAAAGAGGGTAGGAAAGGAGACCTGATTCTTTTTTGCTTGCTTTGATGCAGGAAGGGGACGGAGCCAAACCAAAGACATTGTCATGCCAGAAACTGTCCCCCAAGTGGTGCTTCCTGGACTGTGAGTACATACGTATGTGTGTGTGTGTAGAGCGGATATGTAAATATATACTAACTCTGTAGTCAGTAGGTGGGGGCTCGGTGCATCAAAGGTTCCATGACTAATGCTACGGAAATTTGTTGCCAGAGCCATTGATGCTGTAATGGAATATATTTCTATAATTATAATTATAATTTTGTTTTATGTAGAGCTCAAATAGTGCTGGTCAGTACCGTTGGAAACGTCACTTGTTCCATGTTGCCTTTTGAATTATTTCCTTTGCTTCTCCTGAGTACAAAGGAGCACAAGACATTGCCTCAATCGGACCATTGATCTATCTAGCTCTCTCTTATCTATACAGACCAGCTGTGGCACTCCAGAGGGTCAGACCAGGAGACTTTCTGAACACTACCTGGAGTTGTCAGGGATTGAACTTGCGGCATTTTGTGTGTTAAACATGTCCTCTGCTGCTGAGAGAGTGGGTGGGCTGGGGAGTCCTGAGGGCCAAATAGAGAGGTCTGAGTGGGGCCTCCTTTGACCACGGGCCCGGGGTTTCCCATTCCTGCTGCAGGTAGTTTGGGCTTGCTGCTTTAGGACTTGTTATAGGGGCTAGATTGTAATAAATCCACCTAAAAGGTCCTCATTTATTTGTTTCTATGGTCTTTTATATGGTAAATACCGTAGCTCAGTGATCGAACCCATGCTTTGCATGCGGAAGGACTCAGATTCAATCCCTGATATCTGCAGGTAGCACTTTTGCCTGGTGGGCCTTACGAAAAGTGACCAGCCAACCCTCATCAGGCCATATTGAATAGGTGGCTGAGTCTGCATACCTGTCAGTCACCTGGCATCATATGACATCAGGTGGATCTAATCCCACTGCAGAGCAGCGGAACTTGCATTCAGTGCTTTATTTAAACAGCTCCAAATACAAGCCATGTTGCCAAGGAGCCATTGAGAGCATGCTCTTCAGTTCCTGGTTGTTCCTCGGCAGCTGTGGCTTTTCCTATCTCACACCTGACATCATACTGACATCAGGTGAGCTGCAGCTGGGTATGGCTGGCCAAAACAGCCACAAACTCACACCAAATTGGGTGATTTGGCAGACCTTAATTTGGTGCATGAGCAGGACGTTTGTCAACCCCGGTGAAGACAATAGTCAGCTAAACTAAGGCAGCTTTCTGTGGTCCAGCAGAGCAGAATCGAGGCCTCAGTGAGAGAGTGCTGAGTATTCCCTTGGCAGGAGGCTGGCTCCCACCAGAGCACTGTAGTAGCAGGGAGTGAAGTTTGCGTCTCTTGTCATTTTTTTCACATTGTGCCGTTTTCTCTCAGCTACATTAGTCTTGCTGTTCTCCAGCAGATGGCTCTGTAGGAAAAGGCATGAGGGACACGTGGCAGTTTCGCCCAGCCTCCTTCAGCAGTAGTTTTTTGGGACCAGTGAATATTCTGCATTCAGAGTTTCCTTTTGTACATCAAATTCAATTACAGCTTTTGCATTGGGGGAGTAATGAGAGGGAGAGAAGGAAGACTGGCTGGTTTTGTTTTGTTTTGTTCCTTTGCTGGGCCTGTGACCCAACCGGCTGTGTTTTTGCATGAACCCCCAAGAGCTCTGCAGGGCAGCAGAGTCTTGTTTACAAACACAGCTTTGTTCCAGCTCCTCTCTCAGCCCCTACTCTCTCTCCTCCTCCTCCCTGCCACCACCACCACCTGAAGGGTTGATTCTGTGTTCCTATAGCCTTCCAGACTGCACATTTCACTTTTAACTAGCACATTTTATTTATTTCTGCCGTTTCTCAGTTTTGGTTTGAGCAACAGTGTGAGACTCTCCCACAGGCTGGGACAATAGCGGCTTTTGTGCCCCTGTAAGCAATGTTGGAACGAGTTCCCAAAGACATGGGGAGCAACTTGCATGGCCTGTTGAGCTTCTTTGCAGCCCTGTACCTCAAAGCCATGAGGCCTCCCTCCACCAAGATTATAGCAGGCAGCAACAAGAAGTGTCTTGGGGGCCCAAAGGGATGGGGGAAGCACCTGGTTCAGTGGGATTTGGTACTGACCCAGAGAGATCCCTGGAGAAAGCAAGAGACTAACATGGGTGACTTGGAATGATGCCAAGCTATCACGTAGCGCTTACCGTATTTTTCGCTCTATAGGACGCACTTTTTCCCCTTCAAAAATGAAGGGGAAATGTGTGTGCGTCCTATGGAGCGAAGACGCCATAGCCCCGCGACCCTCTCCCGGCTGGAGAGGTGACGCGCGGCTATGGCAGGAGCCTCTCTAGCCACGCACCACCTCTTCAGCTGGGAGAGCGTGTGCGGGGCTAAAGAAGCCATAGCCCCACGACCCTCTCCCGGCTGGAGAGGTGACGCGCGACTATGGCAGCAGCCTCTCCGCTGCGCCTTTCCGCTGCTCCCTGACCTGCTCTTTGGGGCTGATGGTGGGCTTCCCTCCGCCAGCCCCAAAGAGCAGGTCGAAAGGAACCTGAAGCCTGGAGAGCAAGAGGGGTCGGTGTGCACCGACCCCTCTCGCTCTCCAGGCTTCCAAGGTAGCCGCCTGAACGCACCTTAAACGGCACCTTGTTTTAGAGCGGGAAAACAAGAGGGGGGAAATTCTCCCTCTCTCTGCGCAGCGCCTCCTGCCGCTTCGCTGAAGGGGCGCTGGGCAGAGAGGGGGAGATTTTTTTTTTCTTGTTCTCCCCCCTCTAAAACAAGGTGCGTCCTATTGTCCGGTGCGTCCTATGGTGCAAAAAATACAGTAGTTAAACTCTGGAACTCACCCCGCAGGAAGTAATGACAGCCCCCAACTTTGATGGCTTTCAAAGAGAATCAGGCAAATTCGTGGGAGATGAGGCTGTGAATGGCTACTAGCCATGAAAGCTGGGCTCTGCCTCCATTGACGGAGGCAATATGCCTCTGAATGCCCGTTGCTGGAAATCACAAGTAGGGGTGAGGGCCCAGGCATCTGGTTGGCCAATCTACAAACAGGGTGCAGAACTAGATGGCTCCCTGATCCAGGGAGGCTCTTCTTAAATTCTTACCTCTTGACATGGTAGGGAATGATTTGACCTCAAGCGCCTTTTGTGTTTACAGCCTGAAGGACAAACCCTCCCTTCAAACTACTTTCCTCCTCGTCCCATTTTGCCTTTTCCCAGTCTCCCCCTCCTAGTTGTCTGATGTTATTTATTTTTATTTTTTAGATCCCTTCCAGTCACTCCCCAGTGCAGATCTCAAGGAATAGTATGGTGCTGACCTTTGAATCCAAGTCAGCTGCAAAACTGTTAGCTTCCCTCTCACACTGAGAGCCAGTGTGGTGTAGTGGTTAAGAGCGGTAGTCTCGCAATCTGGTGAACCGGGTTCGCATCTCCGCTCCTCCACATGCAGCTGCTGGGTGACCTTGGGTGAGTCACACTTCTCTGAAGTCTCTCAGCCCCACTCACCTCACAGAGTGTTTGTTGTGGGGGAGGAAGGGAAAGGAGAATGTTAGCCGCTTTGAGACTCCTTAAAGGGAGTGAAAGGCGGGATATCAAATCCAAACTCCTCTTCTTCTTCTTCACCCTGTCCCAGCCCCTTGCTCTCTCCAGAATAAGAGGAAATCGCTCTTCCAAATCACATCATTACGTAGCCTCTGATCCAGAGGGAAAGGGATAAGATTGCCAGCATTGCTGTTGTGTGTATGATTATGGGGTCCCACTGGGGGGGGGGGGAGTCTCTTGCGTGCACCACATATCACGAGGAGGAGCCCATTCTCAGATATGGTGGCTGCAGATTATTTTCTTCTTTTCTGCCAGTTTCCCAGCAGCATGTTCCAAACTGAGGAAAATGCGTTGGAAGAAAAAAGGTTGGAGTGGCATTCAAGGGCAATGCAGGCTCATTAAAATGGTTGAATTACTGGCCTTCATCAACAGTTCTGTGGCTGTAAATCTCTCCCCAGGACAGGATAAACGAGGCTCTTTCACTCCTCTAATCTGCTCTGGCTTGTGTCATGGACACCCCTCCCTCCCCTCACTATTTCTGCTCTATTCCCAAGGAGAATTCCCCGGTCTTTGTAGGGCCCAGCCATAGCAACCTCAGTCTGACCACTTACCCTCTCAGCCTTATGGAGAACTCCCATAATGCAACAGGCTCAACTTACCTGGGCTGTAGTCCTTTGTCTGTAGTCCCCACCCCAGCTTACCCTCGGATCACAGCCCCCAGGAGCCCTCAGATTATAGTTATACAGTGAACAAAATGAGAGTATTTGGGGGCCTGTTCCAATGGATGTATATTTGTTTTATTTGGCCCCGCTCCCATAATCATACAGCTGTTTACCTCAAAATCTTCTGCATATTTTACCAATGCCTTTTGTGTAATAATAATTATTTATATGCTGCTCATCTGACTGGGTTGCCCCTAACAAAATATTAAAACCTCAAACATTTAAAAACCTCCCTGCCTTCAAATGTCTTCTAAAAATCAGATAGATGTTTATTTCCTTGACATCTGATGATAGGGCGGGTGCAACTACCAAGAAGACCCTCTGCCTGGTTCCTTGTAACTTCACTTCTTGCAGTGAGGAGAAGGCAGGAGAATTTAATCCGCCACTGGCAAAAGGAGAAAGAAAGCAGCTGGTGCTTAGGGGGCAATCCAAACCCCAATCTGCTGCAAAGTGGGTTGAGGGGAGCAGAGGTGCCGGCCCAGAACAACTTCTGGCCTCTGCCAGCACCTGCTCCCCATTCCGCCTGCTGAAAGAGAGGGAGATTGGAAAAACCACCTGTGGTTTCTTGCTGGTGGCAACCCACGCACAGCTCCAAATGGGGCAATTCAGGGGCAGAGAGGAGCTGGGCTGGCCCTGGATCCTAGGCCAGCCCCACTGCTACCATTTGATGGCGTCACACTCAATCTAGGCCTGATCGTTACAGCAGGACTAGGCTGGTGTAAACTCAAGCTTTTGCCTCTCCACCTGCCCGCCTTCTGCCTGTCTGTTGGGAGCAATGGAGCTGTACATTCAGCCACTCCCTGCTCTTTGTCCAGCCACAGTTTGGATTGCTCTGCCAATGTGATTTTTTAAAGCATCTGACAGGTGCTCTGTGACAAGAAGGACTGGCAATACCGTGGTTAGGATAATCCTATCTACTTGCTCCATCTGTCTATTGATCCAACCAGAGTGCATGAGAAAAGAAGTAGTTAAGCTACCCAAACAGAGAGAGATCTATATATTGACTAGGAAATCAATTTTGCCAGTACCAAGTTCAGAACTTTAGAAGCTATCCTGTTGACTCGGTGTGTACCATTTATATAAATGTATTGTGTATCCTCACAATATGGAAGATAGCAAACTCCCATGGCGACTTCTTAAATGTGGATCATTGTGTTGCGAAGGGCAAGAGTTCCCACACCTGCAAGCAGATCATCCAAACGCACAGGGAAGTCCCACAGCAGCTGCAAAGCAGATTTGGGAAACTTCCCTCTGCTGCTCAGCATACAAAAAAAGTACTCTTTACTTCTGGTGGCACAAAAAAAAGTTTTTTGGGGGGACCCCCTTTAATTGCCTTTCTATCCGTTGCTCGTGGTAACATCCTGTCTGCATATATATTGTTTGGGTTTAGTTGGTCCTTTGATGCTAAAGGCCACTACTGCTCAAATGGAAGGTCCTTGCCAAATGATCTGATTATAGCAAAGTAAATGCAATGTTGTTGCTCATTTGCTCGTGTTCCCTCAAGGTAGTATTTCTGTGATGAAGATTCAGCAGCTGCATTTTGGAAAGTTGTCTTCTGTTGTTGTTGGTACTATGTGAAATGCAGCTGTTTCATTCTTACAAGTGTCTCTTGGATCGCTGCCCGCCAGCTTGCAGCATAGTCACCACAAATGGACCTGGTAACAACAAGCATTCATGGCCCTCCTTGATAAGGTCTGGAGGGTGAGGAACTTGCAAGCCCAGTGCCTAAACAACTTATTGGTTGCGACTGCAAAGCTTCTTTCAAAGGACTGAGCAAGATAGCACTTGGAAGGTTGTTGTTGTTTGTAAGATCTGACAATCAGCTGATTATCAGATCTTCAGAAACCCCTTTCAAAGCTGTGAGGAAGATAACAATTTATTGCTCAAGGCCGTTGCGCCCCACAATTCAGTACATATAGAAATACATGAAGAGACGCAAATCATTTGGGCATATTTCATCAAACAACAGTCATACAAAAAGAAACAAAAAATTAAAATAATCCTGAATTCCCACTAGGTATTTTTGAGTTGGAATGTTGCTAAACCTGCCATCCAAAAGGGCAGTGGGCATTGTTGAATTGTTTTCTCAAAAGGAGCCACAGTAAGGATTGTAAAGCATTGCTCTGGGCAAGATAGTGCTTTGAGGGGTGGAGACTGAAGGCCCCCACATGCAGAAACAAAAGGTCTCAGGTGATTGATAGGTATGCCCACCTGTCTCCCCCACCTGGCCCACAAGGGGTGGGGGAGACAACTGTCTGGCAAGCTGAACAAAGTACAATAGCACTCTGCCAGTTTGGAATCTTCTGCTGTTGTGTCATATCTACCTCCCTTTTACAGCTGACATGCTTGATATGCATCAAGTATAATTCATGAACTAGTTCTGCTTTTCCTGTCCTCTCTCTAGTTAGTTCCACTAACCCAAATTTGAGAGTGACTAAGGTTGCAGTTCTATACTAACTTACCCAGTAGTAAGCCCTTTTGAAACTGTCTTCTGAGTAGCCATATATAGGATTGTAATGTAAGAGACCGAGCTATAAATCAGGGATTGCCTCTGGTTCAAATCTCCCCTCAGGTGAGAACTCACTAGGTGTCCTTAAGCATGCTATTAATCTCTGATTTATAACCATCCTCTGCTTTATCACCCTCATAGTCCAGGCGCAGATCTAATATTGGATCTATATCACACAGTTGTTGTAAGGGTTGCTAAGATGTTACGTGAATTTCTTTGAATAGGGCTATATATAGACGCTATACACTCCGTGTCCTTCTCTTCCTCTCTTGCAGCAACTACAGCAGATCGGTTTTACAGAATAGACCGTGCCCAGGTGAGTTCCAGTTTGTTCTCAAGAGACACTGGAATCTGAGACTGTCTGCCTCCATGCTGCCCATGGAATACATTGCTGCTTGCAACTTGGTTTTCATTTCCTTCAGAATGTCTCAGGCCCCTGCCATTATATTTATTTAATAAAGGGATTCAGTCTTGAGGTCAGATATTTTCATTTTCTGTGCATCCAAAAAGAGATATTTAGGGTGGCGTGTCACTAGAGAATAATGCCCAGGAAACTAGGGAGGTTTGGAAAGGCTAGTACATACATTAGACCTGAAATAAAAGTAATTATTTATTTGTCCCCAGTGACATTACATAGTTACCCTGTAGCTCTAGTGTATTACATGTGTAAACCATATAATGCAGGATTCACAGCTGTGGCCACGAGATCTGGAGCTTTGTTATGTTTAAAATTCTGAAACAAAAGAGCTAAAATTCTTCAATAGAAATAAATTGGTGCACAAATTTCCAATTTTCAGTATAATTTTCATTGTAGAATTTGTAACTGTCACTTTGTGTGGGTTTTTCTCTTTTTTTCTGGGGTCTAGGAAAATAGAACTGACTCTGTTGGATAAGCAGAGAGCAGAGTTGGAGAGAATATATATTATATAAACAGATTGCCAAAATTCCACTTTGGATTCTGTATCCTTTACGTTTTTTCTAAATTTATGGAGGCAAATTTTCTTATATCTCCAGTCCTGTTCCCACGACCAACAAAATTGAAATCTTGCTTTCTTTTAAGGAAAAAAACAAATTTCCCAGGATTTTGTTCAAATCGCTGAACTCCCATCTTGAAAATCCACATTGCATATTATCTTAAAATACACACAGAGACCCCTTCTTTAATAACTGTTTACCATGAAGAAATCCTATCCATAAAATGATTGACTTGTACTTTCTCAGGAACATCTCAACTATGTGACGGAGATCTCTCAGGATGAGCTTTTTGTGTTGGACCCAGAACTGGTGCGCACCCAGACAGTGGGCACATCTCCTGCCATGCCTGACCTTGTTGATGTGCCCTCAACACCGATAAGGCAAAACGTTGCTCTCCCAGGTTCACCAACATCCACACCAGTCTCCAGGTGAGGCTGTCTGCTTAGTGCCTGGAGGTAAGAAAGACCAGGCGAGGTTGAGGGAAGGACCCCAAGGAAAAATAGCTTAAGGATGGGTGCAGGTCGGAGGATGAGAGTTCAACCTTCAGGCAGTCATTATTCCTCTTCTGTTTGCTTTCTGTTTCAATGTGAAGGTGGGGAGAATGCTTTAGCATAGGGAGTCTTACACCGTTGCCATTGATGTGCCAGGATGAGCTGTCGATTAGTTCATCTGTTTTAACCTTCGTAGGATGGAAGTTGACTCAGGATCATGTGGCCGATAGATCTTACGGCATACGAAGCCAGGGTTGCAGCGTGACTGCTATGCTGATACTGGAAAGGGAGGCAGATGTAAACAAAGCTGGTACAAAAAGAGGAACAGGACTAAGATGGCTAGGATGTGAATTCCCTGCTATATACCTCAGTTCTGCGCTTCCCTCATCTGGATCTATCATATGGAGCAAAGCAGAATAGAAATCTAAATCCCTGATATAGCACAGCTAATTCTATTATTGGCCCTTTCAAATTAGACAGGTAGAGAGTTCTTGGTGAGCTGAGCAGATGGAGAGAGCTGCTTTAGGAAGGACCTAGTCTCTTAGCTTTGATTTTCTCTTTTTTTTTTCCAGCTCAGAAATGGGGAGCTGCAATTCCCTCAAAGGTGAGACTGTTTTACTCTGAGTGTGCTCCTTCAGCATATCTCCTTCTTATCTCAATTATTGAATGCTAACCTGTAATTTTGTGTGCTCCATTTTCATGCCTCCCAGTCCCCCACCCCCTGGTCTAACGTTACATTTAACTTCTGTAAAACACAGCATCACTTTCGGTGAAATGCTGCAGATGGTTTTCCATGTAGCATTTTAATATGCCCTTCTAGATTTTACTCACACAGACTGTTCTCCACATTAGTCCAGAATGTTCACACAACGTTGTGCCATGCCATGGCTTCTCTACTATTGGGAAGGGTGGGAGCCGGTCCTCCAGGACAAATTGAGTTCTGGTGGTTAGAGGAGCATTTTTTGGAACATGGTAGCTGCTTTGGTAGCCATTCCTAGTCAAAATACACATTTTTTTAGCTCAGGGTATATGGGGCTACTATCCAGTGATTGAGGGAGTTGATGTTGGAACTTGATGACCTAATCCTGGGAAGCATCAGTTCAATGTGCATATCTAAATATGCATATTGATGGAGGGTGTGTGTGTGTGTCGCAATTGTGCTTGCACAGAAAGGTGAGGCCTCAAAAGGTTAGGATGGAATGAAAGATTTTTTCAGTACAGCTTGGGACGGATTTGTGTAGTACCTTCATCCCTGCTGCAGTATGGATTGAGTGCTGCAGAGAGGCCCCGACCAGGGAATTCCTTCCGGGGAGCAGCTGCAGGAATGACTAGCTGGGCGAGACCTGACACCCGTTGACTTAACAAGCCACCTTCCTTCTTCACCTCATTTGTAAAATCTGTCAGGAAATAACATCGTGGTGCAGAGTTAATCTCCCACCTGTAGAGATTTGGGATTCATGGCTGGGGAGCAGGGTTAGTCTCTGCCAGGCACCAGTGAGGGTTCCAGGATGTGCGAGCAAAGTTCAGGGGCCTCTCTTGGTTGAGCAAATGGAAAATGTTTTCCTGGAGCTTGAATAGAGCTTAATTCCTGGAAGTGTGAGTGAGTCACTGATGGAGAGGCATCCCCAAACGCTTTCCCCTCAGGGACACCTGCTTTCCCCCTCCTCCACTCACCCTTTCTGCTTCACCTCTTCGTGCTCGCTGTTCATTGGCCTGCGGGTTTCAAGTTATCTTTGACAAATTGTCCTCCCCTCTGCTGGAATGTTTCTTTCTTTCCTTCCATACATCACTGCGTTGCCTTGCCTCTCCCACTCCCCACCCCACCCCACTACCTCTCTGACTTCCCTTCATTATTTGTTCCTTCTATTCATCAGTGGGTTTTATACAGCTGTGAGTCCTCCTTGATGCATGCCTGGGCCCTCACAGCAACTTTTGGTGCCTTCCAAACTCCCGAGATCCCTCTCATTCTCTCAGTTGCTCAGTACCGTCATGGCACTCTGTGGCAGATCAAATTCAGTGATGGTCCACAAGATGTTCACATGTCATCTCTCCCTCTCACATGCAAATACACTGTCATGTGTTTGTGCACACACATTCACAAGCACAAACGCTCTTTGTAGATAAGAGGAGAGCAGCAATAGGGGGAAAGCCAAACAGTAAAATGAGATAATGCATACTCAACAAATGCTGAATTAACATAAATCGTTCTGTGTTTATGCTAAGTATCACCACTCTGGGTTGTGGTCTCTCTGTTCCACTCTTGTCCTTCCTTCTCCCAGACTCCAGACAGCTCCAACTGGAGGTCAGAAAAGTCTAGAGGTGTAGAGGATGTTTGGCAGCAGTACACCACTGCCTTTTACTGTCCAGACATCTTAGTGGGCAGATAAAAGTCACAGGCAATCTCCCTTGAGGTCTCTGGGTAATGAGCATGGCCTTTTCTTCATTAGCCCCCAGCTCACATGGTGGGAGTGCTTCCAGTTGCTGTCTCTTTGGCCAGTCTGCCCACTCCGACCTTCACTCTACCTTCTCCCTGCCCGCCTGCTTGGTTTTGTAACCCTGAACCTGTGTCTCCTTCTTGCAGATGATGCTTTGATAGATGCTGCCAAGAATAACGATTTCCACAAGGTAACAGCTACCATGTGCTAAAAACTAAGCTGCAGAGCTAGGGAGGGTCTGGTGACCTTTGCCATGGCATTGTCTCCCTATCTCTGACTAGGGTCAGATACAATGATGATGCTACTACTGCAGTTTCCTGGTAGCGCCATCTAGCTTTTTGATAACGACCTGCTTGTTACCCTTCACCAATGGATAACTTCCGGCAATGCAGGCTTGCTTTTAAGGATTCTTGTCCTGTGCCCAGTGAACATCCTACTGAGGGAACCTTCTATGGCTGCCAGGATACCACAAGCACACCTTGAAGGCTTAAAAACACTGGTGCTTAGTTATCTGATCAGACTGCCTAGATGGTGTGCACATGAAGATCAATACCATTTTGAATGTTCCTTATAGGATCCTCACTGCATCCCACACCCATCCCTACTGCAGTCAGGAGTGAGATTGGCATGGGGTTACTTCTGCGTAGAGACAACTTGCTCCTCCTTTTGAAGTCAGGAGCATGGCAGTCCCACAACGTAGACACATATCCCTGCTAGGAAACATATGTCAAATTGTACTCCTGGTATCTATTCTGATAGAATTCTGGATTATTTAACACCATTGCCTGGTTCACACATAACAGTAAACCATGGTTTGCTTGTATTTTTTTTAATCTGTTTTCAATTTGTATTTTGTATTTGCTGTAATCTTTTATGAGATGTCACGTTGAGAAGTGGGCAATAAATCTAATAAATAAGAAACCATACTTACAGCTGGGGCTTCTGGCAGACTTATCACTTGAACCTTGGTTTATTTCATCACAGAATAGTTAACAGCAGCAGTAAGAGAAGTGGAGCCTTGAGTGCTGCTTGAATTCTTTGCCGCTCTTCCCTCATGGCTCTAACTTTGCCACAGTGATGGCTCCTCAACTATAGTGAAGGAGGAGGTCCGGGTTCACAATAATATGAAGCTATAGTTAATGTTAACAAAGATTTATAAACCAACTACAAACCATGGTTAATGAGCGACCTTTAACCATAACAAACAAACCACAGTTAGTGGGATGGGTTCACATGTAATGATAAGCCATGGTCTAATAAACCACCGTTTAGCATTATGTGCAAACCAGGACAATGTTTTGCATAGAGAGAAATTTCACCCTGAAGTGTGATGCTCTGTAGTGCTTCTCACTACCACAAGATGTGGTGATGACCACCAACATGGATGGCTGAAAGTAAATTAGACAAATTAATGGGGAATAAAGCTATCAGTGTCTTCTAGGCATGACTGCTGCATACTATCTCCAGAATCAGATGCAGTGTGCTGGTTGCTGAGGAAGAACAGCAGGAGAAGGCAATTGCACTTCTGTCCTGCATGTAAGCTTCAGGTTGGCCAATGGGAACGGGGTGCTAGGCTAGATAGCCTTTTTGGTTTCATCCAGTAGGGCTCTTGCTATGTTCTGCTTCATTCACGTCAGATTCAGAGTTTGGAAGTATATATATTTTTTAATTCAATAGCCCTGAAAGTGACTCCGGCAATAGACAGAGTCAACCATGGTATTCCTTTATTAGTGACTTTTCAATGATGATGTGTCTGTTTTAACCCTATAAGGTACAAGTAACCAAGGAAGAGTGAGTGATTTCTCACCATGTGCTGTTTTTAAAAAAAAATTAATTCTCTTCCTTCTAAACTTACTACTGTGCATAATTATGCACCTATGTGAGTCTGTATTTACTTTGTTTTACAAGGAGATCCTTTTAATAGAATCACAGAATTGTAAAGTTGAAAGGGACCAAAAAGGGTCATCTACTCTGACGCCCTGCAATGCAGGCCAGGAATCTGTAACCCAGTGTGGGGCTCGAACCCTCGACCCTGAGATTAAGAGTCTCATGTTCTACCAACTGAGCTATCCCAACTTTCTCCATATGCCCATAGTATGAGAAGAGTTTTACATTGGTGACAAGGGTAGGCCATCATAGCTCTGGTTATGCTCATTACTACTACCTTTTAAAAGGAGGATTAACACATACCTGTTTGGAAAAAACATTTTTTTAATGCTTCTCCCTGACACAACATCCTTTCTGAGTGGTCTTCAGCTGTTCACCTTTTTTTTTTTTTAATGAATTGCTCCTGATCTTTGCTGGGTTGTTTTTAACCTTTTGTGAAAGCCACTTCGATTTAAAACCTGCTTCACAAGAGTCTAGCTCATCTCAAGTTGTTCTTTCTTTCCGCAGTTCAAAGAACTGCACAAGGCTGGCAGGGATTTGATGATGCGCGATCAGACAGGCCAAACTGTTCTACATCATGCCGTCAAATCAGGGAGCAAGGAGATTGTCAAATACATAATTGAAAATGGTAAGCCAGACCAGAAAAGGCACTGGGTTGTTTTGTTGTGTTAGTGTCATAGGATGGCTGTGAGTGTTAGAATCAAATATCGGTGCAGTCCAGGAATTAAAGGTTGTGAATTTTCACATAGGTTCTCATCTTTAACTCTGAGTGCACTGTATGACCTTGTGCAAAGACACTATTACTTCAGCCTCAGCTTTCCATCTGTAAAATGGGATCAACGATGCTCTCCTTAATTGTCACTATAGTAAGTGGTACACTGGGTTGCACCAAGAACGTTGTACTACACTTTTGACCCCACCAAGGAATTGAGAGTGGCTGTGTGCAAAAACGGGGGGGGGGGGGAGGTTTTGAAAATAGGTATTTTCTTCCAAAATGGGTTTGCACTTAGAAGTACTCAGTAGCCATTCATTAGAAAGGAAGGAATCCTTCCACTGGGATGAAAAATACTGCATCTGCATACACACCAACACACACGCATGTCTCTGATTCACATCTGGCCTGCTTACCTGCCTGGTTTTCACTCTAGCTATCATCACCACCAGCAGCAGCAGTCCCTCTCATATGCCATAGGTAGCCTGGGATCCTACCCCAGGTCACCTTGCTGGCTTCCCTCTCCCTCTACCCCCAAATCTTCCAAAATCAAGATTTAAAAGCCCTCTCTCACATTTAGACCGCAAATAATGGCATCTTTTAAGGGCTGTGGTGGAGTGAATGCAAAAAAGTTCTGTAAACACTGCTCATTCAGAGTGCTATATAATTTATGGCTGAAGGAGATTAAAATGTTTGTTCACATAGGAAAACAGCTGTGGGGTTGATTTTCACAAAGGCTTTTGATGTCCATGAAAAAAATGTGCAGCCCCAACTCCTACATAGAGGCTCTGCCAGGCCGTAGTGGGAGAGTCGGCTCTGCTCTCCCATCTGCAGCGGAATGAATAAGGAGTGGCGTGGCTCATGTCAGGCAGGCTGGCTTCATTGCTTTGCTTTTGTCTCTTCCTCCCCAGCTCCTGTAGAGATCCTGGATGTTGCAGAAGAAGAAAAGTAAGCTCTGTTTTGGTTTTTAGTGTTCTGTTACTAGCAATAAGTGCCTGCTGCTGAAGGAGGCAGAAGGCTGGCTGTTTTTACATACCCCACCCATCTGGCTGGGTTTCCCCAGCCACTCTGGGCGGCTCCCATCATCATCATCATCATCATCATCATCATCATAGTAATAAAATATCGAACATTAAAAACTTCCCTAAACAGGGCTGCCTTCAAATGTCTTCTAAAAGTCAGACAGTTGTTTATTTCCTTGACATCTGGTGGGAGGGCATTCCACAGGGCGGGCACCACTACCGAGAAGGCCCTCTGCCTGGTTCCCTGCAACCTCACTTCTCGCAGGGAGGGAGCCGCCAGAAGGCCCTCAGAGATAGACCTCAGTGTCCGGGCTGAATGATTGCTCACATCAAGATGAGAGAAGGGCTGAGGGGTGGCCAGGATTTCTCTCCCTGACATTCCAGCTCTCAGGGAGAAAATGGCTGGGCCTGGGATGTCAGGGAGAGACTTCCTGGTCACCCCTCAGCCCTTATCCCATCTTGATGTGAGCAATAGGTGAAGCCAACATCCCCACCGCCTTGCATGGCACTCTGCCCACCTCTTGGTCTCACTAAGCCCAGGCAGAGATTAATGCAATGAACTGGCTCCATCCAGGCCCTCTGCTGGAGCCCTTTGCTCTTTGGAGCAGGTAGGTTAAGCGTGGTTGTTGTTGATCCTGGTCCCCCATTGTATTCTCTTCTCCTTCCAGCGGTGAGACCGGTTTGCACCAGGCTGCAGCCCTCCGCCAGCGTACCATCTGCCATTACATTGTGGAGGCTGGAGCTTCACTGATGAAAACGGATCTGCAGGTAAGAGCTTGAGCTAGGAGCTTGCTGGGAATGGCTAAAGCAAAACCTTAGGGAGCAGCCTCTGTGCTTGGCAGGTGAAGTCTCCCATGGATATGTATTGCTTCAGGCCATTATATGCAGCAGCAGCAGCAGCAACAAAGCAAACACTTCTTAGACATAGAGCAATAGAGTCCCAAGGAAAATAGCAGAGGTTAGTTGACTCCCTGATATGCTAGTTTTCTATGTATAGGGAGATATTCTTCTCTGGAGAGGGAAATGTAAATAAGCAAATGCACACAGTACTTCTATCATTTGCAACGTGAAGTCCTGCAGTGTAGATTTACTTTGGGGCAGAGCAGTGGGGTGGGGGGACCTTCACTGGTAGATTCTGCCGAACGTGTAAACTGACCCTGAGACGGCTCTGGCTGAGAAGAGAATGGAGAATACAAAGCTAGGATGCTTACCTTTAGAGCCAAGGAAGAAAAGACATAATGTGAATCGGAAGGTAGATCTGGGCTTGGGCTGGAGTATTTAACTCAGCAGCTTTCTAAAGAGTTAAATTTATCTCTTCTGCTGCCAGTGTTGTTTTTTCTATCTCGAAATGAGGGGCCAGAATGTCTCATTTCCCCTCTTTCTACTCCCTGAGGTCAGTGCAAGGACAGTCTCACTGTAGACTTCTCCCTCTCTCCCAGCTGTAGACTATTAAGGCTCCTGCATGGGAGGGATACCATAGCAGGAAAGGCATACAAATGAGCAGCTCCACAGCAGTAGGGTAAACTTCTGCCCCCCATATGCAAGTGGAGTATCGCTTGATGTCAGAGAGTCTGGGCACCTTAGAGTACAATGCACAAGATGCACTTTCGTCTCTGTGCCAGAATTCCTTCTTGATGGAGAAGGAATTGAGACTGTCCCTTGGTCCCAGTGCTCCCAGGGGCTGGCCAGCGGCAGACTAGAAGCAAACATGTATTCTCTGGCCAGTTGAGATGCCTTTCTGCCAGCCGGTTATTGTGACCCAAAGCTGAACAATAAGCCCAGCCAGTGGGGATGCTTCATGCCATGAAGCCAAAAGCTCCTGGGGCTTGTGAGTTCACCTGACCGAAGTCGATGCTAATGGAGCTATAAAAGCATTGGAGCGTTTCAGACAAGCAATAAAAACCCTTTGCCAACTGCGTGAAGTTGTTTTATAGCCAATTCTTGGCAACTCGCTTGCTCCCCTAACCTTTCGCCAATGGCTCAGGAATCAGGATGCAACCCAAGCAAAAGTGACTTTAGCTGGAAGCAGAACTTGAGCAGCCATGGAAATGGGAAAAAGAGGACCAAGGTGAGAGAGGAAGGTGATATTTTGAGACTGGCCAGCATACTGAAGCTTGTAGGGCTTTTTCACTGTGTGAAGTAAGAATGCCCCTTTCCCCCTGCTCATAGAAATGGGTTCTGGCCCTCCAGCCAGCAGGGTTTGCATTTCTGAGACAGAACACACGTCTGGGTTGGTGACCCTCTCTTAATACGGCTTCCTGCATTTGCCACGGGCACAACGCAGCCTGGCTACCATCGTGCCATAAGTTTCAACATGCCTACCTACTTTAATAAGGCATATGCTGGGAACCCATGCTGCTTCTCAAGCCGACAGAGGAAACTGCATTGTGTGAATTTATGAGCCCTCGTTCTTTACCAATAGTACTAGCATGTCTTGAGCAGAGACTTGGTCCACGTTGCCCCCATCATCGAATTATGCGGCTGCAGGGGCAGTGGAGGGGAGGCGCCTTTGAAGTTCTGATTCCAAGCTTAAATGCTGCATGGTCAAGTAGAGAAGCTCTCTGCTTGTTTTCCTTGTTGCAAGAGAAAATCATCTTTCATTCAGCAAAACCTTTGGTGCTGGCAGTGGTACCTTGCGCAGTGCTACAGCTATGTCTGCCTTCTCTTTTCTTGCATGTGAACCTGTGTCTCCTCTTTGTGGGGAAGGTTTGTGCATGACCTTTGCTCTGCCTTTGTCTCTCCATCCTTTTTTTGGGGGGGGAGGTGCCAGTGGAGCTTGTGCTTGTATTTACAACTCTGTGTGTGTGTGTGTGTGTGTGTGTGTGTGTGTGTGTGAGAGAGAGAGAGAGAGAGAGAGAGAGAGAGAGAGAGAGAGAGAACCTCTGCATCTAAGCCATTGTGCACCCCTGTGAAATATGGCCGGCGACTGTCTCGGGGTCCCTTCCTTCCTTGCTGCCTTCTCCCCACTGGGATGCGAGGGCCCAGCGTAGAAGGCCTGTCCTCTCCCACTTTCAATGGAGACGGCAGAGAGCCAGGTTTCCTTGGCCTTTCTCAGCAGCAGAGTTTGCTCCGTGCTGGTGGAGGGTGGGGGTAGTTAATGAGGGGAAGGGGGGGCAGAGGCTTGTGGAATGGGAGAGGGGGGAGGGAGGGGGAGACATGGCTGAAAGCTGTTAACAGATTTGCTTTTTATGGAGTGTAGGAGTTCATTAGTGGACGCAGTCCAGATGGCTGCAATAAGTTCGTGAAATGTGAGCCTCCGCAGGGACCAGGAGCTCTAGTAAGGCTGCTGGTGGGGGTGGGAGGTGGAGGAGATGGTATTTCAGGGCACTCCCCAGACACACACCTCACCCCAGCCCACCCCCACTCTTTTTGCTTGGATTATCCTGGCTTCTGCAGGCCAGGAAAATAAGCTGCCTATGGCAAGGTTTCATTGTACAACTGTGCAAGGCAATCACCTTTTTTCCTGTCAATGCAATTGGTAGTGAGGATATTCAAACGCAGGCCTTTATTTTATTTTCCCAGCAACTGGGTTTGGGGGAAGGGGGGGTGGCAGGAGCATGCAAACAGGTCCTTGAGGACTTATCTAGCTGTCAGCTGTTAATCTCCCAGAGATCCCTAAGCATTCCTTCCCAACATGCTCCTTTGGTTTCTAGTCTCGCCCCTCCTCCTCCTGCTCCTCCTTGAGGCAACACTCGACTTAATAGATCTCAGCCACAAACGTTTTTCTAAGGGCTCGGAGTCTTTTTCTGCTCATGCTTGCATTTGCACATAGATATTCCAGGCTAAGCGGTATGTCCCTCCAGAGGCCCATACCAGAGGCCCTCGCTTGCTTCTCTTAACTCGTGGGAAGTCCCTTCCTGCAGACTCTTCCCTACCCCACACCATGTGCAGAAAATTACACATAATGTCGCCAGGGCTTTAAACGGTCGCCGAATGCTGCTCAGCCGTGATTGTGTTGTTTATAGTAGAATTTGGCTATCTGGTGTGGCGTCTTTGGGTAGTTTTAAAGCTCAGTAGAATATAACTTTTCTGAGCTTTATCATTACCTATATATTTTAAAGCAATCTTTGGCAGTCGTCTTCTTTGGCGATCACTTGTAGCCGAGTAAGATTGCCTTCCGTGTTGTTCTGAGGACAGCAGAAATTGTAAAAAGGGGCTTCAAAGGGGGAGAGAGGATGAGATTTCTTCTTCTCTCTCTCTCTCTCTCTCTCTCTCTCTCTCTCTCTCTCTCCACATCCTCCCCCACCCCAGAATATCACATTCCACTGTCCTTGGATACTTCTCTTAGTCTTTCCTAGTGTGTTCATGGCAGGGGAGGGGGACTGAATGAAGACCCACACACGCAGTACCCCCCAAAAGCCAGATGTGTGCCTATGGGGATAATATGAAGCCTAAAAGTAAAAGCAGGGTCTCCCCAAATGCAATGTTTGTGGGTGGTTACTAAGGAGAGGACCTTTTTGGTGGTGATGCCCTGGCTGAGAGATGCTCACCCTAGGAAAGCTTGTCTGGCACCCACATTGAGGCCATTTTGGCCCCAGGCAAATACCTTACTTTTAAGTAAGAGCTCTTAAGTATTTTTATTTCGTTTGAATCTGCAATTCTGTGGTTGATCTTAGTGTTTAATATTTCATTGATGGTGCAAGTTGCTCACATGGGGTAAATAAACAAATTCCTAAACACCTATATAAACAATGGCGGGAATTCAAGCTTGCCTCTAAATCTTGCGATTGGGTAATACTCAGTATAATGGCTCACAGCAGATTTGCTGCCGAACAGGTTACTCTGAAGAGGAGATGAAGGCCCGCTGGTCATGTGGTGTATTGTTCCACTAGGATTTTGGGTTGTCAGACTTCAGGTCCCCACTCCATTCCATCGTGAAGCTCACTGGAGGTCCCTGGACCAATCACTGCTTCTTCACAGGGCAGTTGTGAGGATAGAATCAGGGGTGGGGAGCAGGGAGGATGCCAACTTGAGCCCCTTGGAGGAAAGGCGGGGCACAAATGCAGTAGATAAGTAAATTAAAATAAATAACTTGCTGTTGCCTTTTGTTTTCCCTCTTGCAGGGAGATACACCCAAGCACAGAGCTGAGAAGGCAAATGACCCTGACCTGGCTGCCTACCTCGAAAACCGTCAGCACTACCAGATGATCCAGCGGGAGGACCAGGAGACAGCCGTGTAGTGCTCAGAGCATGCCTTATCCCTGCCTTGGGGAACAGGAGTAGAGTGGCACAGGAGCCTGGCCAGCCTTCCCTTGAATATCCAGCATGGAGAGGATTGGGGGCTTTGTTTGGGCTTGGCCGTGGCACTGTTATTTGTGCAGTGGGTGTTGAGCAGCGCTGACTCCACGTTCCCCACCACCACATTCCATGGATGGGCTCTGCTGCCTAATGCTCCCTTCCTGTCTGCCTCCAGCTCCTACAGAGGGCCCTGCTGCTCCCTCGAAGCACTGGGAAGGAAGACCTTGGTGTCTTCCAACCACTGTCGGAGCCCCTCTTGGGGGGCCCTGCCACCTGGCATGCGAGGTCTCCAAGGGGCAGAGTCCCTGCTGTTTTAGAGTCCCCACACTTTCTCCAGCAACGGGTCCTGACTTTCTCGGTAGTGTGACCAAGAGCTGTGCCCATTGCCCTGGTGATAATATCCTGTTACTGGAAAGTTGCTGCCGCAGTTCTTGAGACGAGGCAGAACGTAGGGATGGAAATGCTGGCGGTGTATTGCACCCCTGCCTCTGCCATCCGCACATCACTGGGATCCGTTACTGGTGTGAACCTTGGGTGGCAGCCGCAGTGGCAAGCAGCCAGACTACTCACAAAAATAGTCATGGGCAAGTCTTGCAGCCTCAGCACAACATATCCTCCGCATCTGCCCTTTCCCCACTCCCCTTGCCCTTTGGCCCCATACTGTATGTCCCATGTGTAAGGGGTGCCTATGTAACAGGATGAAAGTGCCTGGTATGTCCAGGGAGGACCACACCACATGCATTCATCCCTCTCTGCAAGTAAGAGCAAGCTGCTCCAAGCTGACTTTTGAGTCTGCTGCACCAGAAATTTTGAAGAAGAAGAAAGTGCCTCCTTCCAATCTTTCCTACTTTTTTGTTTGGTTGGAGGGATTTTTTTGCCTCCATTCTTACATGCTGCTCTCTCTCTCCCTTTCACACTCTGTGATCGAGGAGACAGCAACTTATTGTGAATGTGTGCGAAACGTGTTAAGGTTTGCTGAGAGGGGCGCTCAAAGCCCACCCTGAATAGGCCATCAGCTCTTATCACCAGTAGGAACTAAGGGCTTTTGCTATAGATCATACATTGCAGTATAGAGAAGCAAGTGCATCAGCCAGTGGTAATATCACACTATCCATTTGTCAAGGGACCAGTCGCTAGTGGTAAGGGATGGAACTGTCCCCCTCCCCAGTTCCTTTTCTGAACAAGAATAGTCTTCACAATTTATTCCTTGATCCAGCCTAGGCATACACATGCACACCTTCAACTTCCCCTGCAGTCCCACTGCCAAGACTTACCCTGAATTATTGTAATTTGGTATCCATACCCTTTACGATATTCAGGAATCTTCAGCACTATTGCAAGCTGATCTGGGGGTTTTTATGCCAAGCAGTTTATTTATCCAGGTCTCTCCAGCATATGCACAAAAAGGCAGTCACCTAATGTTGAAGAAACTCATTCCTCAACATGCTCTGGCAATGGATACTGGGAGTCTTGCTTCCAGCCCTGTGGTTTCTCCAGAGTCTTCTGGATCAGTTGCATTTAACCAGTTGCATGTCTCTAGCTGCAATAAAGCTAATTTGTCATCCTTGAAATACATTGAGCAGGTAGCCAGGAGTGGGAGCAAAAACAACAGAGACGCCCAGCTGACTTTTAGTAGGGCAGTTTGCAATCCTATAAACAGGCAGTCCTGTCAGAAATTTAGGGAGCTGAGAGCTCTGCTTAGTCTAAGGAAAAGCAGGCTGGCAGTGGATGAAATTTGTTTTATGTAAGTTTAAATCTCCAGTTTGCAGCAAGAACTTAGCCTCAGTGAGGCTGCAAGCAGTGTTCTGAAACAGTTTAGAAGACTAATGGTTTTCTATGGGATAGTGACAACATTGGAAAGCAAAAGAGCATTGAGCTATAGGGGTTTGCAAAAGAAGCATTTGCTCAGTCCCCCCCCTTTCTCTTTTTTGCATTGGTGCATCTTAGACGGCATAGGAGTCATGGACAAGCTGGTGGGTAAAGGAAGTCTGCACACAAACCTAATCTTTGTTTACTATAGATGCAAGGGGTTTGAATTTGGGGGAAAGAACTGCAAAGGCCTGTTATGTTTCGGAAGACTCAGGAAGATTAGGAGCTTGCTACATCTCTCCAGCTATCCTCTATTAGGAAATAACTTGCATCTGCCTGGAATCCTATCCTCCTCCAAGACTGACTTTCCTTTCTGTACCTAATGCTCCTGTCTATGATTAGAAGCATTGACAATCCTCAACAGCACCTGAGACTTCGGAACATGCCCATGTGTTTGTTTGAATCCACATTCCCACCTAGCAGTGTTCTTCTCCCCAGGTGTGGCCACACCCAAACACAGCACTCTGGGCCCAGTTCCCAGGTGTGTCGGGGAACCAGCCCACCAGGTGCGGAGGAAACACAGGTGAACCGTGGACTTGGCCTAAACCAGACATTCATTCAGATACTCTTATATCTGTGGCACACACTATATTTCCCTGCCTTCCTCTCCAGAGCTATGGCAAAACACCCAAGGCTCTTCTGGCAATTAGTGCCAGGGCGCAGCCAAGCTTCCTGCCTGGATCAGCCGTGTCTTTTGGCCAAGCCAGTAATGGATCTTGCAGGTGAGGTGGAAGAGAAGGGTCTGACACCGCAGAAAGACACACAGGGCCCTCCCCCTTCCGAGCTGCGTCAGGGCTCATGCTTTGGTCGTCTTAAATTGTGAAAAGTGGTCTTCTATAGCTGGATGTACAGGAGAGCCCCCTGGAAGCATTCATATCCCACAGGCCTGCCGTCTCTCCTTCTCTCCTTTTATATGTATTCTTAAACTTTGTACAGGTAGTTCCAAAGCACACTGTTCCCCCCGTTTCCTCTGTATGTGTGTTTGTGCACGCGTGCGTGTCCTAAGCCGAGTTGCTGTGCAATTCAAATCTTGGCTTGTTTTACTTCCAAGGGGGAGGAATGTGTTTGAGGGTGGATCTTCTTTTTTTCCTCCCCTGTGCAATACCTACTTCCTGTCTCCTAGATTCAGACTATTAGGACACTTTTGATGGACTGTATTATTATTATTTTTGTAACTGTATTGGAAGCGTGTGCTTCCGTTGGCTTTTCTCTGACAGTTTAAATGTTTTGTTGGGTTTTGCCATTAAAATATAAGGATGGACATTTTACTTCTTCTCCCTCTTTCTGCCTGCGGTGAGTGGGGTTTATAATAGACAAGGTCTTCTGTGCCCCAAGAAAACCCGGTGTTATGTCCCTTTTGTGAACAGGGGCTCCCCACATACATTGATGTACACATTGTTTGGAATGGCTTCTCAGCCTAAGTATTAGTAATAATAATAATTTTATTATTTATACCACGCCCATCTGGCTGGGTTTCCCCAGCCACTTTGGAGAAGTGGAAACAGCAGATCAGATTGCCCAGCTTCCTTTAGTTTCCTTGTCTCTCTGTACCTGTTGTAGGCATTGTAAGCTTAGAATGTGGAACTGCTGGCAGGTTCTCAAATCTTTTTCTGCCATGTATTCCAACCCATGGGCCTGCTTTGTTCCTCACTGCTAGCATGTGGAAGAAACAAACCATTATTCCTGACGTATGGTAATGTCAGAACCAGGAATTGTGGTTTCTTTTGCTCCAGACAAACCACAATGATAAGCCAACGTTTGTTCTTACCTGTTGTGGTTTGTCTGAGCAAAAAGCAAACTATGGTCCCTGGTTCAGTCAGATGCAATGCCAGGCCCAAACATCATGTTTCTTCCGTGCACTACCAGGGAGGAGCAAAGTGGGCACGATTTGCTTTTGCACCATAAACCATGGCTGATAGCTTACTGTGACATGCAGCTTCCACCTGTGTGTTGTGGGAATGACAGTTGTGGACAATGTGACATTACAGTGCCTATGTACATTTATGTTTCCGTCCCACTGTCTATGCCATTGCAGGTAACAGTTTCTTAACACGTTACTGTGGATTCAAATGCACACTTGGGAAGCTGTTGTTATATTGCATCATATAAACCTCATGCAGCTTCCTGGAACAGTTGTCATCTTAACATGTTGTTGCAAAAAAACAGTCTTGGGGAAACTTTTTAAACGTTACAATTTATTGTGGTATGCACTCAGTAGACAAACAACCTACTTCATTTGAGGGAAGGGTTTCCTTGTGAAATAAAAGCAGACCTCACCATCAGAAAAAGAACCTCTCAAAAAGGTATGAATATTGAACAGGATTAGAAGAAAGATGTTTTGTCCAGGGATGAAGAGCCTTTTCAGCTGCAAGCAACACTACATCCAAAAATACGTACCCTTTTCACACATGCATCTTCCCCTCCTCTTTAGTTCACACTTATTTCTAGCAGGGTTTACTTCCATGTAAATGTAGTTTTAGATTGCAGCTGCAATCTGGCATGAAGAATAGTGGAGAATTCCCTGCTTAACTGTGGTGATCAGCTTTGCGCCTGAAGTATAGGGCAGGGACTCCCAGAAGGCTGCATCATCAATTTTATTCTGGCAGGGGGGTAGCAGGCTCCTGCGAGTGAGCTTGCACACATGAATCAGACTTTCCTTTTTCATTTGCAGTAGATTTTCTTTTTCATAATATAGCTTGGAATTTTTAATCAATGTTTATTTTGGAGCTCCTCAAAAGAACTCTTTGGCATTCACTACCCTGCCCATAAATTGCCTGGTCATATCTCCTAAAAGGATATGCGGTTTCAAACTTAAGACTGAGGTCTGATTGTAATTCTGCTCCCAGCTTAGCTTGCTGACTCATATTTGGGGGGAATATCTCATTTCCGCCTCCTTTTTAACAGTTTCCCTCTCCATAATTCTCAATATTTTGGGGGGAGATTTTGGATCCAAATGCATCCAAATGCTCCATAGCAAGGATGGCTGCTCTGTACTAGTGCTGTGCATTCAGTAAAATTCTGGGGAACCTACCAGACTGCATATTTCGTAAGTAATACATGGCATTTGAACATACCTTAAAATGCAGGACTTTAAAAAGCTTCTGCAAACTAATCATGGGGAAAAGACATTTATTGTAATGTAGCAATTACCTTTTCTCCTTTGGACAGCCAGAAGATGTCCAATTTAGTTCTTCACTCTAACCTTTGAAATTGCCTGTGTGTACTAGGATCCCTTGGGTGTTTTCCACTTAAGTGCTTCAGATGATGCCATTCCATGAAAAAGGTAGCAGTAGGACTATGTGTGTAGTTGTGCACAACATACCTGCCCATGCAGTTCCAAGAGCACAGTTGAAGAAGAAGAGTTTGGATTTGATATCCGCTTTATCACTACCCTAAGGAGTCTCAAAGCGGCTAACATTCTCCTTTCCCTTCTTCCTCCACAACAAACACTGTGAGGTGAGTGAGGCTGAGAGACGTCAGAGAAGTGTGACTAGCCCAAGGTCACCCAGCAGCTGCATGTGGAGGAGCGGGAAAGCAAACCCGGTTCACCAGATTACGACTCCACAGTTGTAAGCTATGCCATGGGGGGGGGGGAGGCCTACATATTTTAGTGCCTAAAACTCCATATATTTTGATTTCACCATGTTTCTTCTTAGCAAGTCCCAGGTTAGAACCACTTCACACTTTCTAATAGCTTGGGTACAATTCTAGCTAGAATTCTGTTCTCGTAGGATTACAGCTATCACATGCTACTGAGAAGGGTATCAGTCTTCAAAAGTGGCATTGCATTCATATGGCTTCCCATGGCCTTTAGGAAACTGTGCATTTGTGCGAGGAAGACTCCTGCAATTTGTAGACAAGCAGAGGGGAGTGGGGAGGGGGGGAAAGGGAGGCAACAGACAAAGCCAAGCAAATCAAAAGTACAAGGCCATGCTTTCATGTGCCAAGTACATCTGTGTGCAGCAGAGCCTAGCCTGGATGTATATCCTGCCAGCACCTTAATTAACCAGGAAAACTTGCCATAAATGAATGACAGCATGCACAAGAGAGCTAGTGTTCAGACCTATGTTTTTCTTCCCATCCAGAATACAAAAGACCAAGCCAAGGCTTTTTACACCCTGAGCACACTGTCACACTTCCACTAACATATTCACATTTTGACAAACAGGCAGTTTGCTCTTGAAGCAAACATTGAAGCAAACGGGCAGTGTGATCTTGGCTGATCTTTCCCCACCCTTCTACCACTGTGATCCTGCTCCACTTCTGAAGAAACCTGGACATGGGTTTGTGTTCTCCAAGAAAACAACAGCCTGGACCTCCATGGCTACTTCTCTGCAGCTCCACTTTTCTTTCAGAAACTTTCATGTTCAAAGATTGCATCACCCATCCATGAATGCCTTTTCAGTTATGCAGCAAAAGGTAAAGGACCCCTGGACAATTAAGTCCAGTCGAATTCGACTATGGGGTGTGGCGCTCATCTCCACTTTCAGGCCGAGGGAGCTGGCATTTGTCTGCAGACAGCTCTTCCAAGCCCCAGACTACATTCAATGTTGCTATTTCATTAAGAGGATGTCATTTTCTCCTAACCATGATAGCTTACTTCAAAGAATGCATTTTAGCTTTCCTAAGTTGATCAGTAGAGTTCCTCAAAATTTGCAGAGATCAACAGCACTAGCAAGAGAGAGAAAATTCATTGAGTGCTTAGTTTTGCTTCATGTATACTCAGCACTAAAGAACCATATGAAGTTATTTATCCCCATTCAGCAAAGGAGAAACAGACTTCTCTGCATGGTGCAGGTGTGCTTAAGAATGAATCCATGCCCCCCATCAACCTTACTGTATGCTCATTAGGGTCCCACTGAACTTGCCAAATACTACTACTGCTATGCTTTTTTCTTCATCTCCCAAGATTTGGTTTGCACTGTAAGGGTTGCCATTTCAAGCGGCACAAAAAAACATTCATGCCAGAGGCAGGGGACTACCACTTTTTCATGCCCATTTGCAATTCTTGTTTCTCTGATCTGCTGGAGCGAGAAATTTATTCTTGTTGCTCAGGCAACTGAGCCAGTATTCCATACTTTGCCACGCAGCTTCAGCAGTTTTGCTGCTTGCCAGTGCAGCATAACAAGACTTTTTACACCAGCCCAGTTCCACGATTTGCATCTTTGGATGTGCATGGGGAGATATGCCACCATTCAAAGCCACTGCTTGTTACACACATTAAGTGTCTGAGGCTCAGAACTAGGGAACCAGTAGCCCTCCAGTTGTTGTTGGAAAACAGCTCCTATCATCCATGACCATTGACTACGCTGGCCTTTGCTGATGGCAGCTTGGAGTCCAAAACATCCAGAGAAGATCATTTTGGCTATCCCTACAACAACCGGACTGAGGCCAGTCACTAGAACTGGATGAGCAACATGGGGGTTCCAAGTGCTCTCATTTGAATTAGTACACATTATGCTCTTCTAGGTGAAGTAGAAAAGGCTTAAAAACCAGGCTGTGAAATACAATATTTTATGAATGGCAGTACTTCTTAGTTCAGTCCATCAGTTTATTGTTCTAGCCAAAGGCCAGGATAAACTTTAAGCAATAGCATCAATAAAATAATACAGAACATACACCAATAATTTAAGCCAACATCCATAATGGAAATGGAGAGAAGTTAGCAGGGACACCAACAAACTCAAATCCAGCTTGAGTTCTGATTAAACCTGAATCGCCACAACAATTTAGCAATTTCCTGGGTGTCTACATAACAGACAGGATAGCAGATAATGAGTGATGTCTTATGAATACCAGTGGTCAAACACCCTCTTGCAGTGTCCTCCAGCAATGCCTCAGTGGTCAGATCATGGCAAAGAGCAAGCTCCACCCCACCAAGCACCTGCCCCCACCCAAGACAAAATCCACATGCAAAGCTGCTACCGATGTCACTGGCAGTTCTGTTTATGTCTGCCTCAGTGTGGGCAAACACTAAGAAGCACCCACCTCCAGACCAATCCAGGAGCAGGACACATGGCGTCCAGGCAAGGAGATCGGTCAACTGGCTTGATGATACATCCCAAGTGCTTTCTCAGGCTAGCACCACCTCTTCAAAAATGACACAAGATTTATCCATTCGGGAAGAATGGCAGATGAAGTTGATGGACTATATGGAATTGGCGGAAACGACTGGCAGAAATCCGAGACCAGGGAGAAGAGTTGGTGGAAGAAGACTGGAAAAAGTTCAAGACTATTTATAGAAATACTGTAAAAATAATGAATGTTAGAAAAATGTTGGAATGAAGTTATATGGCTTTAGTAGAAATGCTATAAGGAATCAAGTATAAATAGATTAATAGTGTATTAAAGGGAAAATAAGGCTAGAATATGTTAAGATAATTATAGGATAGAAAACAGAGGAAGATGGAAAGGAATTGCTGAAATAATTAATAGAAGTGGAAAACAAAAAGGGAGGTGTGAGGAGGTCGCGGAAATAAGGGAATGAAAGAGAAGACATTGAAATTGTTTTGTGTTTGAAATGGTTTGTGTTTTGCTTTGTCAGTTTTATGTGTGTTTTTTTGTTCTTTCTTTCTTTTCTTTCTTTGTCTTTCTGCTTTGTTGTGTTTAAATGGTTGAAAATTAATAAATATTATTTAAAAAATAAATAAAAATGCCTTCCCATACCTTCTCATCAGAGTTACAAGGGTAAACCCAGGGTACCAAATGCAACAAGAGGTGGTCCTCCACTGCAGTGCGAACCCTGTAGTCCAGTAGTAAAGGGGGTTCTGTCCAATTACTCTCTGCTGATGTGTCCCCTACACATCACCCCTGTGGGTGGTCTCCTTGGGAGTAGAGTTTGGCAACTTTGGCCTGCCTCCCCAGGCACTAAACTACTGATAATATGGTTCAGATGGTCTAAGCAACTGTGGGAAAATGACCAGCCCTTGACTGTCCAGCAACCAGCATAACCCAGAAATCCGAATACAGTAGTTTAAATCAAAGGAGTATATGCAGTATAGGGAAAGAAAGAGTGAATATCTAGATCAAAATTGATATAAACACTACCAGAATGGAACTATTCATACACTAATCCAAAGTAACACTGCAAAACTTAACTCTCATTGGTTACCTCTGATGTTGGCAGCTTCAGGCATCAGATGCAGGTTGAGGGATCAAGAGGGACAAAGGACTGTTTGGCAACAGTCATCTTTTCAAGAGTTTACAGCCCGAGCCTGGGCCTTGAAAGTGCTTCTGTGGCAGCACCAGCAGCACCCCATACTAAGGCCCTGCAGACAAGCAGCAGTAAACCATGGTTTGCTTATATGCTTGGAAGCTCAGTTTCCACAAAACAAAGTTTGCTGTGGTGTCTCAAATCAGGCACCGGTCTCTGAGTGCTGAAACATATGAGAAGAAAATTTGTTGATCCCCCATATATTGAAGTGCAAACTGAAAAAGAAGCCACGCAGAAGTAAAGTACTCATTGGAACTCTGCCTATTGCGGCTCTGCATACAGGAGACTTTTCAGGGGAAATGTGCATGCATTTTAACACACATACATGAGATAATCCTTGAGCTGAAGTTGGGGACCAGCCAGCAATATGTGAATTAAGAGTAGGGATGGCTTGGCAAGAAACCATTGTGTAGAAGCAGCTCATAAACTCCTTGACAGCTTTAGCCCCCTCTGCACAACCTCCCAGAGGGGGTGGTGGAAAAACGGTCTCATACCTCACCACAAACCAATTCCTTAGGTATGACATGAGCTCCCACAGTCTACTGGCAGCTCGGCAGGAGAGCCAGACTCAGCATTCCTCTCTGGACTGGAGAAAAGTGAACGGGTCATTTCCTAAGATTTTACAGTTGTGAGATACTCAGGGGAGGTGGGGCGGAGGCTCTGGGAGAATGCAGCCCTCAAGTGACAACAGTGACACAAGAACTCTGTTAGACCCAAATAATAATCACAAATCAGCGAGCCAGCTTCTGAGTTTCACAGGACTATCCCTCAGAGCTCAGAGGGAAAGAAGCGAGAGGTGTGGAGGGGAAACACTGCTGGTAGAGTCATGGTCAAAATCTCATCTTGCAACATGGTGCTGTCTAAAGGTTAACAAATTTATTGCATGGTGGCACAAGCCTTCATGGACTTAGGGGCAGGGCTTTTTTTCAACCAGAACTCTCAGGTGGGCACCATTGCTATTCTAAGAGAATGAGGGAGGTGTTCATGTTGAGTTCCGGTACCTCTTTTTCTAGGAAAAACAGTACTGCGGGGCATGTGTCTACAAAAGCGAATGCCATAATAACTTGGTTAGAATTTAATGTGCCACGAGACTCTTTGATTATTTACTTACTTACTGCAAGAGACCAAGATGGCTACCCCTCTGGAAAGCCTTAAAATGAAAATTCATGAAACTCTTAACTAGATTAGACTGTAACCACAGGCTGCACCAGATTATACTGGGACACAGAAGCAACGCCAAGATGCTTCTGAAATATAAATGCCTGCCTTTCTCTGCATCCATCTCTGGGACTGATCTGAACTCCCAGGTCTCTTGTATGGCAGAGAACGGAAGTGAAGGAAAGCATTATCTGTCTATCAGTATTTATGCCCCACCTTTCCACTGTAAACAATGCTCAGGAGTAGTTCAGAGGAACAAAACCCACTCTGACATCACTATTTTTGACAAAACAAACAATACCGTTTAAAGGGATGCTAACCTTTTTACTGGTAGCTGCAAGGCAAGTATGCAAAGCATTAGAAGCATAAACAGGGCCATCTTAAGCATACCCGGCGCCGTGGTGCAAAGATCCCTCCGGCGGCGCCATCCCTCGCAACTCCAAAGCAAGGGAGGGGGTGGTGGAAAATGTCCTCTGCCTCCCCCAGCGTGGTGGCGGCAATGAAGCAGGAAAACGTGCTGGCGGACATGCTCTCCGGCGTCAGGGCGCCCGAGAAGGCAGCCCAGGAAGCCTGTGCGCCAACTTTCACCGGGAAGCAGGAGGAGGACAATGACCGGGAGCAGGGCCGTCTTTAGCAGATGCAGAGCCTAAGCCTCTGCGGGGATCGCTCTCCTCCTGTGGAGGCTTGGGAAGAAAGCTGCACACCCACCCACCATATAGTTGGTGGGGCGCAGCTGGCGGGCGTGCAGGGAAAAGGGAGACTGCCGGCAAAGCCGTGCAGCTCCCCCACTCGCTAGGGTGCCCCTGAGAGGCCAGCACCCTGGCGCAACGAACCACTAAGACCAATGAGAAAGACGGCTCTGAGCATAAGGATGGATGGATGGATGATACAATAATGGTAAAAACTATGCCTGGAATTATGCACCAGTTGAGAAGTTGACCAAGTAAGTCTAAACACTGAGATGGCCAGACTATGAGGATGAATTATTCTCTCAAGTGTTTCTTGTTGAAAAGTCAAATGCCATCACACAATTAAATTAGAGCCACTCCACCAAGATGTCAGAGTGGGTGGAAGATTCTGGATAGATAAAAGTACAGCACATAGTTAAACTATGGAACTCACTCCAGTAGAAGACAAATTTTGAGGGCTATTGATAGCTACTAGCCATGATGGCTGTGCCATACATCCACAGCTGGAGATAGCAATGCTTCTGAATACCAGTTGATGGAAATCACAGGAGGAAATAAGTGTTCTTCTGCTTGAACCTGCTTGTGGATTTCCCACAGTTAACAACTGTGAGAATAGGCTACTGGACTGGATGGGCCATTGGCGTGATCCAGCAAGCTCTTTTTATGTTCTTGATGTTAGAATGCAAGAAGACAAAGCCATTACCCATGGATGCAGTCAGTTTGAATATGGTTAACAGTCATTAGGACACGATGCTAAATTTAAAAGCTTGTTTTCATCCCCTGTGGATTTTCAGAGTGCGTCATTCCTTCATTATTTGACAAACTGTTCCCCACCCCCAGCACACACTCCTCTGCTAAGTATTATTGTCTCCATCCTTCTGGTTGGACTGTCTGTGTTCTCTCTAGCATTGGGCTATGGGTTCATTTAGACTGGGCTTATTCCCAAGAGGTTTCCACCCACATCCATATGTCCTTCTTGCAACTGTTTATGTCAATCTCATCCACACTTTGATAGCTAGAGATTAAGAGTCAATTGCATGTTTTAGGTTGGGCCACATTCACAAGTGACATGAAGAACACCACCATTTACAGTGGGATGTGACACTTAGGAATGTGAATATTAATATGAAACAGGAAGCAGAAGAAAAGTCATTTTAAAACTGAACATGCATTGTAACCAATGTTGGTTTTGCATTCAGCATATACATACTGGAAATTCAAAGTAATTTAAGCAGTGCTTCTGAAAACGGGCTGCTTTTTACACTCTCTGGAAAGAGCAGTCTAATGGGGGAACTGGTAGCTCATTTAGCACAGTCTCAAGAACTGACATGGTACATACTAGATCACTGAAGATTTCGGAAGTTGCTAAATCACCTCCCAATGCAATCCTTGGAGGACTCTTATGAGTGAAAAACATGACACAAAGTAATGTGCAAAATGGCATTGTGAGTTTCTTCTGGGCTCAGACTGGGCTGGTAACTTACAGACATCAAGGTGCTAGGGCGACATTTTCACTAAGATACAATTAACACTTTTTAACTGTGCAATGCACCACTTTCGAACATGGGACAAAATGTGAAAAAGAGCAATTTTAAAACAAGCCTGTTTAGATGACATTGGCTTTATTTTCAAAATCGAGGTGTGACAGGTGCCAAAACATCACCCTCATGGTAGTGCCCAAGCCACTAAACACAATGCTTAATTTTAATGGTCACAGTGCAATGTACAAGCTCTCAGGAGTTGCACGAAAATAGTCCGCAGGCCAAATCTTTGGGTTTTAAACGACAGAAAAGAAATGAAAAGTGAGGGAGAATATGTTTTTGAACAGAGGCGAAAAAAGGGCTTGGTTCAAACGGCCAAATTCATGTTGCCCGTATCGCATCTGTGGGATGAAACCCACATTGAGCCTGCACTGAAATGCCTGTGTCCGAGAGAAGGAAGAGGCCAAGAAGCCAGTTTCCAGACTCTGGCAAACGTTGCTCGGAGTCCCCATGGAAGAAGGCGAGGAGGAGGAAGACGCAGGGCGGGAATTGGGGTAGGACTAGCCTCTGGGGTCTCTCCAGCAACTTAGGCCCAGCTTGAGTTCGCCCTCTCTGAGCGGGCCCGCCTTTTGTCTCCAATTCCATGAGGGAAGGGGGGAGAAGGAGGAGGAGGAGCCTTGGAAGTAACTTTGGGCTCCCCAAACTACCTTTGGTGGTCAGCTGGGCGTGACGTCAGGGGCCGCCGCCGTGCCGCGCAAGGTTGTGCCCACATGTGACCAGCTTAAACTAGTTCTGAAGACACAAAGGGAAAGGCAAGGCGAGATAAGGAGCCAGATAGCGGGGCGGGCGGTGGAGCAGGGCCAGAGGAGCGGCACGGCAAGCAGGAGGAGCAGCCTTCGTCACGACAGAGCGACCCAGGCGCCGGCAACGAGACCCGCAGCATCCATCCAGGCAAGTCACGCACCGGGCGCGCTCTTCTTGCGCGCCAAACTTCGCCGCCGCCGCCGGCGGGAAAGGGGAGGCCGGCGCCCAAAGGGGCGCTAGGCGGAGGAAGGTGCGCTCCGCAGAGCTGTGCCCGAGAGCGGGGACGGAGACGGGGGGACCCCGAGCGACTCGTGTACCTTTGTGAGGAAAGCCTCCGTCCCCAGAAAGAGGGGTCCTGGCTGCGCTTGAGTTTGCTTTTCCCAGCCCCATAAAGCGCCCATGTTTGGAGTTCCCCGGGAACTTTTGCTTTAGCAGCCCCGAGCGAAGATCATCCCAGTCCAGTGTAAACGCTGTAACGCACTTTGGTCACCGACACGGCGGGCGGGCGGGAGGGTGACGAGGCTCCATCACAAATGAAAGGGGTCCTTCCCCACCCCACCCCCCGGCGCTCCCGGAGCCTCTCCAGCTTTTAAAGAAAGGGGCCGAGATGATGCTCAGGTTGAGGCGCGAAGTCACCTTTTCCGAGAGGGGAAAGCGGGAAAGAGGAGCGGCGGGATAGCCGTTCAGAGCTGATCTCTTTCGCCGGTTGTTTCCTGCCTGGCCAGATAACATTGATGGTGAAGGGACGCGCCGGATCGGTTGGTTGAAACTTTTTTGCCCCAGGATCTTTGGGAGTCCGGCAAGAGTTTGGATGCTGAGACGCCACGCTCGGGCGTGCTGGCACTGCACGGGGAACCAACCTGTATCTTTCTAGTTCCCCCAGAAAAACCCGGTGTGCTGCAGGGTGAAGAGAAAGGGTGGGAAGACATCTCTGGGTCTGGGTCTGCCGCTGTGTGCCAGATGCATATCTTGAGTCCTGTGTTTCCCGACCTTTAGTTACCAGGGAGTGTTGTTTTATTTGTGTTTTGAGCACTAAGTTCATTATACTATCTGGCACCACATATACAAGATCACACCCATGCTCTCCATAGTAAGCAATTTGAAAGATCAGTCTGCATACATATAGTGTGTGCGCACATATGTTTGCGAGCATACATCGAAAGTGATCGCAATGGAACAACCAGGGCTTAAAGAGCGCTAAGTTACTTAAGTGAGCTAGAGCCCGTACCCTTATTATCTTTAGTAAGCTTTTTTGTGCCCAGACTTCTCTGTAGAAGTGCATGTAGCTCACTTTGCGTCTGCCACCCTCTAATCTTTGAGCTAATATTGCTAGTGACTGGAGATGTGTGTTTGTGACTTGGGTATTCCTGATCCCTGTAAGGGTCTGCAAAAGATGCCCTTGAGATCCCACCCAGTTCCAAGGCAATTTTGGTTGAGGATTTTTTTTATTTTTTTTGAGGGGAAACAGAAGAGTGGGGTCTCTATTCAGTCAGTCCCACAGTGGTATGCTTTATGATTATGCACGGAGGGAGAATTTCAATGGCTGCTGGTCCTTTCTCCTGCTGCAATTGAGACAGTGCTGTGCATTCCTCCTTTGGTTCTGTTGTTGCTGGAGTTGACCTTCGCTCAGCACGGAACTCCCGGAGCCAGGCATTTTGGAGCACAAGAATGCATCTCATGCAAAATGTGAGCACCTCTATTGAAAAAGCCCCTCCACTTGGATCTGCTCCAGTTTGGAGAAGAATGAGAGAAGGTTGTTGTCGTCTGTCTGCCATTCCACCCCCCACCGCCACCCCATGGCTGGTTCCAGGAAGGAAGTGTCCCAGTGAAACTAGGACACCTCGTTTCACTCTGAACACACACACACTCAAACTGTGTTTCTTTTTATGAGAGGGGAAGTGGGTGGTCAAGTCTTTAAAAACCCCTTTCACTAGCCGTTGCAGCCATGGTTCAGAACCCTTCGTAAAGGGGGCCTTCCCTCAGAGCTCAGTGTGTTTCCTCTACCAAGCCTTGATCCATGCTTCTTTGAAGTGGGTCTTTTCCCAGCCTTCTTATAGATAGATGTAACAGCAGAGATGCAAGGCTGCATCCTGCTCTTCTGATACTCCTGTTCTGGGATGGTCTCCACACACCCAAAGCCTGAAAACTCTTGGCAACAAGGAGGTACTGAGGTAATTCCTGTTTCTCCCCCCTCCCCTCAATTACTCTTCAGGATCTTGGGCTATGGCCAGAATGCACAGAGCTGTGCACCTTTAAAAACCTTCTGAAACTAATTCTACAGTTGGAATTCAGACCAGTTTGTCATATATTTAACAACTTTAGATTCACTGTTCTGTTTGCAAGAATGCTGTTTTTTCCTTCCCATGTTCTTGGAAATTTTTGAGTAGCTGTAGTAGGTGTTTAGGAGGGTGTTCAAGAACACATTTTAGGTCCTGTTTTTCATTTCAATCTGCAGTCCTAATGAGTTGGTGGGGTTGGGGGAAGTGGTCACTTTATGAAAGCCAAGAATCTTGGAATTCTGCAGAATTTGAAACTGGATTTTAAGCCATGATAGTGTTGAGACCTCTGACTGTGTCTCTAAATGCTCTCCTACCCTTGAGTTTCTTGATGATGATGATGATGCCAATTTATCTCTGCATCTCCACATGCCATTACGATTTGTTAAAATTTGATCCGTTGTGCTTGGTGATGATAAACCTATAGGGAAGACCTCAGTCAGAAAAGCAACGTTTCTTCCATGCTGTCAGGGTAGCGTTCCTGTTATTTTGCTGGCCGAAAGATCATGTTAAGAGTAGGAAATGAGGGAGAGGTTTGCATTCAAAGCTGAACTTAACCAAGTCCATCCTTTCTTGAAACAATACACAAACAGAAACACTTCCCTGAATTTTGCAGGGCAGTTCTCCAGCCAAGAAAGGTGTAAAGAAAATGCATGTACTGGGTAAACTAACACACGCGTAAAAATGCATACTATTAGGGGAAGTTGCTTTGGGAAAAAATGTATTTGAGCAAAACTGCATACAAAAATGGATTTATTAGGAGAAATTCACACTAAAATACTGGTGAATTTCCATGAGAATTAAAAAAAGAAGATAGAAAATTGCTACAGAAATGTAGAGAATTGAATTTAAGATTGGAAAAATGAGAAACAGGGAGAACCGAAATTGACAGATCCATCCATCCCTAGTCAGGAGCCCCTGTGTCTGCCTTTCAGCCATTTACCAACCATTCCTGAGACTAGTTATGCATAGCCCTCTATGGGTTCACTCCACCTTTTAGAAAATAAAGCCTCCTTATGTACCCTAGCCTCTTTAGCTAATCACCACTTTTGTTAATTTATTTTTACATTTATATCCTACCTTTCCCCCAGTGAGTTCAAGCTGGCATACGTGATTCTCCCTGTCCCCCATTTTATCCTCACAACCCCCCATGAGGTAGGTTAGACTGGGTGGTCCCTGGTCACTCAAGTGAGCATCATGGCTGTGTGGGGGGTTGAAGCCAGGTCTTCCAAGTCCAGCAATATAACCACTACACCTCTTTCTTTGGTTTCAGTGCTTGAAATGCCATATACCCAAAAGACTGCACCACATATTTTGATTTCACTGTGTGACCACCCTGTTTAAAGTTGTGGTGGTTTCATTGGGGGCCTCCCAGTGGGATAATTTTGTCTTGTTTTTCAAGTGCCAGGTGTGCTGATTCAGGGCATCCAAGGCTAGCAAGCCTTGGGAATAGTGGGAATCCATCTTGCTGGATGGATGCTAGGTAGGGCAGCCCAGGTAAATGGAAACATTTGCAATGTTTGGTGCTTCTTCCTTGACAATTCAGTCTTGTCCTATTGGCTTCAGTGGGCCTTGCTCCCAGGTCAGCTTTGTCCTCTTTCCAGACGGATGCTCAATCAGTGGGGAAGGAATCTCGGTGGGATGCAGCCTTATACAGAGATTTTGCTTGTGCCATGTATACCCCAGGAATCATTTGCAATGGTGAGGAAGAGGAGGGGGCCTGAGAATAGAAGGTGGTAGGAGAGGAGGCAGGGAAGGAAGGATCTGAAACCTGCCAGGACACAGCCTGAGGGAAAGGAGGTGGGAGAGAGTGGAAGAATCATGCATATTGTTGAAGCTGCATTTGGCTGTAGGAAATGGAAATCTGAGGGGACTGTTGAGGCCAACTTTTCCTTCATTTTTATAAGATGGAGCAAGGCAAGTCCAAAGATGCAGAAACACAAAGGACCCAAGAGGAAGAGCTCATGGTAAAACAGGTCGGAGAGGAGAGGGCTGGGAGGAGAAGGCATATGGTAGCTCTCGAGACAGAGCAGGAAGCAAACACCAGAAAGAAGGTGGGTGGTCAGGGCACCTTAGCAATTCAGAATGGCTGCAGCTGCTGTTAAATGCCCTATGTTTTAATTTAATGGATCTCTCTTATTTGAAGTTCTTTGTCCCTTCAGACAAACAAAAGAAATCATACGTCCCTTGTTTTGGAGCCCATGGTTTTCAAAGTGGCCAGTGTTTAAGAAATTTTGTTCTGGCAGCATCTCTGTATGCAGGGGAAGAAGTTAAATGTGAGTCCTGCATAGTGATGAAAGCGAGCTTCGTGTCTCTCTCTCTCAAACTTCCATGTAATCTGGCCTGGTTCTCTAAACTCACTGAGGAATGTTGGTGAAATAGTTCAAAAGTTTTGTGAATCTGTTTATTCCCACCTAGTTTCGGAGTGAGTTAACACGATAAATCCAAGCATTTTCTGAATTATATGCCACCGCTATCTTATTGTGTGCAAGCGGTGCCTCTCTTTTTCTTAAAATATTCCTGCCTTCCTCAACTTGTTAGGTGATGAGCTAATAATGATGCCACATAAGCATGTAATCATGTTGACATCTGCAGTGCATCATTAAGAAAATCTGTTTCTTACTATGGAGGGAACTTTGGGTCACATCCATACCATACATTTAAAGCACTATTGTACCACTTTAAGAGTCATGGCTCTCTCCACCCCCCCCCCCGATGTCAATTCTGCCTTTGAAATCCCAGTAATGTCCAGGAAAATCTGTATGTATGGCAGCCCTAGTTAAGGGTGCTGGGGACTATACCTTTGTGAGGGGTCTCCTTAACAGCCTTAATGAACTACCATTCCTAGAATTTTTGGGGGAAGACATGACTCTTAAAGTGGTACAAGAGTGCTTTCAATGTGTGGTGTGGGTGTGACTCTGATGTGAAGGAAATTTGGAGCCAAAGAAGTAAGGGAAAACTGGAGTGTGGGTCACTTGCAATGTAGTGGATCATGTGCTAGTTTTGAGGGTTGAAAGCAACTATTCAAGTTCCTTCTGGGCCATGAAGCTTAGCCTACCATATGGTGAGATCCTGCACATGCCCACTCAAAAGTAAGGCCTGTTGTGTTCAATGGGGTGTATTCTCAGGAAAGGGTACAGGACTGCAGGTGGCTGCCAAGATGACAAATAAGCGTTTTGCAGTTTATATAGTTTTTCATATAGATTGTTATGTGCCCTGTGGCTGACTTGGCGTAGTGAATGAGGAGAACTCTGTAGGAAGGTTTGAGAAAGAAGCTCTGTGGGATTCACTCGCTGCCCCCAGGGTCAGGTATTGCATATGGTGGCTCTGCTAACACCTTTCTAATCCTTTGCTCCATTGTCCTTCCTTCAGCATTTATGCAGCAGCAGAACTAGGAATGATTCAAAATTAGTTTTGCATAATAAGCTGGTACTAGGAAGAGAGAAGCAGGGATTATTATCCCCCAAAGTGGGAACAGCCCATCCTGAGAGATTCTGTATGTAAGACAGGTGAGCAGTGCTTACATTCTGGAACGAGTGCAGATGCCTTTGAGGACAAAGAAAGCAAACCAGAACAGCTGGATGGATGGGGACTTGACAGTTTTTCCTGTTCTGACAGAGATTTGGACGGTTCCTGTAAAAAGCACGCCTCTTCCAGCAATGTGTTCTGTGACTGAGGAGAGGGCTGTGTATTCTTCCCATCCTTTATGGAGATCCCTGCAGAGGCAATATACAAGTTGCTTGTCTGCAGTAAGCACTAAAACTCAGAGGCAGGGAAGAGCTGCTGATTACCATCCCACTTATTTGAGGAGACAGGGCACCTGGAGAAAACAGATAAGTAGATTGGCTCTAATAGGGGTGTGAGCAGCAAGACACTGCTGTTTGACACTTTGAGCCCAGTTCTGTGTTTGCTTAGAAGTAAGTCCCACTGATTGAATGGGACTTACTTCCAAGTAAATAGGTGAGCTATAAAGCGGTAGAGAATCTTGTATTGCCGCTGTGAAGGAGCTCAGTGCGTGCGGGATGACTCATCTGGTGGAGAGGACGGAGTTCAGCATCTAAATCTCCAGGTGCCGACAACCGGGTTAGAAGTGACACCTGGAACAGATCTTGCTTGGCAGAGAAGGGAGGCCAGGGAAAGTGAAAGGGCCCCTCGTTATTGTGTTTGGCACCTGCGACCCCATTCCAGCATCACCCAGAGGTTTTCCATGGACTTGGTCCAGTGTTAGACAAATCCTTGGCAATCCTGACTGTTGCCAAAGTATGTCTAAATTTTCAGCTGCAGCTCAGCATGTGCAGCCTGTGAGGAGAAAGCGTTAGCAGAAATGAGGTATGCTCTAAGACCTGGATACAGTAAAAGTTAAACGCGACAGGCATATAATGAATTGTTGAGGATCCAAGGAGAGTAGCTCACCAAAAATATCAAGGGTTCTGCAGGGGAGGGGGAACTGCCCCAAATATTATTTTCATCTTAATAATAAATTTCTCACTTGGGATTGTTTAAACTGTGTCTCTCCCTGCCCCCCATGCAATAGAATATATGATAGTCGGTGTACTCCCTTCCTTTAATTTCTCGTTCTGTATCACCGTTCGACTTATAAAGCTTTGTCCCACAAGGGAATAGAGTACATTCTTGAAATGATCAGCAAGAGGGATGAAGCAGAGAAGAAGCATTGAAATAAATGTTTCAATTTTGGGAGAGGAAGCTTAGTAAACGCACAGAAGAAGAAAACTGAAAAGGAAGAAATAAGCTGATTTCTTCTTCTGGTTTTTGCTTTCTCTTCACTTCAGGTAAATTCACAGTAGCCACCGGCCCATCTCTTACCTTAAGCTCATTTGAAAGATAAAGGACCTAATGCTTGCACTCTGCTGAGGGGCAGCAAGACAACTGTTCCCACAATTACCAGCAAACAGGACGGTGATAGTGATGTGGGATGCAGAACTAAGCACAGCCTCCCAAAATTAGCCTTCAGCAGATGGCGGAGCACAAAACAAGTCCTGACTTCTAAGAATGTTATTGAATTACACAGGTCACTTGCGTGGCTGGTTTGCTGTTTGTTTACTGAGCAAACTAGTGTCTTCCTCTCTCTTCTTGCCCACTGTACACCTGTCCTATTAGAGTCTGCATTCAAGGACTTGCATATAACTATTCTGTTTACTTTTAAAAAATGGACTCTGCAACAAGGTGAGCAAATTCCCGTGCTTCTAGCCCTAGTTATGGCTACTCTTAGTTCTACTGGACCACATCACTTCCACAGCCAAACGTGCTCAGGTTCAGGTGGGTTTGTCTTGCCACATATTTCTCCCCCATCCAGCATACATGCTAAATGTGTTCCTTGCGTTTGCTCTTAATTTAATTGTTACATTTTAACGGAGGAGGGTATACCCTCCCACTGCATGTTTGGGAGATTGGCCATGTTCCTGACAGCAGTCACTGCAGAGAAGGCAGATTGCTGAAGCTGGAGAGAACAGCAGACTGCAGGCTGATGCCAAGAAGGGAAGGGCAGAGAATCCATGCCACAGGACAGAATAAGTGCATGGAGCATATTTAAACAAGAACAATAGTTTTCTGCTGGATTTTGAATTGGTCAAAGGAGGAAACTGAGGATGATAATTATCTATGTTTCTTTTTTCTTTTTGCATGAAGAAAATGACAATTAGAGCTCCAGGAGACCAAGATGATAGAACTGCAATAGGCCAGTCCAGAGGAGATGAGGCTCTTACTGTGGAATTTGTAGCACACAAGAGCCAGGCAGCATTAGAAAGAGGAATAAAAGCAAAATGAAGAACAAAATGGATATTGTAGTGATGCTTTTGCACTTAACCAAATAGGCCAGATTCAGACATTTGTCCTAGGGTTCATATATCATAGTTCACTAGCAGCCCTGTACCCTCATGTTGATTGGGAATGCTAAGAAGAAGAAGAAAACTAGTGCAATTTTGTAATGGGTAATTTTAAAAATGCACATTTTTGAAAGGTTCAGTTCTTCATCTTGATTCAAAATGGAATCCAGTTTTATGCAAGAAAGACTTGCCCCTCAGTCTCAGGAACCATGACATAAAATTTGGTTAAGAGATGTTAAGAAATGTCCAAAGGCACAGCAAACAGAAAAAGTAACGTTCCAAAATATATAGTAGAAGATGAAGCCATGAACAAGCACTGTGGCCATGTACTCCTCCCTTGCCCCTCATTTATATGCTGGTTTCAGTGTGGAGATCTTGCTTGCATTTAAGTCAGAGTTCTCCATAACATCCAAACAGATGAGGATAAGCCAGGATCTGATCCGATTTAAAATGCCAGCTCAAGACAGAAGTGCACTGAGTAAACTTACATTAATGTGTATTGCCGTTGCTTCCATATTTAGGCTATTGTTTCCCTACCTTCTTGCAACTAGTTTCAGTCATTACAGATATCATCAGCTGCAGGGAAAGAAACAAGGAATCCCACAGAGATCTTGTGAGCTGAGTTGGCCTTCAGGCCATTCCTGGTTGCTGTGCAGCACTTTTCCACAGTGAAAATTATTCAGATAACATTAATAACAAGAAGAAGTTGAAGATGATCTCCTGGAGGAATAATTCATGTTCACTGTTTGGCGGGGAGGGACATTCAGCCTGGATTGATTTGTTACCTTTGCAGTCTGTTTGCTCCTCTGTGCAGCCAGGTCTCCTGCCATGCCAGCAGCTTCTGAAGCAGGAAGATGCATCAAGGATTGGCAGAACATGGGGTTACTTCTGACATCACTGCCAGCATTTCTTGGAGGCCACAGGGCTATCAGAAAGTTGAACAACATCTGCCCAGCCCACATTGTGTAGCGGTTAAGGGTGTTCGATTCGGATTGAAGGACCCAGGCTCTGATCCCCACAAAGCCAAAATATAAATATAACAAAAAAATTAAATTCCTGCTTGGCTAAAACTTACCATAACTTGACCAAGTGGAAGCAGCAACCAGATTGCAAACCCTAATGTGAGAATTGGTCCAGAATGAAAGTGTCCCCCCTGCAAAATGAACACAATACCTAGGGTATTATTCATGTTAGACTCTTGCTGTTACTCTTTCCAAAATAACTTAAGCTTTACAGTAGCTGGTCACAGAAGAGATGGTTTAGGTTTCAACTTGCTAGGTATCAGTTCTTGAGCCTAACAGAAGCCATTCTTTGCCTACTTAACTTCCACAAATGGCTCAGACTGCCATGACCCACATCTGGCAAATCTTGTTGTCAGATATTCTAGTCATGGAAGAGCTTGGATCTGGACCACTCTTGGTGCTGGGCTCCTGCCCTCTTGGGCTCTGCCCTGACAGGCTCCTGTCTCCCCTGAGGGGAGTTCCCCTGCTGAAGGGGGCAGGGGAAGTGGGCTTCGTCCCTTAGGCGTTGCCTTCAGCTCCCCAGCCTGTGTAATTCTCTGTGACAGTTCAATTCAGAATGAATCCGGCCGCTTCACAGCAACAGACATACAAAAGGTGAGCCCAGTGGAGCCTGAATAATGCAGAGAGCTGCTCTCTGCAGTGGGCTGCCTGGGGGACACTGTGGGGGAAGGGGCAAAAATGCTGACCTAGTGTTTCTTTTCCCTCGGTCCTCCGGGCTATTTCTTTCCCCTACACTGAGCACGGCATGTTTCATCCCAGTCTGTGATGCAATCGGTTCCTCTGAACTGCTCTGGCAGTGGGGGCAGAGGCAAAGGACTGTGTCTGATACACTTCCAAGTTGCCTCGTCCAAAGCACCATTTATAACCTGTTTTTCTCCTTCCCCCACTTTTCCCCCCTTCACGGGCATATTGGAAGGAGGATTAAATATCCCACAAGTGCATATAATGGAAGACATGTGCTAGTTAGATCCCCCAGCACAACAAAGATAATGTGAAGTTGTTGCATGTCTGCAAAGTCAATGCAAAACCACCGCATTGCAAAAGCCCCGGATCCAGCATCTGCCAGAAGCCTTAACTAAACAGTTAAGCTAAGCTTCCAGTCCTCATGCCCAAGTCCCTGGGGCCTTAGCTTCAGCCTAGAGTGCTACCACTCACCTTTAGTATATAGAACTATGAAAATTCCGCTGCAGCACCATGCAACTTTGAATTCATGTATCAGTCATGGTATTGAGAACCACGTTTTATTTTTATGTATCTTTTTAAAGATTCTAAGTTTTAGGCTCTGTAGACAGTGTTGACAACTCGGAAGCCAGGAAATGGCTGATCAGGATTTTCATTGGTTCAAGAATAGAGCTTTGGTACCGTGTGTGGCCTGTTTTGTGCCGATGGAAATTAGAATAAAATATGCAAAACAAGCATAAACATGTGCATCATGTATGCAAATTGCAGAATTCAGAGGTGTAGGGGGGCATAATTTTGGTGTTTTGCGTGTGGCTCAATCTTCTCTGTTCCAAGTTAATTTATGAGTTTTGTGATGAAAATACTGTGGGGGAGAGTAGGAGGATCTATATTTTAAACCCAGGTGGAAGTTGTGCCATCCACTTATTCTTTGGGGGTCCCTGCAACCATTTCAGGACTTGCAGAACTGCAGCTGAAATCAGCTGTGCTTGTTGGCAGTGCAGTACCTCAGCATTCCAGTACTTGATCAAATAAAGGCCAAAATTACCAAAATCCAGTGGCAAACGAAAGAGCTCCCCCTCCATGGTATAGTCATACTCACAGTTTGTCATCCTGGTGCCACTGAAAAGCGTTGCACATACAGAAAAGGATGCTTGAGCAAATTCTGTAGAACTAAGCAGTCCCTTTGCTTTCTGGTAAATCCCCACTTTCCTCCATCACCACTCTTTGGGTGGGAGCACCAGGTGAATGAGTTTGCTGGATCTACCTTTATTTATTATTTCATTGGTCAGCCTTACTGCTGGACTCTTCCAGGTGAGTAAGATTTGCATTCGTGCCCTGTTACCTGTTCCCAGGTATTGGAAAAATAAAATAATCTGAGTTACATGTCTTTCCTCCAATGTTCTCATTGGACTCTTTGTTGAAACAAAATAGTGCTGCTATTGTTTTAAGAAGAGAATCGCAAGGCTGGCCACTAGTTCACTCTAGCTAGGCCATAGATGAATGGTGCTTCACCAAACTGCCTGTTGAATACTCCGCTACTCTCAACATCTGCCCTGGAGGCAGTTCAGATCTCTTGGTGTACTGCACTGAGTCTGTGGGCAGAAACACATCCTATCTTACATGCTGCAATGCTACAGTGCACACACTTCCCTGCTTCTTCTCTACACCTGCAGTTTCCCTTCTTTATGGTGCGCACATACACACACACACGGGCACACTCTTGCTTGCGCTCTCTCGCTGAGCCTTGTTTCCATAGATAGACCTTTTGTGGGGATATGGTAATAGGCTGACATTAAGAGAGCCAGCAGGGGGAGCAGCCTGCCTTCTAAAGCTCCACATGAGATCTAATTGTGTTGGGCTTTTATTTTTAATCTTCTGTTTTAGTTCTCAAAAACTCTGCCTGTTGGGGGCTTCTTTTCCCACCCTGGATTCTTTTTGAGCTGGATAAAGATTCCATGGCAGCTGAGATCCCCCCAACCTTGGGGAGCTTTGGCATTGGCGAGGTAGCCTGCTGAGCACCAGATAAAAGAGGCAGTGGGAAATGAGGGAAAATGTGGGAGCATTTGAGGGGAGTGGGGAGCAGGGCCTCACTATTGCCAGCCCGCAGAAGCCTTCTGGCTTCCGAAAGGCAGCAGCAGCATAAATCCCTTTGGCAGGTTTGCTTTTTCCCAGTTTCCACTTCGTTGCTCTAGATTTGCAGTCTAGGAAAGGGGGGTGTCAGAGACCAGGGTGGGGTAGAAAGTTTGCAATGCTCCTCAGATTATTTATTTGCTTATTAAAAGGGGGGAAAGACCCTGAGTCTTGTTCAGTTTCTGCCATAGGCCTACAAGATTCAATAGGTACAGGAGAATAACGTCATTTTGTTTTACCTTGTGGGCCAAAGGCTCATTGTGAGGGGAAGTGCCCATTGACTTGCACCACTGTGGGAATGGCGTGTTTGTGTCTCAGTAAGTGCAGGCCTTGTGCAGGCTTGCCAAGTGGCACAACACACCAAAAAAGGGAAGCACAACAGAGCAAGAAAAGACTCCCAGCAATGGCAGGGAAGAAATGCTCTCAAAGGCGTTATATTAATCCCAGTGGGTCGTCTCCAGTGCTAGTCCTGCTCAGAGTAGCCCATTGAAATTAATGGACCTCTTAGTTAACCAGGTCTATTAATTTCAGTGGGTCTACTCTCGGTGTGTTTCAGGCAAATAACTCTTTGTCAGATCACTGTTTGTATCTCCTTGCTCCAAACTGAGTCACTTTTGCAGTGCCAGTTATTAAAGAAAGTACCATTGATAACAGCCCTCAGAAAGAGAGCTGTTTGCTCAAAATATGTTGAGAATCATACAGCCAGTACTGATAACTGAGTCCTGAACCTTCTGGGTTTCAGTTTCCGTACTCTTAATGTTGCCCTTGCAGAAGTCTGCAGGGAGAAGGCGGATGGGGACAAAACTAGAATTGCGTTTCTCTTCCTGTCATTGGCTCTGGCGCCACCTACTGTTGGCCTCCCTGCCTTCCACCCTATCAGTTCCATTGAGCACCAGCCATCACTGCAGGGCTTTGATGCACAAGTTGATTCCTTATCCTTTCGTTCTACAGAATGCAGGTCCGTGGACTCTATTTGCTTTTGGTTCTGATCCTTCTGGCTGCATCTTCTGAGGCTGGCAAGAATAAGAAAGGTGAGCTGACTAGAAGAGTTCTGGTTAGCAAGTGGGATGAGACCCTGTCTGCAGCCTGATGTTCTGAGGGCTTGCTTGCAGGGCATGGGCAGGGGCTGCATTTAATGCCTTACAGCGGCCTGGGGGAAAAGGAGAAGCTGTTTGTTGTGCATTATAATGATTGCTGGCTCCCCTTTGACCACTGCAGAAAAGGTGAAGAAAAATGGCTCGGATTGCGAGGAATGGCGCTGGGGTCCCTGCGTCCCCAACAGCAAAGACTGTGGTGTTGGCTTCCGCGAGGGAACTTGTAATGAAGAGACCAAGAAACTCAAGTGCAAGATCCCCTGCAACTGGAAGAAGGAATTTGGAGGTGAGTGTGTGTCTTGCTCTGAGAGAGAGAGAGAAGGGTGATACTTAGGGAATGACACACCAGTCTTAAATGGGACCTTGGGAAGCCAGCCAGCCCACCGGCTTAACAAATTCTGGAGAAATTGTGGTTCTTTGCCTGGAACGATTGCAGGCAGTTAGTGATGAGTGTGCATGCAGTCTTGGGGGTCATGTGCACACCGTATTCTAACTTACTGCCGACGTTAATGCAGTGTTGGTTTTTGCTGTTTACATTGAGTTTGCAATTGATAATGTGCTCGTTCTGCATCCAGCACTTCTGCATTAGAAGCACATCCTGTGGCTTCTGGAGGCAACTGGGCTTTCCGTAGAGATACTTGACTGCGGTTTCTGGCAGCTGTCATTCATTTGAAGCAGACTTCCCCAACCTGATGCGCTCCAGATGTTGTTGGACTGCAACTCCCTTCATCCCTGACCATTGACTGTGCTGGCTAGGGCTGATGAGAGTTGAAGTCCACAACATCTGGAGGCAGACGGTTGGGGAAGACTGTCCTTCTGCTTAGGAGCATAGATGAGGTTGCCTTATACCAAGTTGGACTATCAGTCCCTCAAGCTCAGTTTTGCCTAGATGGCTTATCCAGCCTGCAAGTGCCAGGGATTGAACCTGGAATCTTCTGGGTGCAAAGCACACACTCTATCTTTCTACCTTACTCCTTATCTGAGAGAGAATATCTATAGGGGTTGAAGGACAGAGAGATTCTGGTAGGGGGTCTTGGATCCAAAGGGAAACAAGATGGTGGTGGCAGTATGGGGCAGAGTCCCTTTTATCTGGGGCCCACTGAAAAGGTTGCCATCACCAAGAGATAATGTACAGCTTCCACGTCACTTGCCTTCTGTCGAGATACCAAATTTTCTGTCCATACTCAGTTCAATACTCTGAGCAACTCCTGATATACCAGCATTTTCCAACACCTCTCAGGGCAGTGGGATCAAGGAGGATCCAGGAGTACAGAGGACAGTAGATTCCAGAAAATAACTTGGATCTGAGCAGAGAATTAAGTGGCTTGAATGCTGACTGGAAGCTTTCTACACTTTTAAGCCACACCTCACACATTCCCTTTGTCTTGCTATTCCCACTTCCTAGTTACTTCCATGCTTATGTATCTGCTTCTTCTCTATTTAGGTTAGTGAGGAATTAGGTTGTGGCCAGCTGGAGGAGAGGTTTGGCAGTCAGTGCCAGCTTTGCAGCTTCCTGTTTCCCTCCACTGTGGATTCCTCCCCTTTGTTTGCTTGCTATTTACAGCAGATAGGAAAATATACAAGAGGCATGGTTATGCTGCATTGGTGTTTATCCACGTACCAGGCCCTTGAAAACTACCTGTTTGTTTGGTGTTGTATTTTAAAGAGTCAGGCCTACAAACCACAAAGTTCCTAGTTCCATGACAATGTTGTGCAGCAGTTGCTGCCAATCCATTTACCCTGATCCAGCTAACATTTAGTCCCAGTAACATTTAGATCTGCTAATTGTTGAGCCACATGGACATGATTCATAGTCATTTGGTAGATAGCCATGGTGAACGCTCTTTGGGATCTTAGGTGTCCCACGGACAGGACCATTGCTTGTTTGCTATCATAGATCTAATGGCTCTTAACTTCTCTCCTAGCTGATTGCAAGTATAAGTTTGAGAGCTGGGGTGGTTGTGACTCGGCAACAGGTCTGAAGTCCCGTTCGGGCACTCTGAAGAAGGCCCTCTACAATGCCGAGTGCCAGGAAACTATACAAGTGACCAAGCCCTGCTCTCCTAAGGCCAAGTCAAAATCCAAAGGTGAGTCCCAGCTCTTAGGCTCCCTTTTCCTGCCTTAGATAATTTGCCATGCATTACTCTTGATGATCCAGGAAGGATATAACTCCTGTGTTAGGGGTGGCAAATTAGGAAACATGCAGTTTTCTATGCAATTGCCATATTGCTCGAAAACACACTGGCAACACAGTATTGCTTGGAGAACTACAGCTGGCTCATGAGCTGAGTGTTTGTCTCACTGGTGTCTTTATACCTGCTGACCTTTTACAAGAAAACACCCGTGATAGTTCACAAGCACCCAGGTAATGACAAGATTGCAATTATATGGTGCTTCAGGTGCTGAGAGAAATCTAAAGCCCACAGTGTCTGTCCCCTAGGGGTGCATTTGTGTGAATGGGGAGAAGCTGGAGGCTGGAGTCAATAAATGGTAGAATCTTTCCACCTGCAAGGCAAGTGCAAGTGTCCAGACAGGAGGAACCCAAAAAGCGACAAGACTGGATGTGCTCCAGGTGCACAGCTTGTATGCTAATGCAAGTCCAGGAGACTAGTGGTCAACTGGCGTGTTAAGAGTGCTAGTAAATGCCAGACCAGCACAGAAATAAATGAGAATGTGGGGGGGCCCTGTATGTGGTGTGTTGCACTAATGATCTTCCATTTGTTTCAAGCAGCCAGAAAAGGAAAGGGGAAGGACTAGAACAATGGATGCAGCCCCACTGACATCAGGGCATGGTGCCTGAACCCTCTTGGACACACACCACTTGGAGCTCCAGCGTGGTCCCTCCCAGCTTGGCAGCCCTTTTGCCACATCCCACCCCCTTCTGCCTCCACAACCTTGCCCTTCACTGACATACCGTTTCTAATCACTAGTTTCCTAGGGAGCAAGCCCACCCTGTCGTGAAGAAAGCGCCCTTTTGCCTTCCCTGTAACGTCTCCTTTCTACCATGCTTCCCCTCCTCCCGATCTGTGCATCTCGGTGCTCTTTGCCCTGGTTTGTTTCCCCGGAATTCCGCACGATGCGTTTTGAGATGGGGCTGGGCTCTGCTAAGTTGTGGATAGAGTTCTTCACCTTTGGGCTCCTTGGCTGAAGCCATATGGCCCTTTGGCGCATCTCTCTCTCTTTCTCTTGCAAGCTTGGCAGCAAGGCCTGTGGTTTCCTCGTCCCCCATGCAACTTCCCATAGGCAAAAGTCCAAATTAAGCTAGCCAAGGAAACTGATTTGGAGAGTGTAATGGAGGGAGGGGAAAGGGGGGAGTTAATGAGAAGGGGGGGAGCCCCATGCCTGCCTTACATTCCTCATAAGGTGACTGTGTGCAGTAGGACTTACTTTGGTGTCGCTTTGAGCCCCTCAGACTTACAAGGGGCTAAATTAGTGCCTGCTGCCCAGGGTGCTGTGTGTGAATGTCTGTTTCTGCCTCCCCCCTCCAATAGATATAAATATATATATCCAGTACAGGCTTGTTCATAAGCAGACCATCTGGAAGGTGTGTGTGTTTTCCATGAGCTGTGTTTGACCTTTTGTCAACAAACCACCTTTTGCCTTTCCTTCGCCACCCAAGAATCTCCCTAGAGTTATGAGCATTATCTTTTTCAGTCACAATGTCCTCATTCCTTCTGTCCCTTCTTGTCTCTGTATTTGCTGGGACACTGTGGCCTTGTCCTCCTTTTACTGGTGCTGGGTAAGCCCTCTTTGCTTTTTACAATGCCCCCTCTTTTCCAATAAAAGTCTTTTTACAAAAAAAAAAGGAAAGTCCTCTTTTTTGCGGGGTGGGGGTGGGGTGGGTTGACGCCATATTTCTGTGTCAAAGAGCTGCAAGCCCATGTGGTAGAGAAGTGCTGGCTGTGTAGGAGGATCGCAGCTAGCTAGGCCGCGCTGGGCCCAGTGCCACCATGGGAAGGAGCACAACAACGCTGTGAGCTGTCACTGGAGGAAGGCCGCCACTTCGAGCTTGACAACGCTTAGTAGGCCAGGAAAAATCTGACAGACATTGACTGCAGGGCTGGGGTAAGGAGCTTGCTGTCCATTCAGATTTCCCTGCTGTTGTGTTTTTTTTAGGCCGATGGAGTGAAACAAACTTGACGTTGGGGATATTTAAAACAACCGCTTTGGGCAAGGTGAGAATAAATACAGGGTTTCTCTGCCAAGGAGAGCTCGAGTGATATGGCGATGAGCTCCAGATACCTGTCAGCTTTCCGGAGCCAAATGGTCTGTCACAGGAAAAGTCTCTGTTGAGTTTCCTGCCTCTCGGCTGGTAAAGAAGGGCTCGGACTAAGACCGAGGACAGTTAAACAAAGCAGGATGAGGCAACAGGGTCTTTCCTCTTAGACTGGATTGTAGGTGTTATGGAGAGTGAATTTCCCCTGCAGCAGGAGGGGGGAACCTCTGGTCCACTGGATCCCCTGCTGCCGTTTCCTCCAAGGCCCTACACCCTCCTTGGCCCATCTGCCCTATTGTATCCCCATTTTCTTCACTGCTTGGTTTTGTTGTTGTTTTTTTTGGCCAATGGGCTGAGCAGCACTGGGCTGAGGATGGGGGATCTCACACAAAGCGAAGTTTCAAACAGGGCAACCTTCTCCCCACCCAACCTCATATTCAGCTGACTGGTGAGAAACAGTCCAAGCAGTGGGGTGGGGCTTCAGAGCATCTTGCCGTCAAACTGCCCATGAGAGATTTGTGTGGAAATGGCTTTAACCCTGTCCACTGCTGCCAGAACTTTGTCCCTTAATTGCCCAAACTCTTACATGATTTTTATCCAGTCCAACGATTAAGAAGGGGAGGAATTCCACGCTGCACTTGTCTGATCGTTCTGTCAGCGCAAGCATTTTGGCTTGCTAAATGAAACAGTCCCTCCTTTCCTGTTCCTGCATGCTATTCCCATCCTCGCCTAAGCCAATTTCAGGGTATGGGGCAGCTAGGAGATTGGTGGGGGAGAGCCTTGTGGTGTGCAAACCATAGCCCTTAGGCAGGGCTTCCACTGACAGGACTCATTCGTTCCATCGCGCCCTCAGTGTTTATTCTTAACTGGGCTTCTTACAGAAGACAATGCAGTCTTGCCTGCACCAATTTAAGAATACCTTGTAGGTAACAAGGGAAGGAAGCATTCCTAAACTGGAGGAGAGTGGATTCTTTCAGGCATTGATTGTACCTCATATGTCCGAGATGGAATGTGTGAGCAGGCAGACTAATGGTATTTTATTTTATTTGTCAGCTAGTAAGTAACTTGTGCACATATTTGCATGGCTGTCACAATGGACCCTAAATCCCACAGCAGAAGCTAACCTTGCATCTTAAACCAAGTCAAGTGTTACTGGGTGATTTCTCATCCCATCTGTCCTGGACAAGGAAAGCAAAGAACCTCCATTTGGTGTTGAGTAAATAGGGACGTGGGTGGCGCTGTAGGTTAAACCACAGAGCCTAGGACTTGCCAATCAGAAGGTTGGCGGTTCGAATCCCCGCGACAGGGTGAGCTCCCGTTGCTCGGTCCCAGCTCCTGCCAACCTAGCAGTTCGAAAGCACGTCAAAGTGCAAATAGATAAATAGGTACCGCTCCGGCGGGAAGGTAAACGGCGTTTCCGTGCACTGCTCTGGTTCACCAGTAGTGGCTTAGTCATGCTGGCCATGCTGGCTCCCTCGGCCAATAAAGCGACATGAGTGCCGCAACCCCAGAATCGGTCACGACTGGACCTAATGGTCAGGGGTCTCTTTACCTTTACCTACATGGGCACCAAACAAGTCATCAACCCAATATTTTACCAGTGTGAAGAAATGTCTTCAGTGTCTTTCACGGATGATCACTAGTCCCAAAGTTCATTTTAAGAAATATAGTTTACATTTTATTTCAGAGAGAGCTGGTGCTTCATTATGAAATGATTCATGTGCAGAAGCACTGAACATATATATTTTATTTTTAACAAGCAGCAAACAACAGCAAGATTTCCCTTTCATATAGAATTCTTGTATGAAAATCATTGGAACTTTCACTGGTTTGTGGTTGTGTTGTCTGGCAGCGGCCCTCCATTTTGTGGGCCTGTTTAATTATTTGAAGGCTGCTTACTTCCCTTACTTCCAGGACAACTTCCTTGTTTTTTGCTTTGTTTAAAGTAGTCACACCTATTCCTCATGCTCTCCATGCCACAAAGCTGCTACTTTCATTATGTCAGGAACCAGAGATTACTAGTGGGTCAAGGTCCTGGGCTTCCAATTAACTAGACAGGCAGGTGGCATGGCATTCCTCTTTCCCCGCCCCACAAACATTTAAGAAAGCAGGAGTGTAAATGCCATGAATATTTTACCAGCTGCTCCCTGGATTCCTTCAACTCATTTCTATCCCGAGTTGTTTTCATATTACCGTCAGAGAGAGACGGGTGAGTTGTCAAAAGCTTATTAAGTCATTTGCTGCTTTCTCTCGCAACAGGATTTTCTTTTTTTAAAAAAAAAGTTTCTAAACTGCATAGTGTTGTATTTCTTTTTCTACAGAAGGTAAAATATATAAGTGCATAAAGTCAATTAAATAAAATTAGCTTAGAAGCAATTCAATAAAATGCCATATTTTATGCTGCATGAACTGAATGGGTGGATTTGGGTAAGTGTATCTCCTGACATTGCTTTCTACTGCTCTTAACAAGTGCCGGAAAGAAGTTGATACATTGGCCATGCTTGGCTGCATTCAGAGCTCTAGAAACTTACAGTAGCCTCTGCCAATCTGTTGCCCCACAGAGGTTTTGCACTACAACTCCCAGTGGTGGCTGGGGCTGATGGGAACTGTAGTCAAGAACATCTGCAGGGTACCAGATTGGCAAAGGTGAGTTTAGGGGAATAGCTGGAAATCAGAAATCAGTTGTACTATGTTAAATAGGGTTTTCTCTTTATGAATGCAGCCTCAGTATCAAACACTGTTGAAGAGCTTTGGTGGCACCTTTTGCCATAATAAATGTATTGGTCTTAGGGTGCTGTGGGACACTTCTTTTCACTGGAAGAAACGTGGCCACCCTTCTGGAAATCTGTAGAATCTGAAATGCATCAGGACTCTGCAATTTGCAACATAGAAGTGCTACATATATGATTTCTTTCTACATTCAGAATTGGCATGCTCCAACCTCTTTTGCAGAAACAGCTTTAGGCCAGTTTCCCAGTGGGAAAGAGTTCTAGCTTACTGGTAGAGTGCCTGTTGCACCTGCAAAAGGCCCCTTGCAGATTCCATATCCAGGTTGGGTCTGAAACGACACTTGTCTGCACTCAAGGAGAGCCACTGCCAATCAGTGTAAACCAGGAGCAACCCTCCATTTGGTGAACGGTCAACCTGGACTTGCATGACCAGTGATCAGGGATGAAGGCTATTGCGGTACAATATGAGTTTGACCAAACTGCGGGAGGCAGTGGAAGACAGGAGTGCCTGGAGTGCCCTGGTCCATGGGGTCACAAAGAGTAGGACACGACTAAACGACTAAAGAACAACAACATCTGGAGAGTAGCCTGCTAGTTGCCCACAATATCGACAGTACTGAGCCAGGTGGGTCAATAGTCTTGACTTGATATCCATTCTTTTCTTATGCTCCTAGCCCTGACTCATTCTGATCTAGCTTCAAATATTGCTCAGCTTGGTGCTATTGGGCATCCCTGTGCGCTTTCCATTGAAATTAATAACAAGAGCCTGCCAAGTCGGGCCAATGGCCCATCTAATCCATCATTCAGCTCTCACAGCAGCTAGCCAGGTGCCTTGGGGCAGCCTGCAAGCAGGAGCTGAGCACAACAGCCCTCTCTCCACTTGTAACTCCAAGCAACTCCTATTTACGACTCTGGCAGTGGGAGTCTAGCCATTAGGCCTAGCAGGCACTGTTAAACTTAATGTCCACGAATTCACCTAATTCTCTTTCATAACCATCCGTGTTGGTGGCCATTGTTGCCTCTTATGGGAGAGATTTTCACAGTTTTAACTGTGCTGTTAGTTTCTTTTGCCTGTCCAACGTTCAGCTTCATTGGTTAGCGCTGAGTTCTAATATTATGAGATGTGGGGGAACCATAGAGTTGAAAGAGACCCTGAGGATCATCTGGTCCAACCCCCTGAAATGCAGAAATATGCAGTTGTCAAATATGGGGATTGAACCTGCAACCTTGGTGTTATCAGCACCACGCTCTAACCAACTGAGCTATCCAGGCGCTCCAGACCTTTCCCACTTTCTCTATGCCTGCATAATTTTATGTACCTCTACCATATTCTCTCTTACCTTTTCCCTAAACTGAAAAGCTGCAGACACCAAATCCCATTTATTACAACTGGGTTGGTGCAAAATCTATTTGTCTTCCCTTCTAGGATCTCTTCACACCGCACCTTATCTTTCTCTCCGCTCACCATTGTATCCCAGTGGCCTCTTACTTCCATGATGACACAGCTTGCCCTTCTGCCTCCCTGCAACTCCTCTCCCACGTGGGTCAAGTGACCTAGATTGGGAAACTCTTGGCACTGAAGCTGCCCTAACCTCTCAACCTCTTGGTGGAGGCAGCTGTTGTAGGTTTAGGCGGCTATTCTGCTGAGGCCAGCAAAAGAGCCTCCACATGGTCGGGAGTGCAGGCATGCTGCCCAGTCAGTACCTATTGACAAAGGGGCCTCTGAGGGTCTTTGTGTTCCTGCAGGGACAGCTGCCTGAATGCCTGCCCATCCCTCCTCCTTGCTCTCCCCCCAGTGCACCCCTTTGCTGATCGGAACAAAATCCCTGCCCCAGGCGCTTGAGCTCCCTAGAATTCCTCAGTTAATGCGGCATAATTGCTACCAGACCTGCACAGGGCTGGAAATGCTGCAGGAAGATTGGAACCAGACTCTGGGGCAGGGGAAGCTCCCTTGGGCAGACAGCGTGCAGGGCAGTGCCCAGCTAACCTGGGTCAAAGTGCGGGTTGAGTCTCCAGGGGTTCCAGAGGAGCTCATTCCAGATCGGTCCCAAAGCCATGAAAACTAGACAGAGAGTCACCCTCTTCAGATCCATCCCATTACTTTGGCCAAGTGAGGTGTCCATTTCCTTTTGCCCAGGGAACCCTCTAATCATAGGAAAGGATCATTTGTAGGCTCCTGTGGGGGCAGTTTTCCTGCCTCGACCTAGCAGAAGAAGCTTGCAAAGTTTACTCAGCACATTCCATGCTGGAGAGGAAAAGTGTGGCGTCCTTGTCAATCGGCAATGATTCTTGCACTCAACCAGGAACTTCTTATAAACCATTGGCCTTTTGGGATGGGGCTGATGGAAGATGGAGCCTCATGACACTGAGAGGGCTACAGAGCCCCATCCTTGTTTCATAATTTCAAATTTAATCCACCCTAAACGGGACGCGGGTGGCGCTGTGGGTTAAACCACTGAGCCTAGGGCTTGCCAATCAGAAGGTTGGCGGTTCAAATCCCCGCAACGGGGTGAGCTCCCGTTGCTCGGTCCCTGCTCCTGCCAACCTAGCAGTTCGAAAGCACGTCAAAGTGCAAGTAGATAAATAGGTACCGCTCCAGCGGGAAGGTAAACGGTGTTTCCGTGCACTGCTCTGGTTTGCCAGAAGCGGCTTAGTCATGCTGGCCACATGACCCGGAAGCTGTATGCCGGCTCTCCCAGCCAATAAAGCAAGAAGAGCACCGCAACCCCAGAGTCGGCCACGACTGGACCTAATGGTCAGGGGTCCCTTTACCTTTATGCCTAAACTGCTTGCATGTGAGTATTGAAAGAGGACCCAAAAAAATGACCCAAAGAGCTAATATATTTACTTCAATTACTTTATTGGTTTAAGTGGGGCCCGCTGTTAATTGTAACAATTAAAAAAACCTGCAAGGCATTTGGGGCAACATGATGCAAATTATTCTAAAGGCAGTGGCAGTATGGCTGCCTCCACAGCAGAATGAAGCAGCAGCCTTTGGCCAACTACAATGGCGTCTCGCAGGCTGAGAGTCCTTCACCATGAAACGGAGACTTCCGTGCCTGTGTACACTGGCCCAGTCTATGCCAGATCTTTGATCTGCATTTCTTGCTGACATGCCTGAGGGTGCAGACACCCTCTGGGCTCTGGAGAAACTGAGCAACAGCTGGAATGGGTTGTTCTGTGCTGGACATCATGAATATCCTGGGATTTAGGCTGTACACTTTACACTGGAGCCCACATGCTGAGGACTCCATGACGACACCGACTAGAAGGGAGGTTAAGTCCATTTACAAAGCTCGGTGGCTATCTTCTTGATATGCCCACAGGCACTTGGAGCAGAAGCAAGCGGGGAGGTCTCTAGTTTCCCTCCCCCAGCCCCTATAAGCAGGGATGAAGAAATTGCAGCCCTCCAGCAGTTGCTGCACTGCAACTCCCATCATCCTTGGCCATTGTCCATGCTGGCTGCAGCTGATGGGAGCTGGAGTCCAACATCATGATGAGGGTCACCTGTTGCCCATTCCTACCCTACAGAGAAGCCTTTCCCAACCATGGGTTCCCAGGCGGTCTCAGACTACAACTCCCATTATCCCTGACCACTGGGCATGCTGGCTAGGAATGATGGGAGTTGTAGTCCAACAACATCTTGGAACCGAAGGTTGAGAAAGGCTTCTAGAGAGGAACCAAAAATCTCTTCGGTAAAGGGCGTCTCCCTTAACCAAGTGCTTGGAGCCAGGAGGACACTGTGGTGCAGCTGGCATCTAAAAAAAGCAACCCAAAATGAAGGGAAACCCTGTTTACATTAAAAGAGGTGACATGGCCTTTGAAAGTCTCCCCAGTACAGGAATATCCCGCTATCGCAGATGCCTGGTGCAACGTTATCCTCCAAGGGCCTTGTCAAGCATTTGCCGCCTCAAGGACAGTCGCTCTTCACATCGACACAAATACCTTTGTAGAAGCATTTCCCTTGGCATGTGGTCAAAAATGTCACAGTGCTGACTCTGTCCCTCTGTGCGTGCACACATGTGCCGTTTGCGATTTTTTATTGTTCAAAACAACTCAGGTGTGTCATTGTTTCAAGGTAGGAATGAGTCTCTCCGTTCAGCAGGCTGGCTGGCGGGCACAGCTGCCTGCCGCGGGGAGACAAGATGGAGTCAGCACAGGATGAAAGTTCCTTAGGAAGCCTCTTAAGCAGGCAGGTTTGGTTCCAGCTGTAGAGTACTCTCCCTGAGGGGAACAAATCCCACTGGAAACTCAACCGGGAAAAGGGCTAGGATGTATGAAAGGGATTAAGTGTGCCTTGGTTGGTCATCTAGTCTTAGCATGCCCAGCCTAAGGCTCCAAGCAGAATCCACTGCCAGCTTGGTGGCTGGCGATGAGACAGTCCCCTTCTGTCTGCACATTCATAGTTTATGATTTTGTTAGCATTGCTAAACCTTCCCATTCTCTCTCTCTCTCTCTCTCTCTCTCTCTCACACACACACACACACACACACACACATACACCACAAGTGCAAAACCACCAAGACATCCATGGAAAGGAATAACTTCCATTTACATGTTTGTGTGTCCCACTTAGCACATCAGCATAGGCATCAGAAAGGGACACTGCTTTTATCTAGTGATATCAAAGGTTAATGGAAGTTCAGCCAGCATTTCAGGAGGAACAAGGCAGGGATTGGGATCCACGAAGTCTGTCCATGACGCCTTATTGCAGCATCCAGTCCCTGACTTATTTCTCCTTCGTTTTCTGGAGAAGCGCAGTCAGGGGTCGTAGAGGCGCAAGGACTGCTTTGTGACTTGAAGGCCGATCAGGATTAAAAGGGTTGTGTCTTATCTCTGGTTTTAATTTTGCATTTGGTGAAAGGCTCCCTCTGGAATCCAGTGACACAGTTGCAGCAGTACATCTGTCTGGTTGGAGAATAAAAGAACAAGTCTCCACAACACCCCGCCTCCAGATTATCTTGCCGTGCCGATGTTCCTGTACTGACACATGAGAAGGTGCTTAAAGGTTTTCTTGAAGGTGGCGTTGCAAAGAGCGTAACAAGCTGGGTTGATGGTACTGTTGACATAGCACAGCCAGTACCCGATGTACCAGACCGTGTCAGGGACACAATAATCGCAGAAGGTATTAATGAGGACCATCACATTGTAAGGCGTCCATGTCAGGATGAAGGCCAGTAAGATGGCAAAGATGGTTCTGGTGACTTTCTTCTCCCGGGCTGCCATTTGACGCTTCTTCCTGACCTGACTCCTGGCAATGCTAGCAAATTTCCTGGCAACATTCGCTGGACGGCTGTTGGACAAGGTGATTGGAGTGGAGCTGGCTTCTTTGTCTGGGACAATCTCAATGGCGGTGACACATTCAGTTCCGGTTTGCTTTGTGACAATCTTAATTTTGGACCACTTGGAGGCAGGGTTAAGCCGTGTCGGGGCTGGACTCTGCCCTTGATCAGCCGGTGCAATTTCCAGCACTGGCTTCTCTTTGTTGGTCTGGGTGATGCTCACCGTGCTGGATTCATTGGACGTCTCCTTCTCCTCTTGGTGGCCAGTGGTCTCTGACTGCTGTAAGGGCTGCTCTTCTACTTTCCCATTTTTTGCCTCCTCCTTCACCTCCACCGCTTTCTTTGGAGAGTTGTTGTTATTCTGCTTGACCAGAGGGCTCTTCAGGAAGCCGAGTGACTTGGACTTCTTCTCCTTCTTGCTCTCAGGCTTGTGTCTTCTGATGCGGCTCCGGCTGGCCAGCGAAATGTGGATGTAGAGCACAGTCATGATGACCACAGGGAGGTAGAAAGCCGCGATGGCTGTGCCAAAGGTCACCGCCGGGTTGGAGAGGAACTGGATGTAACACTGCTCTTTCTCAACTGTCCTCTCCCCAACAATGAACTGCCAAAACAAGATGGCGGGCGCCCAGAGGATAAAGGACAATATCCAAGCGACTGCAATCATCAGCCCGGCCATTTTGGTTGTCCGCCTGGCTGGGTAGGTCAGGGGCTTGGTGACACAGAAGTAGCGGTCAAAACTGATGATGAGCAAGTTCATGACAGAGGCGTTGCTCACCACGTAGTCCAGAGCCAGCCAGAGGTCACAGACCACAGCCCCTAGTGGCCAATAGCCCTTGATGATGTAGACTGTGTAGAGGTTCATGGAAAAGACTCCAATTATCAGGTCAGCACAGGCCAGGCTGAAGAGGAAGTAGTTGTTGACAGTCTGAAGCTGGCGGTTCACTTTGATGGACAGCATGACCAAGATATTCCCTACCACGGTGACGAGGCTAAGCGACCCCGTGACGGTGGCTATGAAGACCATCTCCACCGTCTTATACTTGGGGGTGTCCTCCTTTGTGAAGTTGTCATTGGTGAAGTTGGGCATCTTTATCAGCTGAGAAGACAAGTTGTATGCAGAATCTGCAGAAAGAGAGGCAGGGAGAGAAAGACATTGAAGAAATATTATGCATCTGCAACACTTGGTCAGGAATGTCAGTGTGGTGCAAGCCTTAAAGGGTCAGATGAGAACTGGGGAGACCCAGGCTCAGATCCCCATGCAGTAATGAAGCTCACACCTTGGTCCTGTTGACTAGTCCAGGCATTAAGATGTGGAACAATACCTTGTTGAAAGGTATCTGTGCACTTCCATCTCCTGGACTTGGTCTGTGTTTGAAGCACATGACTTCCCCCTTCCCAAATCCTGGGAACTGTAGTTTGTTAAGGCTGCTGGGAACTGTAGCACTGTGGGGGCTAGTTCCTGGGATTTTTTGGGTGATGCCATGGGCTTTAAAGGTCTAGTGTGAATGCAGCCTCAGAAAACATTTCAACCTGGCCAGCCTACCCAGCAACAGCTAAAGCAAACCTGAACGTTACTACCAGGAAGTTGTAGGAGGGCGCTAAGCAAACTGGGAAAGAAGCCAGTGTCCTCTTCCACCCCTGGACGGATTGTCAGCTCAGCCAGAACAGCCGTGTCTCTTCAAAGCCCAGCATTTTCCCAGGCCTGTGTTATCTTTAACCCATGTCTGAAAAATCCTTCTGTACTGTTTCCATCTGCCCCCAAATCTCTCCGGCCCTCTCCAAGGGAGCTATTTACGGCAGCAGCTTGCCTGGTGGAGTGGGGCAGCCTCAGAAGGAGCTCACAACCTTTTCCAAATCATTTCATGAGTTTATGTAGATGCACGGAGCTCCAGAGAAAACAAGTGAGATTGGGGAGGGGGGTTGTGACCATCTAATAGGCCTGTGGATCCTGCATTCTGTAAGGTTTTGCTGAGGGGAGCCCACCCTCTGCTGGATATTCTTGGTATTGTACCATTGCAGTCAGCAGCCCGAGGACTTCTGCAAAGGCCGCCTCTTTTCCAGCAGAGTGTGCCCTTATACAGTGGTACCTCGGGTTACAGACGCTTCAGTGGCCCACTGTGGCCCACTGTGGCCCGCTAACCCAGAAATAATACCTCGAGTTAAGAACTTTGCTTCAGGATGAGAACAGAAATCGTGTGGCGGCAGCGGGAGGCCCCAATAGCTATAGTGGTACCTCAGGTTAAGAACAGTTTCAGGTTAAGAACGGACCTCCGGAACGAATTAAGTTCTTAACCCGAGGTACCACTGTAGAAGACTTTTCCTCGGCCTGGGGACACATTCTTCTGGCAAGTTGGAAAAATGTTGCTGTTTGCCTGTGATACAGCATTTGGCTTAGCTTGCAGTAGAATGTGGGCCACCGTAGCCACTTAAAATGAGTCAGTTTCCCTAAATTGTGTGCAGACAGTCTGTCAGGGCTTGTGGAATGCCCTATGGGACCCGTGGGATTTTACTGGTACTTTCAGCATGGCTGCAAATGCTTTTGGGGAGCAATTGCCTAGATTTCCTACAGAGGCGGTTTGAAGGTGGAGCGACCGGTGCAGTCACAGTGGGAGCCACAATGCAGAGGCACGAAAACAACGCAGCAGGGTGGAGCGTGAGAGGCAGGGGGATCTGAATTTCAACATCACATAGGGCACTGCTGAAATTTGTGAGCCCAAAGTCCACCACTGTTTCTTTGCACTGTCGTGCCCAGTGTACCACATTACACCATTCCTGGCTTAAGATGGAAGCACACTTGTGCAAATCCTTTTTCTCCTTCCTGTCGTATCGAACGCACTGTGGACTGCATTAGGGCTGCCATATGTCCAGAATTTCCAAGACATATCCAGAATACTGCAGTCGGCAGCAGTGGCCGGGCGGAAATAAGGCCCCCCCCCCAAGTCCAGGAAAATCCAGGCATTTAGCAGCCCGTGCTGATTTTCCATAAAAATAGTTCCAAAACGGCATATTCTGTTTTGCAATTTTGCCAAAAAAAGCTCAACAACTTATTAATCTGGGGGTCCCTTTCAAATGTTCAGTTGCCCCAGGGGACAGAGTGTCTGCATTTTCTTCCAGTCTTCCTAGGAATAAAAGAATCATAGAGTTGGAAGGGACCCCAAGGGTCATTCGTAGTCGAACCCCCTGCAATTTAGGAATCTTTGATAAGGAAGGCACAAATTCCTCCTCACTGAGGGTTTGGGAATCTGTGATTGCAGCTGTTGGTAGACTGCCCCTGTCAGCATGGTCAATGGGCAGGTCTGATGGCAGTCATAGTCCAAAAACATGGGGGAGGGGCACCAGGTTGGGAAAAGTTGCTTCATATCAATGTTCTGATATTTACTCAGAATGAAGTCACACTGGTTTCAATATTGTTTATGTGCAAAAATGTAATGAAAATAAATATTACAAAAATAAGGCTTGCATACAAATGTTTAGGACTGCAGCCTTAATTCTAATTTAAGATTCTATTTTCATTATCATTTGTCTTCCCCAGGTGCTTCTAAAATTCAAGAGAACAAGAGAACAATAAGAGGAAGCCTCCTTGATCTGTCTCTGAGAAGTAGGATCTGAGTGGGTAGAAAGGATTGCTTTTAGCAGTGGCATAACAGAACATACAGCTCAACAGGGGTGGGGGGATTTCTGAGCATAGCGATGCAGCGATGGAAAGTTTTACCTGTTGAATTTCTGCATGTTATGCCGCTCTTAAAGACGTAGGGATGTTGGCAGAAAAAAGGGAGCAAGCAATCACAGTACCAGGTTGCCTCAGAGGTCTCTTGACAAATAGTTCAGTAAAATAATCCAGATCGCTCAAGGAAGTGACTCATAAGTCAGGCTAGTGAAGCAAGTGAGAATAATATTAATATTCCCTGTTCAGAGAGCGAGAAGGAGGCAACTCTGAGGTGAAAAGGGCAGCGGGGGGTGGGGAGCAAAATGGCGATGAAACAAATACTGTACTGAAAGGATGGGTGAAATCTACCTCTAGACAAGGTTACATCTATTTACTCTAAATTCAGCTGGGACTGAATGAGTTATTATTGTTATTCTTGACTAAATTTAAATGGCTGCCTATCAATAAACCTCCTCTGGTAGCTTACAAAACACACGAAAAACCAAATTTCATACTACGTTTATAAATACAAAGTTCACTAAGTAAAACAACCAAAATCAGTAGCAATTGGTGCGATGCAGCGACAGGTCTTTCATTTGCCCTCGCTGATTAAAATTGGCACCCACCAGTTAATCAGTCGAAGTTTTAGTTTGTTAATCTACCAATTGAACCAATTAAACCCTGCAGTCCTAGCTGAAAAACTCTCGCCCGATCAGAAAAGCAATTTGACTATTCCATCACATACATGAACAAGCCTTTGCAAGATAATTCCTAACTTTTGACAGGGGGGGGAGGCGGAGGGAGAGAGAGAGAGAGTCTCTGAGACAGGCTGTGTCACTTCACTGCCTAGAAGTGGCTGCCGTTTCTAGGTCAGCTTCTCAGCCTGAAGCTACCAATTATCTCCTCCGGCCCTGGCCAGGTTCTGCAGATTTTAATAGGACAATGAAATCCTTGCTCTGTAAACCGGCAGCTCCCCCATTTCCACAAGCTCCTCCAGAGATGGCTTCAGTGTATCATCCTTGCACAATCCCCATGTGATGGGAAACAGTTCTGACAGCCTGAGGCTGTTTCCTTCTCTCTCCTCAACCTCCCAAGCCACCCAAGGCCCCGTAGCTGGAATAAATGAAGGATGAACTCCACTCGGAGGCAGCCTGAGAGAAAGCTGGTGAAACAGAGCCATATCCCCAGTTAAGGTTTTCCGCACAGTGAGATTAGGATGGAGAAGATGTTGTGGATGAGACCAGGCTGTGTGGGCAATAATAAAACATTAGCAAATCCTTTCTACTTATTAGCCTGGTTTAATAAGACAAGGTCTTGTGAAGTCAGAACAGAACTGAACAATATATATAGGAAAACTCCCAGTGGAAATATCCTGTTTTGTGACAAGAATGTTTCAGTTACAATACAGCTTATTATACTTGGGCAGTGGAAAGCTAGATTTGAATCTGCCAAAAAGCCGACAGAATGCCTTTAAGCTAAGTCACTACAGCGGTACCTCGGGTTAAGTACTTAATTCGTTCCGGAGGTCCGTACTTAACCTGAAACTGTTCTTAAGCTGAAGCACTACTTTAGCTAATGACGCCTCCTGCTGCTGCTGCGCCACCGGAGCACGATTTCTGTTCTCATCCTGAAGCAAAGTTCTTAACCTGAAGCACTATTTCTGGGTTAGCGGAGTCTGTAACCTGAAGCTTATGTAACCTGAAGCATATGTAACCCGAGGTACCACTGTATCTCTAGGCCTAGATGAACTCGCAAGGCTGTTAAGAGGATAAAATGAGCACTTTGAAATAGGACTGGGTAGAAATATGAAGGAGAGAGGGAGCAAGGAGATCATGGGAATTTGGTTTGTTGACAAATTTCTAGCTACAGAATCTAATTTTGGTTGAGATGGAGGCTAGATCGTTTTCTTCTAATGCCAAAGGTAGAAGCAGTGAAAGTATTGGGAGAAATGTAAGTCAGCAAGCCAACTTTTGTGGAAAGCCCCTTTTTCATCAGAATCAACTGGAATTCGGATGCAGTTTCTTTTTACTTTTCGAGTAATGGCTTCTTCATGCCTTATGGGCTGGGTTGCACATAATGCCAAACCATAATTAAAACAAACTGAGCTTCATAAGCCGACAACAGGCAATGAACAAACCATAGCTAAGCTGCTGTGGTTTGGATGCTCAAATAAACCATGGCTTAATGCACTATATAATACACTACAGTTTAACAAACCATTGCTTAGCATTATGTGCAAACCAAGCCAGTGGGACTGGCTTCTGAGTCTTAGCCTTGCATGGCACAAAGTGAGCATTCTGGTCAGCTGAAATAAAACATCAACAAATCAGTTTCTCCCTCTTCTCTCTCACGTGTGCGTCTTCTGTTTGTGACGTTTCCCTAACCCTGACCATTTCCCTTTGCCCCCAGTGTCATTCATCCCCTTTCTTGTGTCTCTTTCCCCTGTTTACTGCTGTCTGGCATATCTGTAGAGTGCAAGGGCCCAGGAGAAATTGCAGATCTGACGCAATGATGTTTTGAAAAAGGTTCTCTGGGCATGATAACCATTGGGAGCGATAAAGATAGATGCCAATTGGATTTGCTCCTTGCCACTCTTCTGGAGAGGTCAGCAGATGGCTTTGCAGACACACTTTGACCAGTAATCTGGGACAAACTCAATTTCTGTCCTCCTCATCCCCTACCTCCCACCTTTGTGTTTTACAGATGGTTTGGCTTCCTCTATGGTTGTGTTCACACTGCTCTTTACTCTGCCTCCACCTTATCTATCCTGTCATTTCTTACGAAATTCTAAGTTTTGATACATTTCCCCTCCAAATCAGCTTTGATCCAAATTGAGAAAGAAGAACAACCTGGCTGCTTTTAAAGCAGGTACAGTGGTACCTCGGGTTACAGATGCTTCAGGTTACAGATGCTTCAGGTTACAGACTCCGCTAACCCAGAAATAGTACCTCGGGTTAAGAACTTTGCTTCAGGATGAGAACAGAAATCGTGCTCTGGCGGCGCGGCCGCAACAGCAGCAGGTCCCATTAGCTAAAGTGGTGCTTCAGGTTAAGAACAGTTTCAGGTTAAGTACAGACCTCCGGAACGAATTAAGTACTTAACCTGAGGTACCACTGTATGGATTCACAGCCTATATATTGCCATCACCTTCGTGGCCTTGTTACACCTGGGAGGTAAGATTGAGCAGTATGGGGGAAATAGTTTTCCTAAACACACTTACTAGGAGAGTAGGCATCAGTGAACATAATGAGACATATATACAGACATACATGGGCATAGCCAGGATTTTTGTTGGGGGCTGGGCAGCCCAACTTGTTGAGCTTTTTTCATGGGTAAATATACCCCCCAGACTTTGGTTGGGCGGCAGGCTTCTGCTAGGGGGACAGAACCTAAGTTAATTGAGTACTTTCAATGCTTTTCAATAATTTGCATGCTATAGCCATGCAGACATATTGCATGTTGAGAGTACATAAGCCCCTCTGCCTGAGAACTAGAAATTTTGCATCATTCTGGTATGTCTTCAAGTCCTTAGAAGACACCACTTATCACTTTTCTCCATGCCATAAGGACTACCAACCTGAGATATCCGTGTACACCTATGAACTTGTGCAGGAGGAGAATTGCTCTGTGCATCTAGCATGTGTTAGACTTTAGAAGGCAACATGTTAGTTCAGGTCCCCAGAATGGAGAGACGTTTTAGCAAAAAAAAAAAAAAAAAAAAAAAAAAAAAGCAGAATGCCCTTCCCCAGAAAACTTGTAAGGCAAAAAAATAATAAAAAAAAATCATTTCATTTAGGCAATGATTGAAGTGCACACAAGAAAGCAAAAATATTCAAAGACATAATTGCCAAACTTCAGAGTTACAGTACAGAGACATGGAAGATAGACTGCCCAGACGGGATTTTTTTAAGAGATCAGAACGGCAGGAAAAAGAAAATAAAAAAGATTTTACAGACCATAAAATCTCATGTTTTCAGTATGCTACCCAAATTGGCAGCAAGTGACTAGATTTCCTACTCGGTGCTGTGAAGGCAGCTCTTATAGATTTCCCAATTTATTTATTTTCTTTCTAGAGCCCTTCAGCCCCTCAGGCTATCCTGAACTTCCTGGGGGTATGGATGTGTGCATGCCTGCACACTGCAGACACATAGATGTGTGCATTCACACAAATGACAGCACAGTCCTATGTGTGTCCACTCAGAAGTAAGTCCCACTAAGTTCAGCGGGGCTTTCTCCCAGCTAAGTACATATATAGGACTGTAGCCTAAGTCTCCTTCTGTCTTGCTAGAATACCCTCAGATATGTTCTCTAAATGGGAAAGTGCAGCAACTAAAAACAGGCTAAGTGGAAGCATCTGCCCAATAAGAATAATCACCAGGGGGAGAAAAAGGACAATCACTAATAAGTCTGTAGGAGGAACATGTAGATACGGGAACAACATGAATTAGATAAACCAATTAATTTCTCTAAGCCATATGAATGTAATCTCCTCCCAGAGGAGATTGGCCTCTGATCTGTGGTTATTAAATCAGGACCTTTGGAGAAGAACAGAGCTTGGGAAGAGGTAGGCTGGTGGGCTGTCTCCTTCCCAGACAGCAAAAAGGGTTGATGTGATTATTTATTTCCTTTTAGATGCATTATAAAAAACAAAACAAAACAGGCTTTCTGGTACCCATCCAAATCAGCAGGCTGCCTCCAGCATTGAAACCTACATATTCCCCTTTCCCCATGTCAACTCTATACCTCTCCCTACCAGGAAACAAACAAACAAACCAGGGCAGAGCCCTCATCACAAACTTGGACTCTAAGGAAACTCAATTTTGCTGTCAATAAATGTGACAAGACAACACCATTACTGGCCCCAACAACATCACACATACCATCTCGGGACTATTCAATTGCTCATCATCTAACATTGTGTATGGCATCAAATGCCAACAGTGTCCTTCAGCTCTCTATATTGGACAAACAGGCCAAACCTTACGCCAAAGAATAAATGGACATAAATCTGACATCAAGAATCACAAAACAGAGAAACCAGTAGGAGAACACTTCAATCTCCCAGGACATTCTATACAAGATCTCAAAGTAGCTGTTTTACTACAAAGGAATTTCAGAAATAGACTGGAAAGAGAAGCTGCTGAATTGCAACTCATTACCAAACTTAAAACCATGGAGAGACCTGGTTTGAACAAAGACTTTGGATTCTTATCCCATTATACATGACTAAGCCAATTCTCACCTTCCCACCCCCTGCCTTTTCCTGTAAGACCTATTACAGTCGTTAAGAGTCGTCAGCAGGCTCATCTCAGCTATCTGCCAATCTCCCATTCCCACCACCCTTCTGAGTAATACCCCTCCCCACCTTCTCACTATATAGAAGGATCTGGCAACTTCTGTTTCAGTGTATCTGAAGAAGTGTGCTTGCACACGAAAGCTCATACCAAGAACTAACTTAGTTGGTCTTAAAGGTGCTACTGGAAGGATTTTTTTTATTGTGACAAGAATGCGCACTGAGAGCCATAACCTGAACAAGAGATCTGCGGTAGGTTTCTAAAACAACAATTTGTGACAAGGCAATGAAGAATTGTAATGCTCTTGTTAGGGCTGGAGTGGTGATGAAGGAATGCTTCAGATGTAGGGGACTTCTTTTGGTGAATGTTTAAGGCATGAGCTAAGCAAGCAGAGTCCTTGAGGAAGCAAGCGATTTATGGAGATTTCATGGGTAGGTGGTGTTTTGGAGGAGGGCCTGTCCATGCATATTCAGTTAGTAGTCATTTTTAAAATAAATCTATGATGTGGCCACACGCGGAACACACTCCATACACCTTTGCTGGTGAAAAGGTTTGGTTTGGTGAAAAGTGCTAAATATATGGAAATGGAGGTTTGACACACACACAAAAAGGTTAAAACTCCGCCAAGAATAATTGTTGTTCTCATTGTAAGTGAATTGATCAAAAGGCAGACAATCTTCTTGAAATGAATGATGGAGTCAGAGACAACGAGCAACAATGGTCAGCTGAGTACAGTTTTCGAGACGATCTCTCACATTTCCTACCAAACCTATTCCGCCTCCTCCAATGCCTGCAATTCATATAACTGCTCTGCATATGAATAATTGCTTTTTATCTCTCGCCCAGATTTCATTCTGCTTATGTCAAACAGGTTGTTTGGATAAATAATTCATCACAACTGCAAACTGCAATTTTTCGCACCCCTTCTACCCACATTTGAAAAGAGCGATGGCAACGTGCAAAATGTGTAAAGTCATGATCAACAATTCAGACAACCTGTTCAAGCCTCGTGGTGGCCGGGGCAGGGGGTGGGGAGGGCAAGGAGCATACTTCATCACATACAGGTTGGAAGGTTGTGTGAACTAGCGCTAGCAGTGAAACTAAGGAGATCTTTAATGGTACAAAAACTAAACAGTGTGTGACTCTGAGAAGCCAGTCATCAACTACTATTCCCTGTACGTCATCAACTTGCTGTTCACACTACATACAGTTCACACACACACACACACACACACACACACACAGGTTTACTTTCAATAAGTAGGATCTTGGTTTTCGATCCATGTTGCTTGCTTGGTAACAGCAACAGCCAATTATATCACACATGGGTGAATCAGAGATGTAGTGCTCAGCTGCCAGGCACCAAATACACAATAATCAATGTGAAGAAATCAAGTAATAGATTTTTTTTCCTAGACATTCCTTCAGAAGTTTGCTCCAGGTGTTTAGTGGTTCAGTCTTTCGTTCACACAGCAATGCTGTTAGGAGGTTGTTTGCTTAGCCAGTTAGTTCATGGATTTTACATATCGTGGTCTACGGTTCTACAGTCGCTAAGGAGAAAAAAATGCCACCAAGGAATACTCAGAAGGAAAAAGAACTAAGAACTGCATAAGTGCTTGAAAAATAAATGAAATTGTACCTACATGTGGAAGGGAGAACACTGATGGAATGAATAAGATAATGGTGCAAAAATATAATGAATGCTATGTTCCTTCTCCCTTCCCCCGCCTCCTCATTACGCCTTTTCCCTTAGCAGGAGCGCTCGTAGACAAAGGCACTTTGCAAGTATTTTTTAAAAACGTGCTTTTTGTTGCTATCAGTGTAATGGTTGGTGTGTTAAACATGCTTCTATGTGCCATGCGAAAGGGGTGGGAGGGTTGGAATCAGGTAGACAAAGGCTACGTGTGTCCCTCTCCCCACTGTGTTTCAAGTCACATTTTTAATATCACTTTACACCCCAGAGAGGGGGGCAGGGATGCCACCACCTGATGAACATTGTCTCCTTCGTTTCCTTTCACCTGCAGCTATCTCCTAGTCAATGGAGCTATCATCCACACATGTGCAACAGCCACACCTCAGCTTGACCGTAGCTTCCAATTTCTAATGAAACGGAAGCTGGTTTGAGGGAAAACTCATTGGGCAACAGTGCTTCTCAAGAAACTGCAGGATACATATGGATTGTGACTAACCTTATGGGTGGTCAGCTTCAAACACCAATAGTGGGAGCACACTGGAGCCTGGAGCAAAGGGTCAAGTGTACACAGCCAAAGAGAGGTGGGAATCCTAACCCTTCTTACCTGGGAGTGAGCCCCATTGAATTCAATGGCTCTTACATCTGAGCAGACATGAATAGGGTTGCAGTCTTAATAAGCTTAAAGGTTTGGGATGATCAGGATGTGGGATTAAGACATGACATATATAACAGATCTAAACTTTCAGAAATGTATCTTGATACATTTTCATTGCATGGGGGCGTAGGAGCCAACTCCTAGGGGCCAAGGTCCCTTCGGATCCCCCAATAAAATATTTGAGGGGGCTGGCCTTCCACCAAGTTGATGGGCATTCAAATGGTATGTGTGAGATTGATTATGGGGACAGGGCTTACCTGCCCCCCCAATATTTTATTCAAGTTGGCACCCCTGCAAGGGGGCCTGATAGTATTGTTCATACACAAGATGTTTAAAGTCTCCATAGGGATTTATTCCCTTTGTATTATGTCAAAGAGTTCAGAGCAAAGTACATACTGCAGATCTTCCACCACCACCACTGCCAGTTTATCTTCACGAAAACCCTGTGGAGGGGATTAGATTGCGAGATAGGGATTGGCCCAAAGTCACCCAGTGACCTTCATGGCTAGGTGGGTATTCAAACCTGCATCTCCCTAGTCCTAGTCCGATGTGCTGACCACTACACTACACAAACACCGCCTGACCTGCTCCACAAAAGCACGGAGAAATTACCTCAGCCAGAGGAAGCAGAGGTAGATTAACCTCCCCTCTTCAGAGATTGTAGTTACAGCCTGCAGGGCTTCTAGCGGGACACCTCTCCCCTCCTTGGTACTCCTGCCAGCAGGGCTAAATGCTGTAACCTGAGAGTAAATCCCATTGAATTCAATGGGATAGGTGTCAAATTGAATTTGATGGGACTTATATAGACTTGCTCTGTAAAATCTAAGCAGCTTTCTTAGTGTATGGAAACTTCTTGCACCAGCAATCTGCATATAAAAAGATCCTGTATGTAGATGTCTAACGAAGCCTTTGCAAATGTGCACTAAGGATTCACACTAAGGCCGTTTTCCATGGGCATAGCCAAGGGGGGCAGGGAGGGGCAGCGCCCCCCCAATCAATAAAAATCAATAAAAATACATAGCTAACTGAGGTTCTGCCCCCCCGAAAAGGCCTGCCTCCCCCTAACAAAAATCCTGTCTATGCCCAGGCCCTTTTCACTGGAACATGAGCTTGAGGAAAGATTCTGAGCAGCTTCTACAAGATAGGTAGGATCGGGTGTGTGTGTGTGTGCGCGCAATAAGCCTGCCCTCCTTCCAGTGCAAGTCTATCCCTGCTTAGAAGCCTCTGTTTTGGCAAATGACGTTGCCTCTGTGAAGTCCATAGCCCTTAATGCCCCTGTGCCCTACTCATGGAATGCCAGGAGTCTAAGGAATCCTGTTTCTATAGGAACCTGGTTTTAGTGAAGAGATTCACCGGCACATGTGGCCAACAGCCACTAGGTGGCGCACTTGATTCTGGGAAATACGCTTTGAAAAGCGAAAGCCTCCTCTTGCTGCGCTAACAGTAAGTGGTGTTGATAGGTCAATACTATTACATCTGATTGATCAGTGTGGCACTGCCAAGACTATGGCATCCTACTGATAACAGCTTTGATCCTGTTAACAGGCAGGGTTCTTCTCCAGCTGAGCCCCAGACAGTTGTTTGCAAAGGTTGATTTGGACAATACACTTTTCGCCTGCGGAGAAACTCCTGACATAGAGGAACACAGCAAACTGATGCGATACTGCGTTGGACTCCTGGTCCATCCAGCTCAGCGTCAACTATACTGATCAGCAGAGTTTCAGGCTGGAGATATTCCCATGCTTACCTGGGAATGAACCTGAGACCGTTTGCATGCAAAACAGATGCTCCACAGATTCCTCTTAACCTTGCCAAGCATGTGCTTATGTGAGAAAACATAAATGTATGAAATGAGTCGTCAGAACTATGGACCACAATAATGCCCAAGTACTCAGTAGCACTTTCTCCCCAGCTCCCATTGTCACAGAAGGGTTTGGATTTGATATCCCGCTTTATCACTACCCGAAGGAGTCTCAAAGCAGCTAACAATCTCCTTTCCCTTCCTCCCCCACAACAAACACTCTGTGAGGTGAGTGGGGCTGAGAGACTTCAGAGAAGTGTGACTGGCCCAAGGTCACCCAGCAGCTGCATGTGGAGGAGCGGAGACGCGAACTCGGTTCCCCAGATTATGAGACTAGCGCTCTTAACCACTACACCACACTGGCTCCCAGCAATTGCACCACACTGGCTCCTAGCAATTGCTGTGACATCCACTGCTTGCTTCACATGTTATTGTCCGTCATCTGTCTGTCTGTTTGTCTATCCATCTAGTTACTTTGTCAAATGCTTTCCCTCTCCCATTGCAACCAAAGCAAACCGAAATAATTCACAAATGAAAACAATTTGGACCTGAAAGTAAATCTAATGATCAGCAGGCAAGAAGGCTAACCAAACAACACCAATAGCAAGACCATCATAAGTGACTGTGGGAATAGGCAAAACAACAGCAAAAATGTAACTGAATGGCTGAAAGCACAGTGACAGCTTCCCCTCCAGAAAGAGAGGAGATATAGATAAATATGCTTGTCCGTGTGAGTGCATACTATAGGAAGGTTGAGACTGCTGTGGTGGACAGACAGAGTACTGTGTGTATTCCCCACCCCTCCTTCCTAAGGCTCTCATTATAGTTTAGCTTGAGGGCCTGGCTGCTTTCTAACAGTACTGATGTGCTTTGCAGTCACATTCAATCACTCCAACACAAAATTCATGCACAGCTAATGAAAGGATGCATCCAGTTTGGGTTTGGTGGCATCTTCATTCGCAGGGCAAATTAACCTGCAGAAAAGCAGGACCTGACTCGGAGGGGCTGCAACCCAGGATCTGTGTTGCTGTCATGATGGAGAAGCCCTGCTGGTAGTCTCATTTGGCTGGAGCAGTGTGAGCGGCTGCTTTTCCTCAGCAGGGTCTACTCACTAGGAGTATCATTCCTATGTCAGTACTCCATCATGTCCCCTTGCCAAATATTGTGGCCAGTAAACTAAAGCAGATATTGGATTATGAGCTTTTCGTCAATACATACTTAATTCTAGCCCTTTCAACCTCTTCCAATATAGAACACTAGGCCTGGGTGAAAGGTTGGGTTTTTAACCATGCTCTTTTTTATGTTTCTGCCTGCAGCTGGTCTCCAAACTCAAAGTAGCTTCCACCATAAAACACAAGAGAAAGATGGACCACATTGCTGTTTAAAACACCTGACGCAAAATAATGTATTTACTGACTTCTGTTGAGTCAGGAGCGTCCAACGTTTGAGCTGCAAAGAACTCTGTCAGAAGAAGGGCAGCTGAAGGCTTGTGCAAATGTTTCAGTGATGTAGAAGACGACTTGCGCTCCTAGTACTGCGTATGATTCACAATTCAATTATTGCTACTGAATGTCAGTCATTGGCAAAATGTTCTTAGGAGTTTGTAGTAAGTGAAGGCTATCTGCTAAAATTTTTTTAAAAAACCCAAATACAATGATTTCTTTTGGAAGTACAATAAGCACCTACTTGTCAGTGCCTGTGACATCACCGATAATGAGATAATAAATTATTCCTCCCCCAAACCTCAACTGAGGTGCACAGTTATGAAATTGGTTTTAAATATACAGAATGGTTTAGCTCATTAAAAAAATTACCATGCACAACTGCATTGGGGGGGACACACAACATCTGTCCGCATAAGTGACCTGACTTCTCAGCAATCTTAGCTGTCAGGTGGCCAAGGTTGGCACAAACACACAAGGATGTGCCTGAATACAAATAGTTCAGCAATAGTGCTGGCAGCTCTGGGTGGGTAACTCTTCCTCTCCTATAACTACAAGTGTTGCAAGATCTGGGCTGAAGTCACCAACTAGCACTAAGACCTTCAAATTGCTCTGTAGGAAAGCGATGTTTTGTACCAGCCCTAATGCACAGCATGGAGAGAGAACATCATTAATAGCTCAGAGGAGATGCTTCTGCATATGAACCAATACAGTGTTCATTATGAGATAATAAACTCAACTTTATTGTGTCTCTTCATCCTCTGGGAAAACGCAGCTAATATGATGTATATGCCATCATGTGCCAGCCATGGCCTTCTGCCATTTACATTGGCCAAATGTGTTGTCAGCATGAGAATAAATGAGCACAAATCGGGCATGACAAATGGTAACAACTCAGGGAGAGCATTCGGGACAAAACTTGAAAGTAGCCACACAAAATAAATAAATGCATTAAAAACAAAAATCAAACAGAAAGACTCTGTGCAAAGCCACAGAATAGAAATTCAAAGGCAGATTTGACATGATCAGACAAGGGCTGAATAGGCAGCGGTCAGCAAACTTTTTCAGCAGGAGGCCAGTCCACTGTCCCTCAGACCATGTGGGGGGCCAGACTATATTTTTTTGGGGGGGGAATGAACGAATTCCTATGCCCCACAAATAACCCAGAGATGCATTTTAAATAAAAGCACACATTCTACTCATGTAAAAACACCAGGCAGGCCCCACAAATAACCCAGAGATGCATTTTAAATAAAAGGACACATTCTACTCATGTAAAAACACCAGGCAGGCCCCACAAATAACCCAGAGATGCATTTTAAATAAAAGGACACATTCTACTCATGTAAAAACATGCTGATTCCCGAACCTTCCACGGGCAAGATTTAGAAGGTTATTTGGCCGGATCCGGCCCCTGGGCCTCAGTTTGCCTACCCATGGAATAGAGGCTAAGAGCTTGTCCACACTTCTGCTTGTCCTGTGCCTAGAAAGCAGAGACTGAAGCCATTTTCCCTTTGCCCCACTCCTTTCCCAGGGAAAACCCACTCTTTAGCTCTAAATTGGAACAAATGGCAAAGAGTGATCTTCCCCGAGGGAAAGCAGTGTGACAAGCAGAAGTGTGGATAAGCCCTTATAGCATAAAGTTATGCATGTTTTACTTCGAAGAAAGACAGTGTTCCCTGGGGTTACCCCTAGGTAAAGTGTCCATAGGACTAGGGCTTGGGAGTGACCAGCTTACTACAAGAAGTGATGCTATGCTGGCTCGGACTGAAGAGAATTCTAGTCTATTTTTTGCCAGATCATCTTTTGCCAGATCTGTACACTATTCTCTGCCAGTTCACTAGCAGCTGGTAGTGAGTCACCCTCCCCTCCCCTCCCCTTTTTCACTGGACCTTGTTAGGATTTGATTCCTCATAATAGTGGAGCACACCTCCCTTTGCCATTCCTGGGTCTTCTGGCCTCACTTTGCAGTAATATCCCCTTCTCCTTTTCTGTGCCTTATGTATGCACCCATTAAAGATGCTCTTCACGAACTGGTGAGATAGATGGAGGTGGGATAAACCCTGTGGTCCTTCAGATGTTATCGGGCCCCATCTCCTACCAGCCCCAGCCAGCGTGGCCACTGGTCAAGATTGCAATCCAGCAAAATTTGGAACACCACCAGCTCCCAACTCCTGAAGTTGTTGGCATTTGTCTGGAGGAATGCACCCTTAGGATGAAGTCAAACTGCCGAAAGGTTGCAGCGCCTGCTGTGGCTGTAGAGACCAATACAGGATAGACATGTTTTGTTGCAGCTGGGGCAGAAGAAGGCTGCTCCAAGTGCAACATGGCATTTCTTCTCTCTGCACTCATCCCAGCGGTCATTCCTCCTCTGGTCAGTACTGTGGATGCAAGACCTGTCTATCTCCAGGAGCTGAGCTGCGATCGTCTGCAAGGGATTCCCACACGCAGAGCTGTAGCTAAGGGGGCAGGGCAGGGTTAGCCAGGTATTTTTGCCCTGGTTGAAGCCTCCTCCAGAGGGGCACCATTGAGGCTCCCAGCCTGTGTGTGCACAAATGCACATGGTTGTTGTTTTTTGCCAAACTGAGTCTTTGACCCAGGTGAGATATAGCCAAGTTTCACCCCTGCCCACATGGTGGAGTTGAAGTTGCCAGCCCTCATGTCACATTTGCAAGCACCTTTGTAGTGCAGAGTTGGGACTCAGCTATATTAGTCAAAAAACAGCATTTTGAATGTGTTATAAACATGCAACACCAGACACGCTGTACATAGAGCACAAAACTTTTCTATGTGATTTTACATAGCATTTCTCCCCTTTTGTTATAATAATTTTATTTATGACTTATTTCTAGCATCGTCCCCCCATGTATAGATCCACCCTTGGTCTGCCAACTAGCCTGGTGCCTGAAGTCAGCTCCTCACAGGGTACATCCTTGGGATCCTTCTATCTTCCATTCTGTGGACATGACAAAGCCAGTGTAGACATCACTGAACATGCTGGGAATGTTGACTCCACCCGCAAAAGCATATACCACAACACATTGGTTAGCCTTTCAGGTGCCACCAGACCATTCTTCCCCCATCAAGTGCTGTCTACTTTAATTTTTGTAATGCCTAGGTAAGAGTGACATAGATTACCCTGTATCAATTTAACCCATCATGCAGATGAGCCCTCGCTTGGCACCTGAGATGCTGAAGATCTGCTCGCACAAAGCATGTTGCTCCACCATGCAATTACCATGATTGTGAACTCCGCCTCGCCGTGATTGGACAGAGGTGGCAATCATGAAGAGCTAGGAGCATCACCTCGAGACTCGAGATGGAGCGCCGAGTTGCCACTTAGTTTTAATGCAGCTTGACTGGGTGCTTTTTTGGCACTCAGCCATTCCTCTTTAGCTCTGCCTCGATGCTAAGCAATGAGCAATTTGAAATTTGCATACATTTAAATGAATTAACCTATTCAACTGTGCAATGTCTCTTGTTTGCCCCTGGGACACGGAGGGAGAGAAAGCGAGAGCGCTGGAGGCAGTTTAGCAGGAGACTTGCTCTCCAGCACATGTTTCCGCTTCCCGCAATCAGCATAGCTCAGTTCCATAATGCCTAAGAGGGCTTAGCCACACTTTTCCTCCGCTCTTTCCAGGCATGGTCAGCACTTTAAGGCTCTGTGTCCGAGCACCCTTGGCGCTTTCCCCATGAAAACCCACTCTTTAAAGCTCCATCGGAGCAAACGGCAATCCGCAGAAAATCCAAATTGCCGTTTGTTCCAGTTGAGCTTTAAAGAGTAGGTTTTCATAGGGAAAGTTTAGGGGTGGGGAGACCCACACTTGGACATGGAACTTTTAAGCTGTACCTGTGCATGGAAACATATATAAAAAGAAAATATCAGCACTTTAGTCTCTACAGAAAACACGTATCAATGCAGAGAGTGTACTAATCTGTGTAACATTAATTTGAAAAAAAACACAAGTTTTTTATTTGTAAGAAAAGGGAAAACATTTTTAAGGTAAGTGTGGATAAGCCCTGGCTCTTTCTTTATGCAAGAATAACACCTGAAGGGCAATGTTCCCATCATCAAGAACATAAGAGCTCCACTGCATTAGGGCAATGGGTCACCTAATACTGGGGGGGACCCCAACCCAAATCCCACGTGTGTAGGAGGAGTGACATTATTCATTGGTGAGGGGATACACTCTGTACATGATCAGAGGTACTCTTTTAAAGCCAATGTTTCACTTAGTCCATAACTGAGTGCTGAAGCAGGTTATGGAAAGTCAGATCTGGAGCTAAGCTCTAGTGAGCCTTGACCAAGCTGAGCCTGGAGCAAAGGTCAGTGCTTTGAATTGCCACTAAAGAACAAGGTCAAGGGATGCCAAGAGGCCATGAGAAGTCAGGTTCCTGGAGCCAGTGAGAAAATTTGCCCAAAACCCAGAGATGGTCTGAGTGAGAATCATTCCAACCCAATTGCCAGCCCCACACTGCTTATATCTGCTTGCCAAAAAGCACTAAAAGGGTAAAGATCTAAAGGGATTAGTTCTGTCATGTTAAACTGCTGGCTGTAATGCAGGTTTCAGCATTTAGAACTAAACCCCTGAGGATGGAGCCAGAAATGGAAGGGAGGGAAGGGGGGGGGGAGAGAGAGAGAGAGAGAGAGAGAGAGAGAGAGAGAGAGAGAGAGAGGAAACAGGAGGATGGAGCGATGGCAGGATGAAGAGTGAGGGGGAGGAGGCCGGAATGATAAACAGATATTTATGCTTATGAAGCATGTGCCTTGCAGAGAGAGAGAGGCTATGCAGTCAGGGATGGTTTTCAGCGATAATAGCTTTATCTAATAGTCGTTAATTAGTTACTGAGTCACGGCACCCGGTTTACATTTAGCAAGCGATTGTTCTAGCTGACAGATGTACACCCCTTTGAGAGTGTGAACAGAGCGCTCTTGTGCATGCCAGTAAGTACCTCCTAGGCACCTTAGAAATGTCTTGGGATAGAGAAGCAGCTCAGCGCTGCTCAGAGACATGGATGGATCTACTATGAAACTAATGACAGATGTTCCAAGTGTCCCTATTTTCCAGGAACAGTCCAGGATTTACAGAAGCCATCCTGGTTTCTGATTTGATCCCGGAATGTCCTACTTTTCCTTACGACGTCCCTATTTCCATTGGAGAAATGTTAGAGGGTATGGAGTTATGAACCAAAAAGGTGAGCAACTATGCAACCTCTAGAAGACATCTGAAGGCAGCCCTGTATAGGGAAGTTTTTAAAAATAATATTTAATGTTTTATTATGTTATTATATATGTTGGAAGCCACCCAGAGTGGCTGGGGCAACCCAGTCAGATGGATGGGTTATGTATAAACAAACAAACATTATTATTATTATTATTATTATTATTATTATTATTATTATTGAATAGGACATCCCTCTTTGCATCGGAGAAATGTTGGAGCATATGTAATGAAGCTTAAGCTTCAAGGGCCCCAAATCCTGGAAGGGCCCCAGAAGTGACTTTAGTCTACATTGCTTAAAAAGTTTGCTTTATAAAGTGCACCATGCATGTATATAACATTTCCCTAATTTCCCCTAATTTTCATCCCCATATCAGAGAATAGCTGGAAGGAACTACAAGGATCATCTAGTCCAACCTTCTGCAATGCAGGAATATTTCACCCCATGCAGAACTTGAACTCATGACCCTGAGATCCAAGAGTCTCATGGTCTACCAACTGACCTGTTACTCAAAAACTATAAGGCACAGGATTTTTTCTATTCACACCGGTGACTTTGACATGTGAGATAATCCAGTACAGCAATTTTAATCAAAATTGAAGCTGTAGTAGCTTCATGGCAGCATCCCATGCTGCTGGCTGCTCCTGCCAGGGGTAGATCACATGATGCTCTCCAGATAACGTGACTCCAATTCCCATCACTCCTGACCACTGGCCATGTGAACTGAGGCTGATGGGAGTTGGAGTCCAACAACTTCTGGGGGCACCATATTGGCTGGCCCTGGTTTATATACATACTTCTTTTTCCTTTGAAACAAGACAAAATCTAGCAAAAAACCGAGAAAGCAAACAAACAAAAATATGCCAGCCAATATGCCATTTATTAGAGACAAAAGTGTGCATATGAGCACTGATCTTTCAAACACGTGTTACAGAACCAAGGTAAAGGTAAAGGTAAAGGTAATCCTGACCATTAGGTCCAGTCGTGGGGTTGCGGCGTTCATCTCGCTTATTGGCCGAGGGAGCCAGTGTTTGTCCGCAGACAGCTTCCGGGTCATGTGGCCAGCATGAGTAAGCCGCTTCTGGCGAAACCAGAGCAGTGCACGGAAACGCCGTTTACCTTCCCGCTGGAAAATAAACCTATTTATCTACTTGCACTTTGTGCTTTCGAACTGCTAGGTTGGCAGGAGCAGGGGATTTGAACCGCCGACCTTCTGATCGGCAAGTCCTAGGCTCTGTGGTTTAACCCACAGCAGAACCAAGGCAGACACTTAATCCAAGGAAAAGCAGCATTGGGAGAGGCCAACATGAAGCAGAGAACCAGTGAGGAAGGGGGGGCTTAACTCATTGCCCTCCTGCAACATCCCCTGCGTCAGCCACTTCCTTTCTCCCCCATCACATGCAAGTGATGATCAGGTAGAAACAATGGCCAAGGCTGAGGTCTGAAGATCACAACATTAAACGGGACTTATAAAATGTCAGATTTGTAAATGGCTACAAATTACACACACACACACACACACACACACACACACACGATCGTCATCAAAGATGCCCCCAAATAAAAAATGACCACAACCCAAGGAACACTTATGGTGTGTGTGAGTGAACATTTCCTGAGCAGTAAGCTTGAATTCTACTTGATTAACTTTGTAGGCAGGTGGCTGGGGAGCTGCTGAATAATGGTCAGATCTTTACCCAGGTCTTATTGCACCTCAGCTTTCCCTTTGTACAACCAACTGGGACTGTGATGATCTGGAGTTTAACACGATGATCCTGCACTTGCTTGGCCCTCTAGGTTTCCAGCTGAAAAGCACCCAACTCCATTTGGGGAGTTGGCAACGCTACTTTCTCTTACTTGGTATGTGTGTTGCTGTGTCTGTCACCTAGGCAACAATAAGAAGGCACTGGTCAACCTTCCCTGGAGAGTTGTCAGAAATTGTATTCTTTCTGGGATTCCTGATTTAAATGCTAATAAGTTAGTTAGCAAGCAGGAATTTGTTTACTCAGCTCCAGGAGCAAGTTGTCATTCATGTTTAATTGACCCAGGGGGTCTAGAGGTGTGGAAATACGATCATTATCCAGGGAGGAGCTGGCAATCTTAAAAAAATGAACTCTGTCTCAGCATCTATGTTTGAGAGAGAGAAAGCCTGGCTGGAGCTGCTCCAGAGCCTATGCTGGTGTAAAGGATCTAAATAGTGGGATTGAAATGAAGCACTCTCGGGCAGTGCATAAAACAAAGGTAGCCAGGCTGGGTTTTGAAGTTCAGACAACATACACAAGTCTTGAATTGACTTGGCATTAACACCCCAGCCCAAAAGTGAAGAATGGCATCTGCCTAAGCAATTCCTGATGTTAAGCATATTTTTAATTGACTGCCTATGAATTCAACTCTGTGCCTTTCTAGAAGAACATTTTAAAAGCCCTGGATCATACCAAATGCCCATTGAGTTCAGCATCCTATTTTCCAACCAAAAAGACCCCGAAGAAGCTTATAAACAGGGAATGGAGACAATCACCCTCTCCTGCTGTTGCTCTTCAGCAGCTCACATTCCTGGGACTGACAAGCTCTGCTGTCATGTCTGGATTAAATCTCAGTTAGTTAGCCCATGTCTGGTCTGTTACCAAATCCAAGCACCGGTTCAGGAACTCAACAGCCTCCCTGTGATATGTAGAAAATAGATTGGTGTCATCCATGTACACCCCAAATCTCCCAGTTGTTTCATGTAGATATTAAACAGCATGGGGACAAAGTGGAAATTCACAGGGTGTCAGTCAGCAGCCCCCTGGTGCTCCTTTCTGAAACCTGCCCTCTTTAAAGGACCACAACCAGAAGAATACAGTGAACCCAGGTTCCATCCTGGCCCAGCAGTCCAGCAGGATGCCCCTGACGATGACGCCCAAGGCATCTAGCAGAACCAGCTTCCCTGTCAACTTCTTGGCTTCAATCATCCGCCAGGCTAGAGTGTGGCTTGGCTGGAGATGTCAGGCTACTGATTGCAACAGGAATGGTCAATATCCTTAATGCTTCAGTCCAAATGAGACAACACACTTATTTATATAGCTTAGACTAGCACACCACCTATCCAGGCTGGCTGTAGAGCATCAGGACTCTCCACAGCCACATTCTTCCTCTGCTCCCATTTGGGGCACATTGTCCATCAGTGCATTGATGATACCATCTTTGTCTCATATTTCCAACATATCTCAGAGAGGCTGAGGTCCTCAACCAGTGTTTGGATTGGGCAATGGACTGATGTGGGCAAACAAACTGAGATTTAATTCAGACATCACATCTCTTCTGTGCCCTCCATTGCATACTATAAGCCCTTTCATCGCCCCCTGGTTCAGCCTTTTGTGCATTCTTTCAACAGCAACGTTCTTCTTTGGCTGGAAGACAGGCAGAGTAATGCACACGCTAGCTTCAAGTCTTCCTCCTCTCTTCTGCCATTGCTATGGCAGGGGTCTTGTGCTAAGTTAGGTAGACATTTCCCAAATACATTTTGGAAAGGTGGATCATCATCATCATATTTGTCAGGAATAGCTGCACAAGAACTGCATGGGAGTTTTTTTAATGTATTTATTTATTACATTTATATATCACTTTTATCTTCCAAGGAGCTCAAAGTGGGGCACATGGTTCTCCTCCTCCCTGTTTCTTCCTGTGAGGTAGGTTAGGCTAAGAAATGGTAACTGGCCCAAGGTCACTCAATGAACTTCATGTCTGATTGGGATTTGAACCCTGGTCTCCAAGGTCATAGTCCAACACTCTAACCATTACACCACTCTGGCTCTCATATGTAATTTAAGAGGTAGGATAAGGATTTGCCCTCTTACCCATTCCTTATGCTGAACCAAATCCTCAACAACAATCTCTAACAAAGAAATGCCAACTCACAGTCAACAAACTACAATTCCCAGAATTCCTTGGGAACAGGGAGGAGCCAATAAGGTTAAAGCTTTATAAAAGTGATGTTTTTGTTGACTTGTTCACTATAACTCACAGTATAGGTTTGATGTGGGGATAAAGTTGGATAACCCCATACTTGCTGATCTGAGTCAGGCTGCAAATATGATAAATGTTTAGTTCTTTCCTGTCCAGAATACTGCCAATGGAAGTATAGTTGTATATGTGCAACTTCCTTCTGGAGAACAGACATGTGAATACCAGGGGACACATCTTTTCATAGACTTAGTAATAACTCTGTGGCAGGGTAGACTGTGCAGAATGACTTATGAGCCTGTTTTGCAGGAATCTCATTCCAATTCCATAGCTGACAGTAAAGCTGTAATTTAATATAGTTCTCTTGAAGTAATATTGCAATTCGATGGAATCAAGACTTATGTTTAAGGACTCCTGTTGGAAAGAGACAATTTGTTTAAATGATGCCAAGTTGATTGACATAAGCCTTCATATCAGTCTGCACAGGGAGCTCCTAAAGAACTCGAGCAGGAAAGATGTTTGGAGGACGTACGGCACGAGTGTGACATTGCCACTAGTACAGCTCGCTTGTAATCATATTTACTCAGATGCAAGTCTCGTGGGTTCCAACAGCATTTGCTCTCAAGGCCAAACTACACATTCTGTTAAATGCACAATTGCACCCAGCATGCCTGGATGTTGTTGGTTAAATTTAAGCCATGGGGAGATCAGGATTAGGGGACTTCAGTGTGCAGAACGGGTTATTTTTCTTTACCCCTGTGCCAAGATCCCAATGAAAATCACCCTCCCTCCTCTGCTCCTTCAAGAGTAGCTTCCCTCCAATGCCAAATAGTGATCAGTATTTATTTATTTACTTACTTAGTGTTTATGAACTGCCATCTCATGTAAAATACTCAACTGCAGAAGCTCAGTATGGGATAAAGGATTAACCTTCCTCCCTTGCTCCCTCAGTCTTAATCACACTCATTGTAGCTGCTATGTAATGAAAAACACAGCCAGACATATTGAAACAGAAGAATGGGTGACAGCAGAGCATGATGGAATGGTGGGTGGAGTCAGAATGAGTGGCCTGTCACTAGCAACAGAGAACAAGTCTGCTCTATCCTCCGTGTGACAGCTCTTCATATATTTTAAGAACACTATGATGTCTCTCCTCCCCACAGCCTTAATCTTTCCTTCTCCAAGGAGGACTGGCCCTACCATTAAGCAGAGTGAGCAGTTGCCTCAGGTGGCAGATGTTGTGGAGAGGCAATAGCAGCCTCCACCCTCAGTCATTTCTCCATAGTCTCCTGCCTGTTCTCCTCTTTTGGAGTACAGAGCTGTATCTGCTATGGGGCCTGTCTTAGCACCACTATACTAGCTGGCTATGTTCACAGATGCAGTGGAGGATGCAATTCCGCAACCAGCGTTAAAGTTAAGATTTAGCTGCCAGTCCAGCTTGGCACGGGCAGGAGGGGGTGACAAGCATCTTGTCCTTTGCCGCAGGCAGCAAAATGCTTGGTGACAGGTGGAGAAAGTCGCTGGAGAAAGACAGGGGAAGAGTGGCAATTGAGACAGAGGCAGGAGAGAGAGGGAAGGAGGGAGGGAGGCAGAGAGGGGAGGAGGAGGAGGAGGAGGGGCAAAGGGGAAAATGAGGGTTAAAAAGGAGCACCAGGTATGCTACATCAGGATAGTAGAACTATTTTGCTATTCTGTATTAAATGATCACTTGCACTGATGGTTGTTTCCCATAAAATAAATGTATGTACTGATTTTCAAATGCAAGCATGTGTTGTGCTCTGGGGGATTGTAGGTTAGGAGATCTCCTCCCACATGCTGACTTTGAACTACACAGCGAAGAAAATAAATAGTCCTGCTTCCCTCCGCAAATCAGTAGGTAGTGGCAAGAGCTTATTTGAGGGAGGATTAAGGAATGCCTTGACTCAGCAGGCCAGCTGAGCGACTGACCTAGTGACACACGTCACACATGATCACATGTCTAATTTTAAGTGCGCTTTGGCTCCTTGGCTTCATACTTAACAGAAATTTCCTGGGAGGAACACAACACAACACAACACAACACAACACAACACAACACAACACAACACAGCCTGCTCCATTTAGAATAGGGTGGGATGGAAACCACAGCACATTACCATAGTACATTATTTCCTCGACATTATGACTCTTTATGAAACTTATTCAATTAATCCTTTGATTGTGTTAGGTTAGATTTGCGTTAGCAATTATTATCATTATTATCAGCAGCAGAAGCAGGGGCATTAGCATGACAGTAACTTCCCATTTTTAAAGACAATGCTTCTTCTACAGTAATGACAACCTCGTGTATCTTGGGGTGGAATATTTTTTATTTTAATCGACACTTTATGTAACGCGTTGATTTTATTTGGCTGTTACCTTGGGGTCGTTACCAGGGTTTCTGATGATGGCAGGGTTCACTTCAGCTCAGTGCTGAAACCAGTTTTGAACAAAAGGTTTCCTCCTGCAAATCTGTGGAGCAAAGTCCAAAGTGCCTCTGGGCATATGCAGAGGGCTCTCTCCTGGCCGTAGTCAGCACAATGTCATGTTTGATTAGAGAAAAGAAGGGCTTTGATTCCAGCCAGGCGGGAGCCCCAGCACTGCTTTGCTAGAGATTCTGCTCTTGATCTTTATCTTTCTCAAGCCCTCAGGATTTGATTGGTTTATAAATCTAATAATAATATACTCGGCATGTCTGCTGCACCCTTTGAGTGCTCCAAGTGCTCCTTATGCATGGCTTCAGTCCTTTTGAGCAGTGAGTATTGCTATGCCCACATTGCTGTAGCTGAGAGAACATTGCGCTGAAAGAATAGCCCTTTTGGATCAGATCAGCGCTCCATGTAGTCCAGCATTCTCCTTCCCACAGTTGTCAATGCCTAAATGTCTCTGGGAATGCACAAGCAAAGCATGAAGGCAGTGGTCTTCCAACATTCAGTGGCACAGAAACATAGAATTCAGAGGTTCTGTATAGCCCTCAAGGTGAATGGCCATAGATGAACCTCTCCTCCATCTGCATTATACATTTAAAGCAGCAGCAGACCAGACATGGCTTCCTCCAAAGAATCCTGGGACCTGACGTTTGTTAAAGGTGCTGAGAGTTATTAGGACACCAGACCCTCAAAGTGTTCCTATTTCCCAGGGACATCCTTGATTTAGAGAAACCGTCCCGGTTTCTGATTTGATCCCAGAATGTCCCGCTTTCCCTTAGATGTCCCTATTTTCATTGGAGAAATATTGGAGGGTATGGAGTTATCCAACCCCAGAGCCGTCTGAAGGCAATGCTGTACAGAGAGGTTTTTTAAAAAATGTTTAATGCTTTATTATTATTTTTTATATGTTGGAAGCTGCTCAGAGTGGCTGGCGCAACCCAGGAAGATATGTAAGGTATATATAGTAAAAATTATCATTATAGAGTGGGACGTCCCTCTTTTCATCGGAGAAATGTTGGAGGGTATGGGAGACCCCTATTCCCTTCACGGGCCTACTGCTCTCAGAGAGGTTTTCCTTCTTCCCAGGGAACTCTGGGAAACATTGCTCTGATGGAGTGACTTGCTTGACACCCTGTAGCTCTCCAGATGTTACTGGGCTCCAGTATGGCCACCTGCAGCCCATCAACATCTGGAAGACCACAGTGGGTGGAGAAGGCCCTTATTCATTGCCCTGAGCTCATTGGAAGAAAGGTCAGAGACAATGAAATAAATTAAATAAAATTAATGATGCCCCTGTTACCTACTTCCTAGTCCTAATCTGTCTTACCTCATAAAGAACACTAGAAAAACCCAGCTACCAGTCATTCTGGGCCGTTTACCCATAATTTTCCAAAGAAAAACTGTTGCTGGCACCCTCTGTGCTACTGCCCACTAAGGAACTTTAAGTATAGTTATGGAATCCACTCCCACAAGGGACAGTGATGGCCACCAACTTGAATGGCTTCAAAAGCAGATTAGACCAAAAAATAGACAAACAAACAAGCACAGATTAGACACGTTCATGGAGGAGAAGGACATCAATGGCTACTAGCTATGATGGCTCTATTACACATCCACTGTTGAATGCCAGCTGCTGGAAACCTCAGGAGGAAAGAGTGGTGTGGCATTCAGGTCCTGTTGGGGGCTTCCCATAGACATCTGGTTGGCCACTGTGAGAACAGGATGCTGGGCCAGATGACCCATTGGCCTGATCCAGCAGGTTCTTCTTATGTTCGTACCTTTCTTGCTATTCGAACAACAATGCATTTAAATCTGTGAAAACAGATTTCTGTGTTCACCCAAAAGCTTTGCTAGCGGAGCTGCTTCTGCAGGAGCGACCCCCCCCCAAAACACACACACACTTTCTGCCCAGTGTGGGTTTGGCATGAATGAAATCAGATTTTAATTATCAGTGGTGGAGCCTTTCAGTGGTAGTTCCTAGAACCCCGGAGGCATTGAAGGTGCCGTGTGATTCCGGGCTTCAGAACAGCAACTTCTGTCTTCATGCACACAAGCAATTATCCACAGTGTCCTTTTCAAAGGCTCTGCCCTGCACATTTGTATCCATCAATCTATCGTGTAGGATCCCCTCCCACGCTCAGCACCATAGTCATTAGGAGCAAACAATGAGAAAATGGAGAGCTGCTGACGCTCGGGAGAATTGTGGATGGAGATGCTACAGAAATGAAATAGGCACTGAGGTTCTCACAGAAAAAAAGTATCACAAAATAATACTCTCATAGAGTTGGAAGGGACCTTGAAGGGCATGTGGTGCAAGCCCTGCAATGCAGGAATTTTTTTTGCCCAGCATGGGGCTGGAACCCATGGCTCTGAGTTTAAGAATCTACTCTGGGGATATTTGCAGAAGTCATGAATGTGGTGCCCTCCAGATGCTTTGGATTACCTCTCCCACCCACTTCAGTCAGCATGGTCAATGGTCAGAGATGCTGGGAGTCATAATCCATAACATCTGGAGGGCACACATGGGCCACCTGCCATACAGAGACTGGTTTGTATCCAACCGAATTTGGCTCAAAGTAAACTCACTGAAATAAATGGGCCTAAGTTAATCACTTGGGACGTGGGTGGCGCTGTGGTGTAAACCACTGAGCCTTGGGCTTGCCAATCAGAAGGTCAGCGGTTCGAATCCCCACGACGGGGTGAGCTCCCATTGATCGGTCCCTGCTCCTGCCAACATAGGAGTTCGAAAGCACATCAAAGTGCAAGTAGATAAATAGGTAGTGCTCCAGCGGGAAGGTAAACGGCGTTTCTGTGTGTTGCTCTGGTTCGCCAGAAGCGGCTTAGTCATGCTGGCCACATGACCCAGAGTCGTTTGCAAGTGGACTTAACTGTCAGGGGTCCTTTACCTTTACCTTTTTAAGTTAATCACTTACATTAATTTCAATAGGTCTGCCTTGAGTACGATTAACACTGGCTACATCTCAGTATTCCCATACACCGGGCACCATACGACCTCAAAAGAGGGACATGTATGGATGAGGAGAAATGGCCTCAAAAGTCAAATTAAGAACCCTGACTGGCCCCATTTGCCCAGGCCAGAAGTTCCCTAACCATGTCACAAGTGACTATCATATAGTACAACAAAACAGGAGATGGGGCCACAGTGAAAAAGAATCAGGTTTGCAATAGCAAGGTGTTTGTGAGCCACCCTGGCAAGTGCTGCATCCATGGACAAAATATTTGCATAGCTAGATCAGCTCGGAAGGGGACATCTGTGTGTTTCATATGCAGCATTCCCATTACAATACATGGAAGATGTGAGAAGCGAAGGACTGGACCCCAATGCTGTGTATTATAAATGGAAAAAGTGTCCTGGAAACATGGTCATCCTTCGCAATTGATACAGTGCTCAAGTATCACAGTAAGAAATATCTTGTGTTATAAATGACCTATCTGCTTTCCCTAAACAATATCTACATAGAATTGAAAAGCTGTTTTTTAAATGAATTGTACACCAAGGGTGGCTTGCAATCATTTACATCTACATTAAAAAATATAATCTTCACAGCCTGATTACCTATTCATTTCCCAGTTGTAGCATTGTGTACAGTATAGAAAGACTCAGAAGTCAGTCCCTTTGCAGCATACTTCTGTGTAAATGGCTTAGGACTGCAGCCTTTAACGATATGCAGGCGTCAAAGTACCAGGTTTTTTCAAGATCTGTATCACGCATTGCATGCCACCCAGAAGCCAATGCTATTGTATTAGCAAAGATGTATCACCTCCTCCCTCTGCGCAAAGCTATGCCTTCTCCAAAAGATGCTGAAGGGTAGCCAGACTGCTTAGTCAATGGACTAATGTCAGGGCATGATGAGCAAATGCTTTGTGTATCTTTCCTTTGGAACAGGCCAGCAGTTTATCTGTGTGCTCCCTTCAGCTTTATGTGGACAGATAAGACATTCAATAAGACAAGATCTAGTTAACCTTTGGGAAGCCAGGCTCTTCTAGTTAATTAACTTTAAGAATAGCTTTAAAGTGAATTCTGTAAGGTCTTTAAACCAGATTGGTAAGCAGATATCACTTTGTCACTCCAGTCCAATGTAATCTAAATATTTCCTTGGGGAAAGGCCACAGCTCAGTGGTTCAAACACTGGAATCTACAGGAAAAGCTGGGGAAAACTCCTGGAGAACTGCTGCCAGTCACAACCAACAGGGATCCTCCACTGTAGTCGGACTACAACTCCTGTGGAGGCTGATGCCCATTGGATAAGTGAGGAAGAAGGCGGGGAGGCCAAATTGGGTGGTAAAGGTAAAGGGACCCCTGGCCATTAGGTCCAGTCAAATGGCCGACTCTGGGGTTGCGGCGCTCATCTCGCTTTATTGGCCGAGGGAGCCGGCGTACAGCTTCTGGGTCATGTGGCCAGCATGACTAAGCCACTTCTGGAGAACCAGAGCAGCACATGGAAATGCCGTTTACCTTCCCGCCGGAGTGGTACCTAGTTATCTACTTGCACTTTGACGTGCTTTCGAACTGCTAGGTTGGCAGGAGCAGGGACCGAGCAACGGGAGCTCACCCCGTCGCAGGGATTCAAACCGCCGACCTTCTGATCAGCAAGTCCTAGGCTCTGTGGTTTAACCCACAGCGCCACCCACATCCCTAAAGTGGGTGGAGCCAGAGCCAATTATAGGAAAGGTCAACTAAGGGTTTATCCACACTTCCGTTTCCCCTGCTACTTCCTCTCAGGAAAATCCATGGTTTAGCACAGAATTGGAGCAAACAGCAAATTGCTGTTCGTTCTAATTTATAGATAAATAGTGGGTTTTCTGGGGGAAAGTGATGGAGCAAAGGCAAAACCACTTGGATCCATGCCTAGAAAGTTTGGGACAAGCGGAAAACTGCTCAGACCTGTGCTTTCTTGGTACAGGACAAGCACAAGTGTGGATGAACCCTAGTTCCAGCTTTGTCCCCAACCTCCTCCCTGTTTAATTCTACATGGCAACATGGAGACTAAAGAAGAAGCTGGCAGTCAGTGGCATCCCCTGGACTGGTTGTAACTTGGGGGTAGGCAGGCGGAGGCTGGTTGAGGGCAGACTGAGCTTGGTGGGGCACTAATAGACCAGCCTCCACTGTTAACAACTCTCAACACTTCTGCCCACTGGCCACGCTGGCTGGGGGCAATAGGTCCTGAGCCCAACAGCACCTTGAGGACATCGCATTGGCTGCTCCAGATGTAAACAATACTGAGTTAGATGGACAAATGTTTGACCTAGTTGAAGGCAGCTTCCTATGGCCAATGGTGGGTTACAACATAGCATGCCCCATTTTAGCTGATAGATAACAGGGAGGTGCATGGACCCTAAGATTAATATTGTATATGTACATTTTTCTAAGCTTTTTCTGCTTTTAATTTGAATTCTGATCCACTCTGCATAAAGGGTTGGATTAGATGAGCCTTGGAGTCCCTTCCAACTCTACAATTCTACTGTTCGATAAAAATGAAGCTCTGTGGTCCCCATTCACTATAATATGGGATCTTAAAACAGCTATAGCTTCCCCTCTTTGACCAAAGTGGATGAAATTTCCAGGCACAGAAGCTCCCTTCAGAGTGCAAACAAATAGGTCTGGAGGTTTTTTGTGGAGGAAGTAAAATGGATTTACTTTCCTCCATAATCCTTTACTGAGGGAATGTCTCTTGCTCTTTCATATCTTAATATAATTAAGAGATAGCCATGTGACATCTTTGGTTGTAGGTACATTTTTTGATACCTTGCAGCTTCATACTGGTCTTTCCCCTCCAGTGCTTGTTTGTATTTCCCAATAGGCCCCTTATAGGCCTTACAACACGAGGCTGCCTAGAAGACTGCTTAAGGTGTACTGAGGAGCTGTGGGTTTACTTATTTATTATTAAAGTAAAACAATGTAGGATTTTAAAAAAAACTTAAGTGCAGCATTTAAAGACAATCCTCTGCTGCTGCGCTTTAATAACAACAACAACAAAAATCCAGAGGTTGTCAAGTGCTCCACAGGCAGCGGCAGAGCAAGTCAATCGGTCACCTGGGGCAGCGCGCGTGCCCTGCGCCCATGGACAGGGCCAGCCACCCGTGGGGTGGAGGCGGGTGGGGCCGGACGCTCTGCAGGGCCTCCAAGGAGTCTGCCTGCCTCCTCCCACTCAGTCACCCAACAGTTGAGGGAGAGGCAGTGGGCGGACCGTTTGGGGAAGCGTGGAGCCTGCGGGTGCCCAAGCCACCGCATCACTCCCAAGAGAGACATGTGGTTCAGGCGTGCTGCAGGCCCCGCAGTGAGTGCTGCCCAGCATTTTGTCACCCCCCTCAGTGGTGACACCCGGGGCGGCCCACCCCATCACACACCCCTTCCTCCGCCCCTGTCCACAGGCAGCATTTTGGACATCCTTACTTCTTGCAAAGCCCATGGACCTAGGGAAACATAGAAATAGACAGGTAAACATAGTGATGCAAGGCTTTGTGGAGGTCCTAATCCAGTTTAGAGATTTTACGGAATTGCACTTCACACACCAAGCGGATGCAAACCCCCCAATAGAAATCTGAATAAACCACTAACAAGTGAGAGTTATGATTCAATTAAAGCTGGGTCTCCCATGTAAAACCTCATAGCCCACTAAGTCTTCTTGCACCCATCTCTGTCCTCGTCCTGTTCTAGAAAGTTATAACTACGGAGTGAATTGGAAGGCTTTTCAGACGGAGACACCATAGAGCTGTAAATCTCAGGAAGCCTGAGGATTCTAGAGGGAGATTCTTACAATTAAATGATTATGTTGCTCCCTTCTGTCTGGTACTGACTGGTGCTGACCTCTCATTCCACATTTCCTATCTTCCCCTCAGTCCGTGCACAGATAGGCACAACTCGACCACCACTGGTCCTCTTTGCCCTCCAACCAAGCTAGAGGCCTGTTGCCACTCAATCAGTGTTGAAGTGGGCTTGTGCCAAACCAAGGAACTACAAGCAGCCAGAGAAACTGCATAAGCAGAGCATTTAAATCCAAATTGTTTTGGTAATCTGGTACACGGGGAGCAAATGGCTTGGCAGGCATCATGGAAATCTTCTGGGGGGGTGCACTGGTGCCCACAGGCACTGCGTTGGTGACCTCCGTGATAGTGAATCATTAGCATTAGCCCAGCTCATCAGTTCTCTTCCTGGAATCTCAAAGCGGCTAAAAATCTCCTTTCCCTTCCTTCCCTACTCTATGAAGTGTGTGAGGCTGAGAGACTTAAGAGAAGTGTGACTAACCCAAGGTCACCCAGCAGCTGCATGTGGAGGAGCAGGGAAGCGAACCCAGTTCACCAGATTACGAGTCCACTGCTCTTAACCACAACAGCACACTGGCTCTCTAGAAATGCACAACAACTGATGTTTAAGCTACATCCCTTCTTTTTTTTAAATGCTTTATTGGTTTTAAAAACAAACAATACAAAGCAGTCATCAAAAATGATCACAAATCAATACTTATTACAAAAAAAGATTTAAGTTCACACATAACTAATTCCAACATGACTTCCAAATCCCCCATTGTGGTTCCTAAATTACTTTTTTGACTACGCACTTAACTTTATCTTTCCTAAGTTATTCAGTTGTATTAGTTTTGTAATGTTCTCTTATTTCATGCAGAGGTCAATCCAGGCCTGCCAAAGAATTTAAGTTTTTACAATGTTCTTTTAGGTATTCTCTGTAAATGTTCCACTCTCTATTGAATATTTAGTCTGTATGGTCTCAGAATCTTGCTGTCAATCTTGCTAGCTCTGCATATTCTAACATTTTGTTCTGCCAATCCAATTTAGAGGGAATAGAATTTCCTTTCCAACCCTTTGCAATTAGAATTCTTGCTGCTGCTATTGCATACATAAAAATTCTCCTTAAATTTGTTGGAATTTTGTTATTCATTATGCCCAGCAGGAAGGCTTCGGGCTTCTTAGGGAAGGAACATTTAAACATTTTTTTAAGCTCATTATATATTGTTCCCCAAAAATCCCTTATATTTTTGCAGTTCCACCACATGTGGATCATCATGCCTTCTGCCTCCCTGCATTTCCGACAAACGCTTGACCTGCATTTATACATTTTGGCCAGTTTTACATCTGTAGAGCATTTTCATGAAATTCGCTTTCAAAGCATAGCACGGAGTGAATTTCAGGTCGTCCCTCCATAACCTTTCCCATGATTCCATTTAAATATTGTAACCAAAGTCTCTGGCCCATTGTACCATTACTGATTTTACTTCTTCCTCCTTGATCTCCCAGTCAAGGAGAAGTCTGTACATTTTAGAGAGCGGGGTGTGTTTTTTGGGGGGGGGGTGGTTAGGTCTTTCTCGAGTCTTGAAAGTTCTGTGGAAAAAGTTTCTGTTTGTCCTTTGGAAATGTTTTGTTTAGTTGGAAATATTGCAACCAATCAGTCAAATGACTCCAAATTTCTTCAATTTTTAAATATTTTTAGCCTATTTTCTTTTTCTTCCAATAGATCTTTGTAAGTTGCCCAATTACTTCTCATTTTTTTAACCAAGAATGCTTCTGTCGGGAATAGCCACCATGGCGTTTTTGGCTCTAATAAGTCCTTATACTTAGCCCCCACCATATATATCCTAACCACGTGGTTCAAGAAGCCTTTGTGGACTTTGACCTTCTCATATCTTAAATAGGCGTGCCAACCATATCTATTATCGAATCCTTCTAGTCAGTATTTTGTAGTGTCAACCATTCCTGGATCCAGGAGAGACAAGCCATCTCATGATACAGTTTCAGATCTGGCAGTGGGGAAAAAACCCCTCTCTTTAACATCAATTAATAGTTTGTGCGTAATCCTGGTTTTTTTTTACCCTGCCAGATAAATCTTGATATGTGTCTCTGTCAATCTTTGAAACAGATTGCTCCCCTGATCACTGGAATTGATTGGAATAGAAAGATCATTTTTGGGAGCACGTTTATTTTTATTGTAGAGATTCTTCCCCTAAAGCAGATGTTTAGCCTGCTCCAGATCTCCAAATTCTTTTTATATCTCCTTCCAGGTCTTGACGTAATTGTCCTGGAATAGATTGATATTCTTTGTCGTGAGTCAAATACCCAGATAATTTACCTTTTTTTGCTAATTTCCAAACCACTAATTTCTTGTAGTTCACTTTTTTCCTGGATCCCCATATTTTTTTACCAGTAATTTCATGTGTGTTTTTGCTATTGAGTTTGAGTATTCTCCAATTTTAAGCAGATTTTAGTTTCAGCTAATTAATCATCAGCTGAAACCATCAGCGGTACAGGAGGCGGTCCTATGAATCCACTGGGACTTAAAGCTGAGCAAATGTGCATAGGACCGAGACCTGTGTCATTCCAGAAGGAGATGGTGCTTCCTTCTTTGCTTTCTGTGCATGAACCCTTTTCTAAGTTTTCAGCATTTTTGTTATAATTTGAAAATCAAGCAAGGCTGTTTAATGAGATGCTTTGGAGGGGTGGGAGTCAATTCTTAAGCCAAAATATTAAAGCTACAATTGCTTCCTGATTATGTTGATTGCAGCAATGCAGCTGACAGGCCCAGGCTAGGACTCCAGCACAGAGTATCTGCACATGATGCAATAAGATAGATCTGGAGAATGTGTATATCACTTTCCAAACACTGGAGAAGTGCCCTTTTGTAAGTAGCAAGATCCCCACCACCCCCCCCTGCCAGCAGCCCTGTTCTGCATTATCTGAGAGACAAGAAGCTTGGCTGCTATGCCAGAGCCAGAGCTGTTCCTACAACTACGCAATTGCCCTGAGAGATGCACTCCTCCCTCCCAGGTTCTAAGGGAGTAATTACAGGGCAGGTGACAGGGTGCTTGTGCTCTTCACAGATACGCTGCAGGGGATGGGAAGTGGGGGAAGCAGTCCTTGTCTACCAAAAAGGCCTTAATCCACTGGGCCTCAAGAGGACAACTGGCTGAGGGGTGAAGAAAACAAAGGAGCACACTCAGCTTTCTAAGAACTGCATCCTATCTTTTTCTTGTTTCAAGTGTTCTTCAGCAAGGGTGTTAAAGTGAGTTTGGTAGAGCTTTCCTCAGCCTGGTGTCTGATGAGGGTTGTAGTCCAAAATATCTGGAGAGCCCTAGCTGGGGAAGATTACTCTGAATAGCAATATTTTCACAATCGGCTTGCTGCACAGAGGACGTGTTGCTGCAGAATGAAAAGAGCCCATTTTTACAGGGTTGTGATCAAGTCCCCAGTGGTCTTCCACTATATAATTCAGGCAAGTAGCTCCATTCATCCAGGCTCAGAAAACCAAAATAATTTGCCCTCTCGAAATGTTTTAGCACCCAGAGTTACCATTTAACACTGGAAGATCCCTGGGATGGCTCAACTGGTAGAGCATGAGACTCTTAATCTCAGGGTTGTGGGTTCAAGCCCCATATTGAGCAAAATATTGCAGGGGTTGGACTAGATGACCCTGACAGGGTCCTCGAGTCCCCACGGCTCCTTCCCAAAGCCTATTTAGTGCTTTCCCAGCTTGGGAGTGGATGTGGGAGGGCTCTAGGACCTTGCCAGAGCTTCATGCCTCCTTTGCTTTTGGCCTTACTCCCCCACCACCCTCCCCTCACGACAAAGCAGTTTATGACCCGCAGGTTCCATGTCCTCTTGCAGCCCACTTAGTATGAGAAGTTGAACTGCCTAGCTTAATAAGAACATAAGAGCCTGCTGGGTCAGGCCAGTGGCCTATCTAGTCAAGCATCCTGTTCTTACAGATGCCTGTGGCAAGGACTGGTTCATACTGGAATGACAGGGGTTTATTTGTTTATTATTTATTTAAATGTATGCCCTGCCTTTAGGCACCCAGAGACACACACCTTTCCCCCATGGCTAGATCCTATGCCATCCAGGCAACATTTAATAGTGAAATCACATAAGATCATGTGAGAACTTCTAATTATGATTGGCAAGGGTACAGAACTGGGATCCAGGAATGCTCTGGTAATGTTCCGGTAATGTATACAATTGCCCTCAGATTTTCTTCTTGCATAACACTCAAAGCACTGCAGCACCCATGGAAAGCTTCTCGTCCATATGCCCTCCTAGAGAGTTGTCATGTTAAACTAGTGGGGTCAGTAAAAATCATAGCTTTTTAAAAAAAATAATCACACATTGACCAGCAGTCAAGGAAAGTGTAAAGACTGTGCTTGATAGCTGTGTACAGATGGTTCCTGTGAACATATCTGCCTGAAGATGGAACCATTTGCTGGTTGCTAAAATGGTTCCTCTCACACATCTCAGCAGGAAAAGCAAATCTTCTATAGGGGGAAGCTGATTAGGTTAACTAAGATATGGCTCTGCTAATCACGCTCTGTACACTGTCATTGGTGTCAACTTCGTTCCTCCTGTTTGGTATCTAATCCCATCATGGGAAAGGTGGATGGAGCTTTGCCACACATTTCCTGGCTTGAAGTCATGGGCAAAAGCCAAACAGTAATTTGAAAAACAAAAACCAAGAGTCTGCTCACAGGATCAGTCAGAGGAGCAAACACAAAGACATGGCAAGAGGAGCAGAGTGAACAGGAACAAATCCAGTCAATTAAGGGTTCAGGGAGTCATCTAACTGAATGTATCGTTACCATTCAGGAGCATTCAGTACAGGACTAGGATGATAAATTGCTATGGCCAGGCTTGCAATGAATTAATGCATCAACTAATAAGATATGCAGCACTGTGGCATTACCCTCAGTAGTACCAGGATGAGACCTGTGCAGAACAGAGCCTTTCTTGAGATGATGTTTTTTTTTCTTTTTTAAAAAGTACGGTATATTGGAAGAAACCCTTAAGAAAGCAGATGATTTTCAATTATCCATTACTCCTGCAAGAGAGGCTGTGAGGGCTGATTATTTCAAATCCTTTGTGTAAATAAATATACCTGCAGACATGATCCACCAAGTTGAATAAGTGCTTCAGCCATCGATTACAGCCTGCCCAGTGCTCAACACATACCCACTGACCAGTTTTAGAAGTCCCAGATTGGTGACAAAAGCAGGAGATTTATCAAATCCCTGGCGGATTGTCAGGCAGCATTTGGCTTGCTGGGTCACAAATGAACAGGCCTGATAACAAATGTAGGGTAGCAATTAGACCTTGAGAATCTGAAAGCCACAAAAATCCCAACTGATGCTGTTTTTGTAAAAAATAAAAATAAACCCAATAAAAGTGGGAACAGTCATGGCATAGACATTTTCACTACCAACCCACTTTCTGTAAGGTGAAAATGAATTTGCAAAGTCTCCTGGACAGCCCAGGGAACAATTCTAAAGAAAAAGGTAGATGTGTGACTCATGGGCGTAGCCGGGGGGGCAGGGAGGGGCAGCTGCCCCCCAATCAATTAAAATAAATAAAAATGCATAGCTAACTGCGGTTCTGCCCCCCCCAAGGCCTGCCCCCCACAACAGAAATCCTGGCTACACCCATGGTGTGACTACACAGAATGCTTTGCGCTGCTAATGTAGCTACAGCCTCACTTTTCAAGAAACAACTTTCTTTACCACGTCTGTCTGTTGCAATCAAATTGACACAGATAAATGTGAAGTATTAATGTATTGGGGGTACAGAAGCAGTTGGCTGCATGGTAGTGAAAATCCCTTTGGGGTGAGATGTAAAAGAATCACGATCTCCAGCTGCGATCCAGCGGTGCCCCTTCTCCAGAAACATCTGGAGGGAAGAAGTGCTTTGCACTGCACTGACAGGCAACATCCAGCTGCTTTTCCTGCTGTAGCTCTGAATCAGCCACCTGCGGCCAAGCAGCTTCCTCGGGGGGCTTGGGAAGGGGGTGCACCATCATCCTACAGCGTTGCGACATGGTTGCCAAACAACCAACATTGCTCTTCAGCCCTAAACACCTATTTGCCAACACACAACATATGGTATTTTATTCACATACTTGTGATTATATCTCAAAATGACAAATCGCTTTAGCTGATATAGAGAACAGCTAGAGAAAAAAGTATGAACCTATTCGGAGCATTTCCTTACTTCTAAATGCCTGCAGCATGAGTTTTGCACATAAACATTCCTTTTTCATACTGCTTAATGGGACACACTGTTGGGTTGCTATTTGCCGGATTTTGGCAGTCTTCAAAGTCATTAAGCAGGTGTGCTAATACCAGATCTCATCCCTGCCACCAATTTTGGTTCCCTGGTTGTGTCTCAGCCAATATTGTCTTGATCAATTTAGGGCAATTACATACAGACTTCCATATGTATACGTACCTTGGGCCCTAGATAACTCCCTCCCCAAAGAGGCATGTCTGGCATGTTCATTATATCCTGACTTTTGACACTCGGGTGATTGTTTTAAGGATACATCTTTGCTTTCAGGATTGCATGTTGTTTTGAGTTGTTATTGATATTGTGCTTTAAGGCTGTAAGCCACCCTGGGGCATTAGGGTGAAATGTGGACAATATATTAACAACAACTGCCTTAGACAGTAATATTAGGCAAGTAAGACATTTCTCATAAATACTAAGGTTCTGAATCAGCTAGCAAGTCCCACTGGTGGAAGCCCACACAAAAACCTTCACCACACAAGGGGACCTTCGCTCACCTCTTCCCTCTGTGCACCCCTGCCATTGGCTGCCCCCAGAGCAGCACAAAGGTGAAAAGTGGATGGAATTGTTTCATCTGGCAGAATTATTGCCATTGTGCTATGTGGAATCCCTCTCTAAGTGTTTCCCATGTCCAGTAAGCTTTATTAGCTAGGCCAGGGTTTTGGAAACATGGGTCTCCAGCCGTTTTGGGACTACAAATCCCATCATCCTTAGCTAGCAGGACAAGTGGGCAGTGGGAAGCCATGGAGAAGGGACAGTACCAAGGCAAAGGAAATGACCTTGCTGAAGTGTGTTTGTGGCTGAACGGAGCCTCGGAACAATGGACTTTCTAGTTTGTATTGAAAGTTCCAAAGTTGCTTATGGACAACAAGCTAGGAAAGCTCAATCTGCAGCTGAGACACACAGCAATCCTAGGCAGCCAAAAGCCCACCAACAAGGCCCCAGTTAGTTATCCATAACAGCACTGCTTTTGTAAAAAAATAAAATTCATGAAAGAGGGTGCAGAAGTTTTCACCACCAACCTGCTTTCTTTAGGCTGAAATTGAATGGAAGACTTTTTTTCAGTAACACATGAAAACCCTCCCCTGTTCTTACATGCAGAAGCGGCTTGATCCATAAACTGTCATTTGTGTGAACAGCTTCTATGTTCATGCAAAGTTTGACTTATGCCTTATTCCTCCCCTCCACACGCACACTCTGCAGATAATTCAAATGCCTTATATTAATGATGTGTTGCTTTTGACCCTGCATTGCAAGGGAACAAACTGCAAGCAAGAACTAGCCCATCCCGTTCCTGTCAATTAAATTGGAAGTCTCAAGACCCTCAGATAACTTAATTGAACAGATTAATAGACTGCAGCAGGTGGCATGTTTTAGCATGAAAACATTGCCCTTTTCTACTGAACCACGCCAACGATACGTCATTTCTAAATTTAGATTAAAAAGGAATTGTAGTTAAAGGAAACCACGGTCGCCCATTGCGGTCAGTATACATCTAAACCAAGGAAACCTATTAAGTGTATTGCATTAGCCCTCGTTTTCACAGAGCCAGCCTCTACGGCACCCATGCATCAAACCCCTTAAATGTTATATTCTCTCAAGATCATATTGTGACTGTCTGGATCTTCTGTCAGTTTGTATAGACTTTGTGAACTGTAAGTCAGACAAAGAAAGCCAATGCCAGGAGCACTTTTCATGGCAATATTAACTCCTCCACGTGACATATGTTTCTGTTCAAGAGCCGTGCTTCTAAATGCCACCAAAATCTTACAGCAGGGCATTCCGAGGCTGTGCCTTTCTGGCTTGATCCATGTATTAGAAGGCATATGCTTAACTTCAAGAGTGTCCGTCCTCCCATCCTTACCTGCACGTAGCTACCCTTTTCCACTGCTGGCATGAGTTTTATGCCCTACTGACTTCCACACTAATTACCTAAGTAACTACCTTATAAGAAGCTACCAATTAGACAGCATATTTGGAGCCTCTTATGGAAACAGACATGATATTCCCAGAATGGGACTGGTATCCCTTTCTTTGTCAATAGGTCTTCCTTTGACAATGGGTGCATTTCAATAAGCTGGAGGACGAATTCCCCACCTGCCCCGAGAGGGACCATCCCTACTCCTGCAAAGCTAGAACTCCTAGTGGCCGTTTTCCCTGACATAGGAGCCTCCTCTTTGTTCTCGCAATCAGCATGAGCTGTGTAAACGTTGTAAGTTACAGGCACACACGCCAGGTTTTTATTGGCTTAGCAGTGTTTTCCCCAAAGAACTTTGGGATCCGCCTTTCTGTGCAGGGGGCTAGAAATAGGTAATGGAAACTTCTCCACAACTTCTCCTAATCACACTTCCCAGGATTGTTTATGAGAAGCCACAACAGTATAAAACCAAAATAAGTATCTGGTGCAGATAAACGGCTTTGAGTATTTTTCTTGCAATCAAGCAGTATATGCATGTATGAAAGCAATATGCTCTGTATGAACTGTGACTGGTCAGGAGGCTGCAAATCAGGGGCAGGGAACCTATTGCTTTCCAGGTGTTGTTGGACTCCAACTCCCATTGGCCCCAGCCAGCATGGGATGATATGAGTTGCAGTCCAACAACATCTGGAAAGCAATAGGTTCCTCATCCCTGCTGCCTTTCCAGCTTTGAAGGGCAGGCCGTCATTTGGCTGTAGCACTTGTAACATGCTGGAGTTGACTTTTTCATCAGATTTGCAATGGTTAAACCAAGCTTCAGAATGGTCCAGTACATTAAAGTTGCCTCTCCAACCCCCAACCCCCACATTCTGGTTCAATGTATATTTTCAGATGCCTTGAACCATATGCAAATCCAGAGTTCAGGAAATACCAGTTCAGCACATGCACTGAAAAAGTTGAACCATCTTGACTTCAACATGTAACAACCATTGTTTTTTTCCCTATTTAAAAAAAAACCACCATGCTATTTGAAACATCATCAAATCTGGGTTATTTCTGGTAAGTCAAGGTTCCATTTATCTTTAATTAGCCCAACCGTACATAAATATCTTCTAGATGAGCATCACACGGACACTTATTTTTGCATGCATATGGCATTTCGTTAATAAGAAAAATGTGTTTTCAATTTTCCCCAGCGCAAATAGGAGAGGGAGACGCCAGGTGTTTTTGTATTATTTTATCTGAATAGTTGTGACTTATCTAACTCAATCAGATTGCAACATGGGACCTGATTCACTTTCACCAACCCGTTCACTTTGTACATCATGACCCACATCATTTACTTACAGACTTTTGGAGGCAGGTATTCATTTGGAAATTAACCACTGAGATGCAGGCAGTTTGCTGCTGGGAAAAGACCTCTCTTTGGCAAAGAGGACAGAAAGGCAGGTGCCTGCTTTGATGCCCGGATACCAAGAGGTGCTTGCTCTCATGTCACTAAATTCAACCTTTGCATAATGGGTCTGCCCTCGAAATGAACAATGTAAGCATTACACCAAATTAAGCCGCTGTTTAAACAGGAGCGCAGCAATGAGAGCACAGTGATAGCTAGAACATCATGTTATACTTCTGTCTTGTTTGTTTATCCAGCACTGCTCTGAGTCATTTTATACCCTGCAATGTATAGAGCAAAACGAAAAGAAAGGGCTTCTGGGCAATGCCACATGGATGGGTGGGATCAAAAGCTACATTAAAATAAATGGATGCAGTTCAAAGAAGGGGAATTACTGCTGGGATTGATGAAATTCTTGAAAAGAAGCATGCCTCCAAGTCATTTGGGAGCAAAGGCAAGGGGAAGTAGTCCATATTGCATGTCTTTCAGGCTACAGCAACTTGCATTGAAATTTACTAAGTAAAGAGTAGATGTATAGAATTGTGCTGTAAATTTCACAATTTATGAGTCAATCTGTTGAGTTCCAGAGGTCAACTTTTGTTTGTTTTTGAAATGCAGGGTGCTAGCAAAGCTGTCCTGTTGGTATCCTATTAGTGGGGATTCATTTCCACCACTAAACACCCCCCCCCATCACTCTTGCAAATTCATCCAGAGATCCTAGCAATCACTCTGCCTAAACTGGACTCAGAGTTTATCCTGATTCCACCCCGCAGTTACTGTCCTATCAAAATGTATCATTCACAGGCACATATATTGACATTCTCGCACACTTGTCACCAGAACAGTGGTCACTCCCAACAGGACAGAGTATGCCACATCACATCCTTGTATGTGTCCTTCATCTAAAACAACTTTGCTAACATTCACCCTTTACTAACCCTTCCCCTACCATGCCTCGCCTCGCACCATGAACCTTATTTCTCCCTCTCTCCCTTATGTTGCCCCTGTACTGTTGAAAGTTTGAGTACAGAACTGTAGAGTTGGAAGAAACCACGAGGGTCATCTATTCCAACCCCCTGCAATGCAGGAATCTTTAGCCCAATGTGGGGCTCAAACCCACGACCCTGAGATTAAGAGGCTCATGCTCTACCATGGGGCAGGGTCCTAGTTTGCTTCTGCTCATGGATAAAGTGCCGAGTAAACGGATGGCAAATGTGGAAGCAATAATCAAGTCACAGTCACCGTTGGTAACATGGGACAGAACCTACACTTCGCCACCATCTAGCCTTGGTTACAGAGCAACTGGAGCGCCTGCATTAAGTGAGCTACAACCAACTCCACCACGGTCATATCTCACCCACAGCCGTCCCTCTTATCAGTTCCATTTTTATTGCTGCGTGGGACCAAAGGCCCCCCACCCCCGCATCCCCACAGTTCCAGCCCACTGAAGGACCAAGGAGAAAGGGACAAAGCCCTGCAACTCTTCATCCCCTAATTAGCACGCGTTTAGCCAAGAGGGACGATCCACATTTACATAATCCTGAATCCTGCTCCTGGAATGCTGCAGCCAGCAGAATCAAAGGAGCTGGATCTGAAGTCAGGTTAATCCTCCCGCAACTTCCATAGCCAGGTGGCTTTGCCACAAGGGCAATTCGATGCCACAACTCCCCGAACGTGGGGCTCTGCCTCAGAGCTTTTTCTCTCTCGTTTCAGCTTGGGAGAACGCAGGACTCTGAAGGCAGGAGGGCAGTGGGTGGAACAAGGGCAGTATAACTGCCCCTCGTCCCCGTTGGGGAAAGGACTGTTCTTTATCATTCATATTTATCAGCTGGTTCAAGCCAGCCGAGCGGCTCAGACCTCTCACCTTGAACCGGCACCCCATCGCTCCAGATATTTGGGGGTGGGGAAGGAGGTGTCTTTCTAGCAGTGAACTAAATGAACTCTGCACTCGCACAGAAACTCTCGCCCGCTCACTCATTGCTTGAAAACATGTGGTAGGTCCTGGTTCGAACTCAGCCCTTGGTGTCCATCCCTCCATCCTACTGCCTTACATTCACTGCTGTGAGTGAACCCCACTGTCAGACGTATCACGGTGCTGCGGGACGTTTGGTCCAGAGCAAAGGCAAGAGTTGGGGGCAGCTGGTAGGAATCCCAGATACTCTTTCTACAATTCCCAATTTGAGAGGGGTAAATCCATCCAACCTGCACCAGGTTTTCTCGTGGGTGTTATTACAATCACCACGCTTAGAGAAATAATGAAGCAGAAGAAGCCGCGCAATAGACGTTGCAGACAAATGGACCTCGGGAAAGTTTGTGGGGGAGCAATGAAGAATGGTGATTCCATTTGCTCCAGATCGTCCCTCAACGCAAAGTTTGAGGGAACACAACCGCGTGCTCCCCCTCCCCACAGATGTTCGTCTCCTGGATGTCACCCCCCCTTCCCAGAGGCTGGGGGGTGGGTTGTGTTTCTTTGGTTTTCGCTTCTCCTTAGATCCCACGTGCCAACCTTGCCCTTTCTCAGTGTTCCTTAAGTAGTACCCGGAGTGTCCTTGCTCCGGAGCAGAGGTCGCTGGAGGACCCCGTGGCGCCCCAGTGGTTCCTACCGGACAGAGAAGGCAGCAGGGAAACGGATGCTCGACCCAAACGGATGCCCGTCTCTCAATCTGGTTAACTCGTTTGCTCCCCCGGGTTTGGGTGCGGGGATCGAGATCACACAAAAGCCAGCTCGGAGGGTGACCTACTGGAGCCCTTTCGCACGCTAAAGGGGTAAAGGCATTCCCAGCGGCCCCGATCCCAAGGCAAGAGCCCGTCTCCGCGAGTGAAACTTACCAGCCATGCCCCACCGCTTGTCCGTGGCGTTCTCAAAGCCCATTTTCCCGCACTTGGGCGGCAGGCGCGGATCAGAGGAGACGGAGGAGCCCTCGCCCTCCAGGATCCGCTTCATGGGACGTTCTCCGGAGCATCTTCCCGCTCTCCAAACTCCTCTCTGACCACCTGGGGCTGGGAAGAAGTTCGGGCAAGCCGCTGGCCACCGCTCTGGGAGAGGGCGTGTGTGTGTGTGTGTGTGGTGCGGGCACCCAGTCCTCCCTCTTCCCCAGATGTGCTTCCCGCTCCTACTAACTAGCGCGCGCGCACTTTTCTCCCCAATGCAAGAAAATCAGCGAGGCAGCCCAGGAAAGGGGGGGAAATGATGTAATGGCGCCTCATCCAATCATTAGGGCGCTGCGAGCGCTACTTTTCCTCCTCTTTATTGTTTCCCTTCAGCCTGGGAACTGGGGCCGCCGCTGGAAAACAGGGGCGGGGAGTGGAGAGACCAGGGGAGACACCCACGAGGTCATCCGTCTCACTCGGCACGCTATCTCCACTATCTCCTCGGGTCAGAGGGGTCTCCCCAGCCAGCCACCGGAGCGAGGCGACTGGAGAAGCCTCCCCGCGCTCCGCCCTGGCAGGAGGGAAAGCTTGAATGAGCGCGACCTGGAAAGGGCGCTGGTTCACGTCTGTTTAAACGGAGATGGGTGGCTCTGCTTGGGGACAAAGGCGTGCTCTAAGGCTGTTGGGAGGAAAGCTTTCACGTCCGTGAGCTGGAGAGGAAATTGAGAAAGCCGGTTAAGCCCTGATTAAACAGAGGGCTGGGGTGGCTCCGTCGGCTCCCCTGAGCTCAGAGCAATTTGCCAACTCCGGTGGAGCGAAGCGTGTCTGTTCTGGAAGCCTTAGGGAGGCTGGTTGTTATTTTGGAAGAAAGCGCCCTGCCAGTTCCACGTCCGGGTGCTTTCAGGACCAGAAAGGCTAAAGCGCCCGACAGGCGATTCAGCACTGGACAGCTCCTCGCGGAGCGGGTCGCGCAAACGAGCCCAACCCCGCAGCTGAGCAGCGAGGAGAGGTTTGCTAACGTCGCTCTCAAGGTTTCCTCATCTCCCCTTGGCTGGGTTTTGAGGCTGTTGGCGTCAAGAGAGCCCTCACTGTAGGACTTGGGGGCAGAAGTTCAAGGTCCCATTCTGCAGAAAAAGGCCCCAGACGCAGCAAGGTTCGTTTATTGCATTTTTAAGGAAGTGAAGTAATACACGGTGCCATCTATAAAACAAAGGGATCCATTAGCCTGGCGTCTAATACTACTACTAGGCAGGCATCTAATATGACCCAACTGACTCTGTGGACCCACTCTTAGCAAGAGGCCTTCGTAGGGTAGCAGCCCAGAGACTGGGAGTCCCTCTGTCATAGCGTACATGGCGAGTGAGGGATACTGCTGTATATTAGCCTCAGGCCTTTATGCAACCTATAATATGGAGATAATGCGGACCTGTCTCAGGTGTAGAGGTTACTGAGATAAGAGACGGCCTCTGAAGTGCTACATATAACAGTGGCCAGTTCTGTCCAAGGAAGACCACTGTTGGTGTGGAAAGCTTGCCATCGAAGCAGTCAATCCAGTAAAACATGGGCTGGGGATCTCAGGGACCAAGTGTAACCCTTCATATGCACACACACAAAAACACATTTCATTTCTGGACCACTTTATGTTTTTAAGAAAAAAAAACCTCAAAGCGGTTTGCAACACATTAAAACATCAAACAAAACAACCCAGAAGAAAACATTACTGGAGAAAGTCAAATATATATATATATATTTAAATGATATTTATTAAGAATTTTAAAGTTACAGAAAAAACAAAAAAGAAAAAGAAAAAAAACAGAAGAAAAACAAACCACAATCAAACAATACAAATTGATAAAAATCAAAATCAAAAAAATAAGAACAAAGCACGTAGCACAACACAATCAAAAAAACAAAAATAAGCCACAAACATTTAAAAAAACAAGTCCAATATTCTCAAATCCTTGACTGTCATTACCTTCTTTCTTTGACCTCCTCACTCCTCCCTTTTTTTGTATCCTAGTTGTTAATTGTCACAGCAAATCCTTTCCATTTTTCATAATATTCTGTCATTACATTACCTTAATCTATTTTAACCTTATCTTACTATAAAAGACCCTAAAACTTGAAACTTAGATCTTATTTATACCAATTTCTCATAACCATAACATATTCTTACATAATTCTTTTAACATTTTTGCTAAAGCCAGGTAATTTCATTCCAACATTTTTCTAACATTCATCAATTTTATAAAGCAATCCTAATAAAAAAAATAAAATTCTTCCAATCTTCATCCAGCGTCTCTTCCTCCTGGTCCCGGGTTTTGTCAGTCCTTTCTATCCCATCGATCTAGCGCATTAACCTGGTAATCTTATGTCCGAGGCCCTTAAGTCTCTTCCATGTCCCTTCCGCGGCTCTTCTTCATATTTGTACCTGTACTTTACTTTGTCGCCTGCTCCTTTCACTCATGGGAACTCCAATTTGACAGTGTTTTTTACCCTTCTCAACAAATCAGTCCCTTTTCCATATTCCACACTAAACTCCATGTGGTATTTAAAAACATGTTTCAAAGTCCCTCCAGAATTAAGAGCCCCCACAACCCCAAACATCTCACGGCCCATTGCCAGACTTGAAAAGTCCAAACATCCCTGCATAGGGGGGTCTATCCAACCCCCCATTTCCAAACCAAACCAAACTTTATCTTTCCAAATCTGGCTTTTTCCATGTTCATTTGTCAGATCCAAGAGCTCATGTTCCTGCTGGGCCACAGCTCCCTCCATCTCTGGCGCCCGAGGTTCAGCAACATCCTCTTCCCTCATCTGATCTGTCAGAGCACACTCCTGATTTGATTCTTGGGTGGGCTCTATATAGTTTCCCACTACCTGTCCAAAATTTCTGATCGCAGCAGTCATCAAGTCCGTCTTCTCATGTAGCTGTTCCAGTAGGGCACTTGTTTTGCCGAAAGCACGCACCAGAGCTTCTGAATACATTGTTCTGCAAGGTCAGAAGTCTATTCCCACGATCGTAATCTGTTGCAGCTGCAAAGCTCCCCGATTCAGATTTAGTAACAGTTTCACAGGCTCCCTCTAGGGGAAGAACTTCTGTTTGTTCTTTTCTTTTAAAGGCAGATCTAGCAACAAAGTTTCCTTTTTCAGATATTTTGTCAATATTTGTTCCTTTAAAATGCGAAGGAGAACAATGGAATCACTATGTTTCTCTTCTTTTAACTATCTGTCAAAGACGTTTGTCTCTGGTCAATGAGCTTCCCAATGAACGTCAGTCCTGACACCCCGCTCCCAGGATCAAGACGGTGGAAAATTACTTTGCTTTACACTCTCTTCTGCAGGTTTAAACAGTCCGAAAAAAATCCCCCCTCTTCTCCTGCTTCCGAAGGGGGTTCAACAATTTTAAATGATGAAAGTTAATCCTTTACAAGCGATTTTCTGAACTCTAGTTTGCCATGTCTTTGCTTTAATCTATCTACAAGAAACGGAAGGCTGACTTCCTGTTTAGACCTTCCTGTTTCAGTGCCAAATTGAGATGAATTTCTTAGTCCAATTTTCCTTTCTACTCGCAGGTCATTATTTATAGTCCAATTGTCCGAAATTAAAGTACTCACGGGTGATTGTTTTAAAAGCCAAATTGTCCCAGGAAAAAGGCAGCGCTCTCCGGCAACGGCTGTGCTGCTTTGCTCCACGGAAGAAGCAGTTGACTCTCAGCACCGCGCCACTTCCCCCTCTTTGCTCCGGAGCCCGTAAGTGGGTTCCTTTATGGGTTGGGGGGGCGCTAAAGGTGCCCGCCGAGTCCCATGGTCACAGGCTTCATCCGCCTGTGATTTTTGAAAGGGTCCCCGCTTCGCCGTAGCGAGAAAGACCCGTTTTCCGTGGAGCTGGTCCCTCTGTATCAGAGGGAATCCGTCATTACCGATGGCGCCACCCCGGAAGTCTGGAGAAAGTCAAATATAAAGTCTAAACACATGCACATGCACACACAAAAAATAAAATAAAATTACAAGTTTGGGTAGACCTACCTAAACAAAGAAGTTTTTGGCAACTGCCGAAAACAATGCAGTGAAGGCACCTGCTTAATATCAATGGATAGGGAGTACCAGTGTAGGCGAATGAACTGGCTTCACTGCCCCCCCCCCCCCGCCCACAGCAGTCTGGAAAGGCTTTTCTAATGGTGCCAACCAAGACCTCTATGGTTCACTATTAGAACTATTTAGGGAAGGCTGGGTAATGAGTAAAGACTCAGAGCCAATTCTAGCACAGCACAGTTGTGTTGAAGATGAAAAACACTGGAAATATGAACCAGCATAGAAACTGTGCAGTGTTTAGTAATTTATCATTGTACAAGCCCTAGACCACCTACAATTTTTTTTTGGGGGGGTTGTATGTTCAGGTTATCTCAGTCCCCTTCCCTGAATATTCAGGTTTTGTTCTTAGAAGAAGTAACCCCTTAGCCTTTGTACTTAATGAGATATATGATACATACCTCCTGAATGAAAGCAATGTGATTGACAAGCACTTTGAATATATGTTTGAATTTTTGTATGTTTTGTTTTGTTTACATTTGCTCATGACAAGAGAGTCTCAAAAACAACTTATAACACAAATGTAAAAAAAAAAAGACAGCAAACTAAAACTGCCCTCCCCATAAACAGCATAAGCCTGATCATCAATAGGTTAACCAAGTAGAAAAAGAAAAAGAAAGCAAAAAATATTGATAATCAAATGCCAGGAAGAAGAGGAAAGTCTCTGCTTGGCACTGAAAATATGCTAATATAGGAGCCAGGCAAATCTCATCTGGGAGAGTATTCCACAAGTGAGGAGCCATCACTGAAAAGGCTCTCCAAGCTTCTGCCAAAGGGAATGCCTCTGGTGATGAGCTCAGGGCCCAAGTAAGCACACATGTAGTCAGTAAGTTAAAGGCAAGATCTAACCATAAAGAGGCACATTTATGTCCACTTATCGTGAAAGATATTTTTGTGATTAACTATGGGAGGAATGTGGTCTAAACCACTTTAAATCTACTCAGCTATTTGTAGTAAGAAGTTTGCTGTTGCATATGGGCCGATGAGCACTTACTGTTCCCAAACCTAACCCTGCAGGAAGCCATCTAACTAGACTTTAATTTGATTCTGACCTGTTTTTAGGAGGTAATTTAATTATTGTTTGATTTTATCCAATGTTTTATATTTGATGTTAGCCGCCCTGAGCCTAACTTTGGCCAGGCAGGGCGGGATATAAATAAAAGTTTGTTGTTGTTGTTGTTGTTGAGTTACAATGGCCTTCCTCCATAAAGCTCCCCTCTATAGGTCTGAACCCTGCCCTGCATTGCTGGAATGGAAAACTTGCAATGCATGCAATCCTATTAAGTAAGGACACTTTCGTTCATTCCCCTGAGATGCAATAGGATCTACCTTAAATCCCTCAGTTATAAGAGAATCTCTTCTAAGGAGCCACTTGGTAAGAACAGCAGGACTCCATCACTGCAGCAGAACCTGTTATAAATCCTCCAGCTCTGGGGATAAAATTTCACTCCAGAGGCAGAGCATCAAGTTGTTTTTATCACTTCTTTCTCTGTCTCTCATTCTGCTTTCCTACTCGGATTCCTCAAATACTCCTGTCAGCACAACAGATCAGGCAGACGAGAGATCAGTGATGCTATAATAAAAAAACAGGGAAATACATCCACAAAGGCAGCAGCTGTTCACATTTCAGCAGATGACACATTGATCTGAAACCCTGCAATTTCACCTGACATTCATTTTAAATATTGATGGGGGAATTTTTTCTTCTCTCTCTCTCTCTCTCTCTCTCTCTCTCTCTCTTTCTCAATGCACCTTTCTCCCCCTCTCCCCGCCTCAAATGTCATTGTAGGTTAATGCACACACAAAAGTATTCTTAACTCAAACTGTTTAGTGGTCATCTTAAACAGAACACTTGTGGATAGGCATCACTGGGGAAATCTGACTCTGGAATTCAGTATGCTGCATATCTCTCCATAGAACAGCCACTCACAATTCAGCACCATGGACAGAGGGTCCACACCTACACAACAGAGAAACTTGTAATGTGGGGAGCTGAAAGAGACATTGCTTTGATTCATTGCTTGGTTTATAATAAAAGCACCCCTTGAAGTGTGAATGAAGTGGAAGCATATACATTACTCAGCTCTTGAAGAGGAGTCTTCTGAGATGTACACCAGATGTACCTCAAATAAAACAGAAGAATAACATATATTAAGTTAAATAAATGATCTCCCTGCCATTTCAGACCTAGCAACCTGCTCCTCCAATTTGTAGGGCAACCACAATAAGAGTTATAGGTACCAGTTCATCTTATCCAATATAGTCCATTGAACCATAAGACTCTGAAGGGGCATTGCCTTTCCAGATCCCTCACAGGAGGAAGATCAATGGTCTCTTTTCGCTCCACCAGGTCTAGCTAATTTGATTTGGGAGTCAAGTGTCTGGAAGCCAGATTAATACTCCTCATCCAAACTGGGCTGGTAACTTGCCCTCTCTCTTGTGGAACCCAGTCTCTCTATCACCATAAAACTAGCGAAGTTGCAATTGCATTGTGAGTGGAATGAATAAGAATCATGGACAATGCTCAGCAGACTTTCGCAGGGAACAGGCTATCCATTTAAAAAAAAAAAAAGACTTCTGTATTTTTCACACGGAATGAAGTTTTATATGACAAAGTCCACTTTTCCAGAAATGAGTTGCCACACCTCAACAGCTTCTTTGCTCCCTTTATGTCAATTCCTCACTTGCATGTGGTGGTTTGTTAGTGAAATAAAAGGAATGACAAAATTCAGTTCCCTTCCTGACATATTTTATAGGCATTCCCAGTGGAGCCAGTTCCAAGACAATTTGGTGCCTGTGGCAGAAAATCCAAATGGTACCCTCTCTCCTACTAATTAGTAGGGGACATTACTCTACCAAGATGTTCTGCTGCACAAAGTTTATTGAAAGGAAAAGAAGGTGCATTGTCTGTTTGTAACTCCAGCTCTTTGCAATGAGGTCTGTGCAGGAGAACTTACTGGTTGATTATTTCTTCCTGAGATCTATTGAACTCTCTGCTTCTCACTCTACTGCCCTTAATGACACCCAAGACAAGTCACCTGAGGCTGCTGCCTCATCTTGCCTCATTACAGGACTCCCAAGCAGACAGCAGGACTCCCACGCAAGTCTGAGCCCCAGAACCTCTCCTTTGAGAAATGGAGCAGATTTTGTGGAACCCCTTGTTAAGAGACTGTCATTATTTCAAGAACCCAGAACCTAAAGGGACATCAGCTAAGGGGGGGGGGGAGGCTGAGCTTGCTGTCTCAGCTGTGCCCTTGCTTGGAGTTTCCTGCCCTGAGAGACGAAGACATTTCTGAGTCACAGCAAAGATAATAACATATTGTAATAGAGGCCATTTTCACTCCTGTCACTTTGTCAGTGTTAGACACTTCAGATGCATCATTCAGTCTCTGGGAAAGGTCAGGCACAGAAACTGCTTGCCGCAGCTCCTATTGTGCTTCACTCCACCTACCTGGGACAAATCCATCTTCCCTGGACACTGGAGGCAAGGCACAGAAATGCTTGTTGTTCTCCTCACCACAGGCAAGTTCCCTACATTGTCCAGCAAGCCTCTAGGAAGAGGTGGGGAAGCTCTTCTGCAAAAGAGAGTGAGAGACAAGACTGGCGTAAACCAGGGGCCTAATCTGATGAAAAACAATAGCAACTGCATTTGTCGTTCCTGTGTCAAAAGAGCATTGTAGGTCATCTTTACACTGAAAATGAGGCAGGGGTGAGGGGAGCTAACCTCCTCTTCCCTCCCCATGATCCATAGTCCAGGCACTCTTCTCATAGTGTGGCTCTGATATCAGCTAATTTGGGAGTAAAGTGTATGAAGTGCAAGGAGGTAAGCAGGGCTAGCAATAAGGTTGAGCTATAGGCATCTGCCAGAAGTGAGCCTGGGGCTGGGAACTGGGACTTGGGCCAGGGTCAAGGGCTGCACAGAACCATGTTGGAGCAAAAGTATCCTGCCTTTCATATAAGGTCCTAGCCCAGAAAAGAGGCTCTTTTTAACAGCTCTTCCTGTCTGGGAAGCTGGGGTGTAACAGCAGCCAGCTTGAGTGGGCCATTCTACAACCTGAGAATAGTCAGGAAGATACTCTGAACAGCAGTTCTGATCATCTCATCCAGGGGTCAGCAGACATTTTCAGCAGGGGGCTGGTCCACGGTCCCTAAGGCCAGGGAGCCGTACTATATTTTGGGGAGGGAAATGAATGAATTCCTATGCCCCACAAATACCCCAGACATGCATTTTAAATAAAAGCACACATTCTACTCATGTAAAAACATGCTGATTCCCGGACCGCCTGCGGGCTGGATTTAGAAGGCGATTGGGCCGGATCCGGCCCCCGGGCCTTAGTTTGTCTACCCATGATCTCATCCTCCATAAATCTGTCTCTCAAAAGGCTATTAGTCATGATGGCCACACCCTGTCTTTAGGATCAGGGGCAGTATGCCTCTGTATACTAGTTGCTGAGGAACACGAGGAAAAGAGGGCTATTGGGGTCCATGCCCTGCTTATGGGTTTCCCGTAGGCACCTGGTTGGCCAGTGTGCAGGAACAGAATATTGGACTAGATGGGACTTTGGTCTGATCTACCAGGACTCTTCTGGGTTCACTGTGACAGTCACGTACAAAGTTAACAGCTTCTGGTTAGCTTCCTGATAGCTTCCCAGAAGGAAGGCTTGGCTTAGCTCCCCTCCCCTTCCTGCCCCTTTTGATATCAAAATCAGACACAAACAACGTCTCCACACCCTACATTTGTGGGACATGTGGGACATAAAAAATGGCTTTCCCTGCTGCGTCTAGTTTCTTCAGCCTCCAATTCCATCTCCAATTCCTTGAATCCAAAAAACTCTGGAGATGTACACCAGGGCAAATCTAGCCGATTTATCTGCTGGGATGAATGAGTGGTGCAGGCACTCGTGTGCTTACCCAGAATGTTACATTTCACAAGCCTGCCAAAAAAAGAAGACCAGGCCATGCTGAGTCATATTGCTAGGCTGTTTCTCAGCGCTGCTTATATTGGTGAGTCATCTGGGGTTAAAAACCTTTGGGAAGAAAGAACCATAGCAGGAAACACTGCATTCCTGCTGAGGAGGGACCCTTCATCTGTGTTCAAGTACACTTCAAATGCTGGACTAGCATTGCCAGCTGCAATCCCACAGTTCACTCCTCTGTTGTTCACATGCCACAGTTCTCACATCCTTCTTTCCATCCATCCTGGACACTAGGAAGCCATCTCATTTTACACCAAGTGATTAAAAAAAGCATGGTTTCCGTTCAAGCCTGACCAACTGGTCCCAACATGTTAAAACTTTACCAACTGCATAACAGGTGTGGGGAAAACTTTGGCCCTCTGAACTACCACTCCCAGCATCCCTGGCTTTTAGTCATGCTTGCTGCGGCTGGTGGGAGTTCAGCAATAGATGGAGGGCCAATGCTTCCCCACTCCTGCTGTATAAGCTTCTGAGAAATAGTGCAGATCCATGAACAAGCAAGTCTGCTCCTGTCCACGCGTCCTGTCCCTTATCTTCTCCAGCATCAATGAGCATATGAAAATCTGCCTTGTGCCCAGTATGACATTGGTCTTTCTAGAAAAGTATTATATACTCTGGCATTGGTTCTCCAATATCTTGGGCAGTGAGGACTCTTCCTCGGTCCTACTACCTGAGGTCTTTTTAACCTAAGCTTGGAGTCTTCTGTGTGTGAAGCACATAACCACTGACCTATGGCTCTTTCCCCCACATCATTAAAAACAACTGCAATCCTGCCAACAGGCCATCCATGGGTGCAACCGAAACTTGCATGCAGATCTCAGAACTCCAAGGAACCTCTTTCAGCTTGTGGTCTTGATAGGATGGTTGCCATAAAAACACCTGTTGACAAAAGCATTTCCTGTCAAGTCTTCTTCTAAGTTAACTTCAAGCCAACTAATTTGCTTCTTGTCTGTCCTCCCCATCTTGAGCCCTCCCCAATGTCAACAACAAAGCTAGACAGAAACTACGAGAACTTTCATCTGAAGGCAGCAGGGGAAAGAAGCTCAACTTGCTCTGCTTCAAAGACAGTTTGATTACACTGGAGTCGTGTTAGTTGATTGGATTCCTGTTTCAAGCCTTGACTCCCCACGGATAGACACAAGACCATAATGAACAGCATGGATTCTTCCTCCAGAGCTGATCAGACACTGAGATCAAAAAGTGTAATCAAACTGGGTGGAAAAACCTGAGCTGTTACATGGTTAACTCTCATACACTAGTTCCACCCACCCTCATTAGTCAGAAGAACTTGGGGCTCTCTTGTGCGTGCAAAAGTAAATGTTTCAGCAAATGCAATCAGAGTACAATTGCTGCTGCTTCTCTCTCTCTCTTTCAAGAATTCTAATGCACTTATCCAGGTCTCAGAAGCTATTACGAAGTTCCCTTGGAGAATGTCCCCCACTTACTCAAAAACAGAATCGCCAAGAACACAAGAAGAGCCTGCTGGATCAGGCCGGTGACCCACCTGGTCCCCCACATGCCTGCAGGGAAGACCTGAGCACAAGGGCAGTCTCCCTCCTGCACTTTCAACCAACTGGCATTTAGAAACATTACTGCCTTTCTCTCACACACCATTTAAAAAAATTCAGAAAATTGAGCTGGACCCACAAGGGGGTCTGCATCTGCCATTCTCTCCCAACACACCACCATCATTCCTCTTGCTGGTACTGCATCTTGTTGCAACCCAGAGTTGGTTCTCAAGACTTGCGCTCCATTTGCATCCATCAACCTGCTCCCTGAATAGCTGTATAATGAACTCAGACTTGGCTGCAGTGCTTGTCTTCTTCCACTGTGTGCTGAGAGGGCTATTTATTTATTATGACCGTTTATAATCCACCCAAAGCTCCCAAGGTGGAAGATGCATAGACATTTAAAACCAAGAATTAACAATATAAAACTAAACCAAATACAACACGCATCAATAAAATTACAATAAAATCACTATAAAAGCCACAGGCAGCACCAGCTAAACGAGGCACTCTTGTTCCTAACCATATTGCATCAGTACGTCAACATTTCCTGCTTTTCAACAGGGTACAATTTGAGCTAACTTGTGAACGTAATGTCTCTGGTGACTTTTAGATGTCTCTGAAAGCAAACACTGAAGGCTGGCTGCTCCTTGCACCAGTTCCAGTTCAGCCCTGTCCCTTGATTAAAAACGTATACTGTAGAAAGCCTTGAACTTCTACATACTTTTCCAAATTTGGGGAGATCGAAGATGGAGCCTGCTGCGTGGACCCGTTTGCAAATGATACCGGTGGATGCTTGATGCAGTGACATGATTGCTTTCAAAAATTTATAGTCTACCATGCTTCGAAATTGATTCTTTTGTTGGCTTAGCACAATTGAATAAATCACTATGGAAATGTTAGCAGCTACAGAAGACAAATCGAACTTTCCATGGATGGCTCACTATAGAAAAGACATGCAGAAAACTCAACCATTGTTATCCAACTCCCTGATCCTAATGACGGCTGATGGCTTCTGTGCACAATCCACTGGGGAAATCTCTGGCAAAAAAACCCCCTGAAGACAATGGGAACTGCACAAAAGGACTACTGCAGGAGAACTCCTTGCAGCTTGTGGGAACAGAGGAAGGTGCCTTATACAGATTCAGACAAGTGGTCCATCTAAGTCAGCATCCAGCACTGGCTGGCAGCATCTCTTCAGAATTTCAGAGAGGAGTCTTTCCAATGCTATCTCGAGATGTTGGGGATCGAACCCAGAACAGGTTCATGCAGAACGGGTGCTATCCCACTGAGCTATCCCCCTTGTGTGGCTAGAAGAGGGACCCAAGAGCAGTGACCTCGCTCATTGGCCCATAGATATAAAGGCCATATGCAGACCGCCGAGGAAATCAGATACATTGCTTGTACCCACATGCATGCACAGGAACACATGAGCACATCCATGCCCCTTTGAAAGTTCAGACGGTTCCTGGTATTACCTATTAAAAGGCTCAAGTAGCAGGTAACAGGAAATACCTCCAGCTCAGACTCCTGATCAGCACTGCCAGTCAGAGCAGATAGTGCAGGCATCCTGACCTGGAATGAGGCAGCTGCCTCTGTTCTTCTGCATTGTGCCTGCTCTGCAAGGATATTACGCCAATCCTGCAAGCAGAAAAGACTAAGGCAGGTTTGAGGACCTGGGTGCCACAACATAAGGGCTGTTCTTTGCAATTGTAGCAAAACCAAAAAAAATAGCATCCCAACTGCATTTTACCATTTGCTAGATATTCCCTTTGTCCAGCACCAATGTCATCACATTTAGTCTCCATATAATAGATAGAAGTTATTTTGTAGCATGGAGGTGGGGAACAAGAAAGAAATGCATTGCTGTTATCAACTTTAAAACACACAACATGGTAGAACAGAGTAAGTACTGCAGTGTTGCCTTTGCACAGCAAGGAAGCATACAGAAAACAAGGACATTTTAAAATTTAATTGTAATGGAAGTTCCTAAAATGGTAAGGAAGTACAGGGTAGGGAAGGACATCACTTTGCTGTTTTCTCTGTATTTATTTGTTTAAAAAGCACTAGTGCTGGACGAGTAATCCAGCTTTGCGTTTGCACAGCAGGCAAGCTCACAACCACTGAAAACATTTCTTTAAAAAATGTAAAACCAAAGGTGCTGTCTTAGGTTCAAAATCAGCCACTTACGCTGCTTTGGGAAAGGTCACCTGCTTTGCAAGCAAAAAGCTCTCCGGTTCAAACTGCAACAGCTCTAGGGAGGGCTGGAAGCAACTCCAGCCTGAAAACCCTTGGGAGCCATTGCGAGTCAGTGCGGACAATACTGGGGTAGATGGACCATTGATCTGGTTAAGTATATAAGGCCACTTCCTACACCTTTTGCCCAAACAGATATGCTGGTGGAGCCAGTGGCAGAGCTACATGCCCCAGCACCCGGAGTGCAGAACCTGCGGGGGCATGGCTGGCGTGTGTCCCAGGGGTGTGCTGCATGTCCCTGGGGTGTGCAGTGGGCAGCGTGTGTCCCGAGGGGGTGGCCGCGATGTCACACCCCCCCCAGGATGGCACCCGGAGCAGACCGCTCCCCCCGCCCCCACCTTTGTCCGCTAGTGGGTGGAGCATGCTGGGAGGTAGACATTGCATTGGTGAAGGCACACCAGCAGAACAGCTGAAACAGGGCAGAGCCATAGATGGGATGGGGATAAACAAACTTGCACCGTATCCTACACTCCCTCCCTTTGGATACCAAAGGCAAAACTTTACATCAGCCCCAGGCTGGATGCAGAGAATTTCCTTCTCATCAATTTCAGTGGGGGGATTAAAAAAATAGCTGGCCCAGCATCATTGTCCACAATGTCCGCATTACCACGACAAAGCCTAGGCCAGGGGTCTGCAACCCGTGGCTCCGGAGCCGCATGTGACTCTTTTACACCTTTGCCGCGGCTCCGGGACGGATACTAGCGAGGGGAGGAGGCGCATTGTGCACCCCGACACTCCCCACTGTGGCGGGCGCTGTACTGGCTGTGACATCGCATGGGGGCGGTGCATGCGTTAGTCACGCACCGTCCCGACATCACCTTCCTGCCCGCCTGCCCACCCGCTGCATTGTAAGGGGCATGTACGCTGGTCACTGCATTGAAAGGGGGCATGTACGCTGGTCACTGTTTTGAAGGGGAGTGAAAAACACACAAAAAGGTAACTTGTTAATTTAACGTTTATTTCTATGAGGAGGAGTAATTCTGAGGGGTCAAACAAAGAAATAATAATAAAAAAGTGACAAAAAAGTTATTTTTATAATGACGAGTTTTGCGGCTCACAGTTTTTTTTCCTTCGGAAACGGGTCCAAGTGGCTCTTTTTGTCTTAAAGGTTGCAGACCCCTGGCCTAGGCTATGACGGAACGCAGCACCCAATCACAGCACAACCACTACCAGTATCGGGGGGGAGAAGCACATGCTGTTGTGTCAAACTGCTGCCATGGCATCCCATACCTGCTTTTGTTAGATATGAATACCCTGTCTTCTTTGAATGACATTCCTCTTATTGCAGTTGGCAGCATAATCACTACAACAGGAACACTCATCCCCATGTGCAGGTCATGCGACTCCACCCATTGCCACTGCATGCTAAACACGTGTGAGGATCAATGCTCAGGGATCTGCAGCAGAACAAATCCCGTCTGGGTTTTGCTAACAGCTCCAAAGGGGGAAGCACTCCATTTAGAGTTCTTATAGTCTCCCACTCCACTCCTGCTGCCCCTTGCAGGGAAAAACTGAAGCATAAGACCTAATGGAGTATTCAAGTGGTGGCATAGTTGTTCTCTTTCTCTCCTCGCTCTCTGCAGGCTGAACTCTTACAAGTATAGGACTAGGGTAGTCAGGGGAGGACCTTTAACCACTGTGCTGCATTGCTATGTAAGCCACACCTTCTGCATATCTATTAAATGTGCAGGATCTCCCTCTCCTTTTACATAGGGTCACCCTAGGATCCATTGCCCATCGTGTTTATGAAGAAGAGGGAGGCTCATGCCATGGCCAGCAGTTGTGACCAAGCTGGTTCCAGCTGGTCTTCCCTGGAGTTGGTAACCTGCTTGCTCCAGAACGGTTGTGTACCCTTGCACACTCCACAACAAATCGCCTTTGCATCAGGTGAAGGTGTTTCAACATGGAGCTGGGTCGCCACTACACAAGGGTCACCACCCCACCTGTTGCTTTGCTGCCTGTGAAGTCCCTGTCCAAGGCACAGGAGACCTGCTGGGGCAGGGGTCAACAACGTAATGCCTGTGCGTGCCCACGTGCCTGCAAATGTCTTCCTTCCACACTGGCTGAAATTAGGCTTGAAGGAAGCTTTCTATTTAAGCCAGTAGTTGCAGGGGCTGTGTATGTGTGTGATGCCCACAACCGTTCCTCTGGTTTGCAATTGATGCATGGGTCCAAAAAGGATGGTGATCCCTGTGCTAGCATGAACCATTGGCAATTTTCAGGATAGCCTCCTTTCAAATAAGGGCTATGTCAATGCCACGTGTTTTGTTTCTTAGCAGGGAGTGAGAAATAGAAACCTCCCTCCTGCACCCTCTTAGGATCTGACTCAGGATGGAATTCTAATAGAAGCAGGTGCAGAAATGCCTTTAGGCTCATAATCATATTTACTCTTGCTTAGCAGTCAATATTGGTGAACTCAGTGGGTCTCCCTCTTGCATAGGATCAGCCTGCATATGTTGTTGGGTGGACACAATGACACGGCTTAGCATTCTGGGAGATTTACATGCAGATCCAAAGCAGGGTTACTCAGAAGCAATTTCCCCTCTGTGCAATGGATATTTCTTCTGAGTAAGTGTGCTTGGGCTGCAATCTAAATGCCACGGAAATCAAATGGATTTGTTTCTGAGTATACATGATTGAGGACTCTGCTGGTTGATCTTATTAACGGGCTGGTTTCACCAATTCTTGAGAAATTCCATTGTGTTGCAGATTCTCTTTCTTGCTGATGCCACAAGGTTTAAGTGAGGATAAAATAAGATAGGAATGACAAAGTCCTTTGCACAGTGGAAGTGCCATTTAATGATCACCTCAGCACCTATAAAAGACACCCAGCAAACAATGAAATTGCTTGATCCACAGATGCTACATGTGGAAAACAGTCTTAACTGCACCCCTCCTATACAAATCTGGTGTTTCTCTTTTATTATTATATTTACTGTCATTTCCTCCTGTATTTTTTACAGCATTTACATCCTAGACCTGGAGTTGTTAACGTTTTGGGTGGCGCCATGTTCACTTCACTGCTCGGAATGACAGCTGCTCCCAGCAATTAAGTTTTACTTTTTACTTGCTCTGTGACATCAATAAATGCCACAGCTCGAGGCAGGATGATGCAGTGCTTTGGCACACTGATCTGGCCTGCCTGTGTTGATCAATGTGGAGGCAGGTGCGGCTGGGATGAGACTAGACTAGACTTCCTCAACCTCAGCCCTCCAGATGTTTTTGGCCTACAACTCCCATGATCCCTAGCTAGCAGGACCAGTGGTCAGAGATGATGGGAATTGTAGTCTCAAAACATCTGGAGGTTGAGGGAGCCTGGACTAGACTGCTGTAATGCATTGTGGAGATTCTCTTGAAGATTGCTCAGAAATTGTACTTGGTACAGTACAAAATACAGATGCTGAGTTGCTATGTTTAAAGAACTTCCCTGATTACCTGGCCATTTCTGAGCACAATTCAAAGTGAAGGCACTTAGCTTTAAAGTCTTACACAGGTTGGGTCCTGGGAGGAGCACTGTTATGTACCGAGTTGAATAGGATCCAAACTGCAGCAGTCTGATTGGTCCTAGAACAATAGGATTCAGAATGCAGCAGTCTGATTGGTCCTAGAACAATGCAGCAGTATGATTGGTTGGCAGGAACCACCCAATCATGCTCCAGATATAAGTGAATCCACAACCTGATTGGCTTACAGTAGAATTCCAGAATTAGCCAATCATGTGCAGCCCATTGTGTAAATAATGTATATAAAGCAGATACTTTGAGGGGACTTTCATTCATTCCTCCTCACCACTATGAGCTGAATAAAGAGCATGAAATCACTTTGCGACTCTGAGTATATTTCAAGCACCTTTTCCTGCATCAACCTGTCCATGCAGGGACTTCTTTGGAGCTTCTACTCTGGGCATCCCCTGCCATTTGAGGTGGGGAGCAACAAGGAGAAGGGACAGTGTGTGAGCTCTGGGCAAGGCCCTCCACTCCATCAAGGGGCCCACTGACATGGGTGTGGTTCTGATAACTCCAAGGTTGCAGGTTTGTTCACCATATGGGCCACCTGCATATTCCTGCAGCGGAGGAGGTTGAACTAGATGACTCTCAACTCCACAATTCTATGATTCTAAGAGGCCCCTTGACTCACTGCCAGGAGAACATCAAGAGTGCTGCTGGCATGTTTAGGTGGACATGTAAAAGGGTAAAAGATTATGAGGAAATGATCTATAAGGAAGTGAAAAAAAAATGTTTAAAAGTACTCCCCCCCCCCCAAAAAAACCCCAGAGTCCTTTTAGGGATAATTCAGACTGAAATCCCCAGGTGTCAGAAAAGGTTATTTATGTATGCAACAACTGCGGCCTATGTTTTGTTAGCCCCAAAATGGAAAATGAGCAAGGTCCCAAACAAAGAAGAATGGCAACTTAAGTTGACAGAATAAGCATAACTCGCAGACTTATTCTATATAGAATAAGAGAACAAGAAGAACATAAGTTTAAAGAAGATTGGAAAACGTCTTGAATATATGGAAAATAATTCTATACAGCTGAAAACCCTGGCAGCATTAAGATAAATTCAACAGAGCAAAGAAGTTTTGATGGATGCAGTAATGGAAAACTGATTGGTATAGTTTTTGTAAAATATGCAGGGATTTGAGATATGTAAAATGAAGCATGGAAAGAGAAGACGGGAAGTCATTGACATCTTAAGGATGTAAAATGAGTATTTGAAATTGTATAACAGAAAATTAAAATAATAAAATAATAAAGATTGCTGCTGGTGTGTGGGTGGGCCCTCAGTCAATGTTTTAACCATGCTGGCGCCAGCCCTGGAAATTGTAGAATTGCTTCCCACCAGTCAGCCTTGCCTTGTGTCTCTGTGAACTTGCTTTCAGCACCAGGCAAAGACCTTTGCTCCTTAACATCTGGTGAGTTTTTAATACAGGATTGTTTTATTGCTGCTATTTCATTTTGCCCTCTTATTGGTTCTTTTCATTTATGTATTTAAAATATTTCTAAGCCACCATTTAGAGCACCGACCTCAGAAAATGCGCTGAAATCATCAGATCCTAGTAAATCACTATAAAACAGCAAGTCAAGCCAGAAAGATAGCATGGAAAGTGATTTTTCATAAAGCAGATTTAAAACAGCTCTGAATTTCAAAAAATAAAAATAAAATAAACCAACCAGCAGAACTTAAAAAAGAAAAAAGCCTCAAGAAAAGGTGACCAAGATGAGTCTTCAAGGCCTGATTGAAGGTTTGTAGTGTAGGGGACAAACACCACTAAATTTAAAGGGAGTTCTGCAACTGGCTGCTTCCAGGACCATTTGGGAAAAGTCATTTTCATAGCAAACAACAGTGCATGTGACTGAAAGCTGCGTATTCCGTGAAACAGTTTTTGTTGGCTCCTTATTAAATTGTCTTTGGCAGTGTTTAAAATAATCTAATAAAAACTGATTATTAATAAACTTTACTGCTCTGAAACTTCTCTTCTCAGCCGGTCTCTGGAGTCTCGTTTCATACAGTTTTCTTCCTGGACTTAACTTGCACCCATTAATATCTATCTCAGATGCAGTCATTCGTTAAGACGTAATTTGACTTCAGGCCTAATGCCCCTAAAAAGAGAAGAAGAAGAAACCATCTTGGTATTCTTGTTTGAAAACGAGGTCCTGAAATCCTCTCAGGCATTAAAGGGTTTTGATTGATTGGTTTTTATGCAGCTCCGACTAACAAACAATTTGGGTTGGCAGATTAAGGGGGGGGAAAGAGTTATTGCAGTAAAGATGGGGTATAAAAGGAGTCATGAGGTTGGTCGTATTCCACATAAGTATCTGTGCATATTATATTTGCTATCATACTTTATTATCTGTTTTCAGATGTTTCCTTTTTTTATTGCCTTTCCCATAAAATTATCTATGCCTCTTGTCTGCTTCGAACAATTACTTTGTCTCCATTATCCACTGGCAAAGATCCACCAGGTTCCTTTCGCCTTCGTTCTTTCTTGCTCCCACATGCGATTTATACGCCTGGGAACCTAAAGATGCCCTCTCTTTTATAGCCTTTCCCATAAAATTCTCCCTGACTCCTGTCTGCCTTCGCTATTACTTTGTCTCTGTTATCAGCTGGCCCTGGTCTTGCCAGATCCTTTCGCTTTAAATCTTCCCTAATCACCCTCCCACATTCAGTGGATAAATCTGGGAACTTACAGCAGGAGGTATGCTTTTATGGGTGCTGAATAGAAATATAGCTGCATCTTCTGTCTTGAAAGGGAACTGATCTCATTTACTTCTTGCAACATCTCATTAACAATTGCAACCAGAGGGATGTGGTGATGGGAAAGCAGCTCAAGAAGATAGAACAAGCCCAAAGGAATAATAATGGAGGATTATAAAGTCCAACGGGTTCTCCAGCAGAACTTCACTCAAGCTCTGCTCCTGCCATGTTAAAACAAGCCCACCTGTCTCTGAAAGACATTCACTTCCACTGGAACAATATATGTCTGACATACTATTTCTAAATTTCTTTCTGGAGGAATCCCTAGAACAGGTATGTGGGGAGAGGAGAGGGGGGATTGTTCTGTCTGGCAAGCTGAAACTCGCATTGACATGTTTGCTGCAGGGCTAAGTTGAGTTTTGCCCATAGTCCAGTGACATCTGGGATAACCACCGATTCTCCATTCCTGCTCTTGAGGATCAGGTTCGCTGTCTGGGGTGCTGATCAATCCAGCTTGATCACCAAAAGGCATCCTTGGCTGCCTCCATCATCCGCTATGACCTAAATAGCCTGGCCACAGTCACCCAGGCTGTGATAATCATCGGACCACTGTGGTACATGCAAGGCTTCCTTTGAAGACGTCACAGAAACCTTCATTAGTCTCCAAAGCAGCTGCTAGGCTGCTAACAGAGACCAACCAACTGGAACACCTATTGCCAAACCTTAAAGAGGTGCACTGACTGCTTCTCTGTTTCAGAGTGGAATTTAGACTGAGGGTGCTAAGAATTTATTAAAACAGGGAGGAAAACCTATATTCATGCTGGCTACTGGAAGACAAAATGGACAGAGCAATGGAACAATTTGAAAGCTCTCTGTAAGTGATCAGTTCAGGCCTCGGGGTGGTTACTTTATAGTGGAAGTTCTTTCCTCATGTAAGCTCTCACAGCACAAAATGTGACATCCTTCTGACACCAGGCATATATATTATGTTATATATTATAATGTGCATATATATGATATCATTTTATTTTTTTAACCTTTTAAAAATATGTTATAACCTTTTGCTTTTTTATCCTTCCATTGTAATAATTGGTTATTATGTTTATGTGTGCTGCTCAGAAAGTATTTTTTTAACTGAACAAATAAATAAAATAATACAGCCCCCCCCTCCCCAAAGCTGCAATTTAGAGTGACTCAGACCAGGCACTCCCTCCATTTGAAGCAGCTTAACCATGAGGCAATATGAGGCAGCCATCTTTGGCTTCACATTGGGAATTGTCATATGGAGCCAGCTCTGCCATTAGGCAGAATGAGGCAGACACCTCAGGCCGCAAATAGCATGGATCAGCGAGCAGCAGCAAAGTGTCAGAGACCAGAATTACCGGTATATAGCCTAACAGGCCTCCTACTAAGCCAGCATGCTGCCTGTATATGTTGTCCCATCACCAGTGCTGAAATAAGAGTCAGCTGCCAATCTGCTCAACTTCTATATGTGGAATGAGTGGAGACGTTTTTGTCTCAGGCAGCCAAGTGTTTTGGGCTGGCCCTGAATTAGTCACAGGTAGGCAGGCAGATCATGGACATCCCATGTCTACCAAAGGCCTATCCCAGTGAATGCATACGCTGGCCCAAAGGGATGAGAAATGCTTTGCCTTTTGTGTGTATTCAGGCTGCAGCTAAAGAACCAGAAAGAAGGCTGACCAAGGACTCACTCAGCGATGACAACCCTGTTGGATGGCCATGTGGTATTCATGTGGCATCCTGCCTACCTCCATATAACAGGACATCCCCCAAACTGCTTTAATCCAGCTCCCCTTCTTCAAGTGCCCAAAACAGCTTTTGGCCTATGCTAGCAATGGTGCTAGAAGTTAACATTTGTGTGTATGAGTATGTATGAGTATGCTCAGGAATGTACAAAATGTACAAAATTCATATGCACATATCCCAAGGCCTATTGGAGATAATGCATATTGCCCAGGAAATGTGCACAATTCCCCCTTCACGGAAGGACTATGTGCACATTTCCCATGAGGTCTCATGTGCACAATGGCCGGTTGTTTTGCACATACAACACACACACACACACTCCTACTTTGCTATTAGCTAGTAATACTCTTGATGAATATATTAAAACTTGTTCCGGGACTATACTACTTTAGACTGAAGGTAGTACATACTATAGATTTATATATATATATATATATATATATATATATATATATTGGGGAGGTTTCGAAATATATTATCTACCACCTGTTCATAGAAAACTAGCTGTCAAAGAAAAGAGTTCTATCCTAGTCTTCTCCATATATGCTAGTTTTGTATGTATGAAAGGGGATCCCCCCCCCTAATTTAGAAAAATTTTGCAATGACCACTCACCGTTTTCGTTGGTGGGCGGCTTTTGCAACCCATGTCCAAAGCAGATTACCATAGAAGAAGCTGAATGAGATGATGGTGGTGGTCCCCAAAGAGAAGCTGTTGCTGCATCCTAACACTGCCTAATAAGAATCTGAGTCTCACGTCACATCAGATGCGGAGTTTTATGGGGCTGGGGCACAGTGGATTTCACCAAAGAGAGAATTTGACACCAATCATGAGCTGATAGTGACTTCTGAAGGGATGCTGCAATGACACTGAACTCAAGACGTTGAAGTTTGCCTTGACATGAAAACGTCATTGTGATGCCTTGACATAATTCCCTTTCAAAGTACTTTCCACTTGAAGAGGCATTTATCACTTGCCACTCTAGTGATTTAAGCAATGAAAGCCATTTCAGAAAGATAATGAAGTAATTAGCGAGAGGCTCTCTGGACATATATCATTATTCACCTGCCTGAGACAGATTTTGCCTCCCTTTCTCCTGAGCAGGCAGGATCCTGCACCTTTGGGAAGCTGTTGTTGAAATGGCCTCCTCACCTCCAATCTTCTACAGGCATATTTGCCCTCCTTTCCCGTAATAGCTTATATTGGACTTTCCTTCCTAGACCCCACTCCAAACTTGAGAGGGGAAGCAATATTTCTTTTATTTTGGAGGTGGGGTGGGGGAGTTGTTGGCATAGCAAAAAGGCACACGGTCAACTAGACTTCTGTGGGAATGTGGAGGGAAGTTGCATGTCCTCTGTGGAGACTTTATTGCCTCAGTTTTGTACCAGACATATATATATTTTCTTTGACGTGGTAAATTCAGAAAATACCTCCTTACCTGAAAAAGAGTTAGTGAATGTGTTCCAGAGAGGTAGCCATGGTAGCCTGTAGCAGTAGAAAGAGCTCATCTGCACATCTGCTGGTTTCACTGCTTTCTCCCAGGAAAACTCACTCTTTATTGCTGAACCAGAGCAAACATCAAATGGTTTCCCATGGATTTATGTTTGTTCTGATTCAGTGTTTGTTTCCTGGGGAAAGCCATGGTACAAATGGAAAACTTAGACTTGCACCTAGAAAACATGAGACAAGCAGAAAACATATTGGACCCGTGTTTTCTAGGCATGGGACGACCAGAAGTGTAGATGAGCCCTCTCTCTCACCCTCCAACGTATTTTTTCCTACTCACAATATACAAACACTTGTGCTTCCTTTTTTCTGAGCTTCACACACTGCACTTCAAATATTTTCTCCCTCTTGCACACGCTGACTGTGTCCCTCCTCCTCAACACACACATGCAGATTTTTTCCATTTTTACTCTTGGCCTCGCACATGTCGTGCACTTGTAGAAATTCTTGGTTCCATCTGCTCCCTGCTTCCCCCACACTCCCCAACAGACCTGCTAAACCAATTCCTACGTCTTTAATATTCATAAAAGTCAACTCGGGTCTAAAGAAAACATGTGGTTGATGATGAAAGTATTTACATTGCAAATCACATTAAATAACCCTCCTGTAGTCAGCCTTGTGATACATGCTAATCCTTCTATCAAGCAGAGAGAGCGAAAGAAGGAAGAATCAAATCCCCTTCCACTTTAGACTCCAAAGGGAGGCTGCACCAAATGTTGTCATCAACACCTGTTTCTTCATAATGTGAAACTGAGATCCTGTATAGCAGAACCAGCACTTCATTCCTATTCCCAAAGAAAGGAGGGAATCGACACAGAAAACGTGTATATATATAATGGGGGCGGGGGGGAGAGAGATGCAGACAGAAAATGTGAACACGTCAAGCAGAGACTATGCATGATTAGAAAAGAGGGAGGATCTTTGCACAAATGTGTTGGCATCGATGAGTCAGGTGAATGCGCAGAGAGGGAATTGCAGAGGAAATGTGCTGCTAAAACTAAAGTTGATGATGAAAGTATTTACAGCCCAGAGATCCTGCCTGTACCTTTAAATCAGGGGACGGGGAGGAACCTGTGGCATTCCAGATGTTGCCACACTACAACTTCCATCCTCTTTTCCTAACTATCAGTGGGGGAGATGGAATGGAACAACAGCCGAAGGGCCACAAATCTCCCACCCCTGCTTTAAATGTTCTGAAGCTGCGAATAAAGATGCATCTGTGATCTCTTCCAGCCTCTTACACCACTGGTCTCATTTACTCCATGCCTACCGCACTGAGCCAGAAATAAGTGGGAAAGTGAAGCAGTGCAGGAGTGGACAGGGAACCCAGCCACAGGGGCAGACCTTGGGATTTCAAACTTCAGCAGCACCCTGTTCAGTGCCAAAATTCAACACCACGCCTCCTGGCCTCTTGCCTTCCATTCTACATCATAGATACTGCAGCCACTGTAGCACCCCAAGGACTCCACACCCAGTACAACCAAACCGGTCACACTCCCCTAAGTCCGCCTCTGCCAGCGACTTTATATTTACACTTGAAATTTTAACAGCAAAAGGCAAAATCTTTGAGTGGCTGTCAAGCAGCTCTAGTGTGTGTGTGTGTGTGTGAGAGAGAGAGAGAGAGAGAGAGAGAGAGAGAGAGAGAGAATTCTTTCAGATGTTGTTAATGCATAGTGGGAGCAAAATTGCAGCAGAGCTGCCACCCCACCCTACATGCCTTAATTTCAAGATCTACATAAAGCCTGCATGCAAACAACTTTGGCCACCTTGAATAAATGCAGACTTTCAAAATGAAAGTGCAACTGTTGGGGGCACAGACTGCAACCCTACACCACAATCTTGTACCCTCCCCCCATGTGCATTCATTACATTTGAAAAGAGCTTGCATGTGGATCAGGACTTTAGAGCAATAATTTTCAACCTTTTCAGATCCTGGACTCATTTTAATCCCAACATGCAATTAAAAGGGGGGGGGGCACTTCACAAGGGAACTAAATACCTATTTGTTCCAAATTGCTTTTTCTTGATACGTATACTTTGCTGCTGTTAACTGATCGGGTGCTGAATTTATTTTATTCACTGCAATTATATTATGCCAAGTCCCATGCTGCTGCTTACCTCTATTCTTGCCTGCTGCTGCTTTATTGATTTTTATTCCTGACTTTTATGCAGCTTCTGTATGTTTTGTATTTTTTTGTTTTTGCATTTATTGTGATTTTATATTTATATGATGGAAACCACCTTGTGAGGGTTTGGTCTAGTTCCAGCAGTTCAGTGCTTTCCTAGGTTAAGTTTACTTTGGAAGGAAGTGACGTATTTGTGGTTTTTTAATCTTTGAGTTTATTTACAAATGTACAGGTTGACCATAGGTGGAGACATAGCTTTTACACGCCACCAAACATCAAATTACACAGCCCCCCCAGCAGATTCCCAGAGAAGCCCCCCTCAAAAAAAATATAAAGGTACCTCTCAGAGCCTGCTCTCTCTGTCTGTCTCTCTCCACAACTTTTCAATCTGTCTCACAAAATGCTTTTCTGTTATCATGTCCCCTCCTTCTGGCTTGGAAAATAAGTTGGGGGGAGGGGGGAATAAGGATGAGTCACCTTCTCCAACTAACTTCTAGCTGGAAAAACAGCAGCCTGTGGGCCTCATCTGGCCCATGAGCCCTGGATGTAATTAACTGGCAATAGTGGCAGCTTCCGTGGCAAGGAAGAGCAGATTGAAGGAAAAAAGGAAAGAGTGCTGTGATCTGCTTGGATGCCCTCATGAATCATCGGAGCAGATTAGAGCGCTGCTTTCTGTTTCTCATGGACTCCAGTCTACTCTTCGCTCCCACCAATGTCTCCATAGGCGGTGTTGGGCCGGGGAAAGAAGAGCTCTCTTGGGCCCAGAACAGCGTGGCTTCAGCAGGAAATGGGGTGCTGGTCTGGGGGAATGGGTGTGCATGTTCATGTGGTAGTGTGCTAGAGCAGAGGGGATGGGGGGGGGTGAGTGGTGCTGGGCCTTTGGAGAGAAACTACTGGTATGCTTCTTAGTTGTTTTCTGATTTACATGCCACAAAACACATAAGAATGGAGAGCAGATGGATCAGAGAAGATCCACTTCACCTACTTTCAGGGGACTTGGCCATAACTTTCATTTACCCCCATCTGCCGCTGAGTCTTGAAAGTAAGGGGGTGGGGTGGGGTATGGGTGGGCAAGAGTGTGGGGGGGACCACACCCACTTTGGGGGCACAGGGATCCAGAAGGTTCCTCAGAGGTCAGTGTGGCCACAGGAGATGTTAGCCACCCTTATTCTCGCCCCCTTGCAATGGTTGCATGTAAGAGCCCCTGGCAGAAGATGTACCTGGCAACTTTGCCCATGCATATTATGGAACATGTGCAGTCCTTCTGAAAACAGTCTCGTTCCCTACAGACCCTCTTGAGTGTCATGACTGGCAGTGGTGGGGTCTCTTGGAGTCCGTCACATACAGAAGATGGGGAGGAGAGGAGAGGAGCATTATTTGCGGCATCCCCTCCCCTCAAACTTGGGTCCTCGGCTGTTGTTGGACTACAACGCTCATCATCCCTAACCACCACTAGTCCTGCTAGCTAGGGATGATGGGAGTTGTAGTCCAACACCGTGGGCTTAAGCTGTGGACTTCACTCACCACAGAGGTGTACCTAACACCTTCACTATTTAGTTCTCATCTCACACTGAAGATGCAGATCTTCATTTTTTACACCTGAGATATAGAATTGTAGAATCACCGAGTTGGAAGGGGGTCCCAGGGGCCATCTAGTTCAACCCCCTGTAATGCAGGAATCACAGCTAAATATGTATTTTAGAAAGTAATTAGTTTTAACTTATTTTAATAGTTCATTTTAAAATTATTGTAACCCACTCTGGGACTTCTTTGCAAAGGACCTGTAAGAATCTAATACTTATAAAGTTAATACTGGAGGTAAAGCGAAGTAACCCCATCATGGCTCTGCAACTGTTAAGCTGGAATTGTAATGGTCTAAATTCCCCTCGGAAGAGAAAAAGTGTTTTTCATTTACTAAAAAAGGAACAATTGGACTTGATTTGTCTACAAGAAACACATGTAACAAGGTTACACAGGAAACTACTGATTAACAAGAGATTGGGACAGGAGTTTATTTCATCTGACAAAGTTAAAAAAAGAGGAGTTGTGATTTATGCAAAGGAGAGACTATCACCGAAATTTATTTTTAAAGACGACCAAGGAAGATTTCTGGCAATTGAAATTCAAGTTCAAGGAGAGAAATTTTTGATAGTAGAAATTTATGCACCGAATGAGGGGAAATCTGAATTCTTTAAAAAGTTGCATGAGACCTTAATGGACTATTTGGACTACAATCTGATTTTGATGGGGGATATGAATGGAGTAGTATCTACAAACATGGATAAGGCACAAAGACAGGGAGTTACCAAGGATGGTAGACTACCGAAAACATTTTTCGAGATGACAGATAATTTGGACTTAGTTGATACTTGGAGAACAAAGAACCCCTTGGGAAGAGAGGGAACCTTCTTTTCTGAAGCCAAGATGACATGGACTAGAATTGACCAAATATGGGTAACTAGAGGAATGGCACCAAAGATAAAGAAAGTGGAAATATGCCCAAAAACCTGCTCCGACCATAATGCTGTAAGGATGGAGTTGAAACTAATATCAACTGGCTCCTTCAGATGGAGGATGAATGACACCTTATTCAGAGATGAAGAAGTGTATAAAAAGGCCCAAAAAACCTTGAGAGACTATTTTGAAATAAATATGAACACTAATGTAGAAAAAAGAGTAATCTGGGACGCAAGCAAAGCTGTCATGAGAGGGTTTCTGATACAACAGAATGCAATAAAGAAGAGAAGTCAAAATGAGAAGAAAGACAAAATTTTGGGGAAAATAAAAGAAAATGAAAAGAAATTGAGAGCAAAACCAAAGTCGCAGGAGATTTTGAGAGAAATAAAGTTATATCAAGTACAATATATGGAAATGATGAACCAGGAAATAGAATGGAAAATCAAACAAATGAGACAAAAAACATTTGAATCTGCTAATAAATGTGGGAAATTGCTGGCCTGGCAAATGAAAAAAAGACAAAAATTAAACACTATCACAAATTTAGAAGTGGAAGGAAAGAATATACACAACCCAACTGAGATTAGAAACTGTTTCCAGAGGTATTTTAAACAACTATATACACAAGGGCCACAGAAAGAAATAGACATAGACCGATTTCTGAAGACAAATGGATTACAAAAAATCTCCCAAGAAAGTAAACTAATGTTGAACTATAAAATATCTGAACAGGAAGTAGAAGGTGCCATTCAAAACATGCAATTAGGCAAATCTCCAGGACCGGATGGGCTGACTTCTAGATATTATAGATCTTTGAAAGAGTGGTTATTACAACCTTTAAAGGAAGTCTGCAATGAAATATTGGAAGGGAAAAGGGCACCAGAGTCTTGGAAAGAGGTGTACATTACACTTATACCGAAGACAGAGACTGAAAAGACTCAGCTTAAGAACTACCGCCCCATATCGTTACTTAATGTGGATTACAAAATTTTTGCAGACATTTTGGCCAAGAGATTGAAAAAAGTATTGATGGAAGAGATTCATAAAGACCAAGCAGGCTTTCTCCTGGGAAGACACTTGTCCAATAATTTGAGGAATATAATTGATATTTTGGAAAAACTAGAAGTGAACATAAATACTAAAGCAGTTTTGATATTTGTGGACGCGGAGAAAGCTTTTGATAATATCTCTTGGAGCTTTATGAAGAAGAACCTACAGGGGATGGGGGTAGGCCAAGGTTTTGAAAACGGTATAAGTGCAATTTATTCAGAACAAAAGGCTAAACTAATAGTAAATAATATGGTGACGGAAGAATTTAGGATAGAAAAAGGGACATGACAAGGTTGCCCAATTTCCCCATTGCTTTTTATATCGGTCCTGGAGGTTCTGCTGAATATGATTAGAAGGGACCGGTTGGTTAAAGGTATACAGGTCGGAGCCAAACAGTACAAATTGAGAGCATTTGCAGATGACTTAGTATTGACATTACAGGAGCCAGAATCTAGTACTAAAAGAGTTTTAGAACTGATTCAAGAATTTGGTCAAGTTGCAGGATTTAAATTGAATAAGTTAAAGACTAAGGTTTTAGAGAAAAATTTAACACCAATGGAGAGAGAGAGGTTTCAGAATGGGACAGGTTTAACAGTGGTTAAGAAAGTTAAATACTTGGGGATTAACATGACAGCAAAAAAATGGGAATTTATTTAAAGACAACTATGAAAAATGCTGGGCTGAAGTGAAAAAAGATTTAGAAATTTGGTCAAATTTGAAGCTTTCACTGCTGGGCCGTATTGCTGCGGTAAAAATGAATGTATTGCCTAGAATGTTGTTTTTGTTTCAAACATTGCAAATTGTGGACAAAATGGACTCTTTCAAGAGGTGGCAGAGAGATATTTCTAGATTTGTCTGGCAGGGCAAGAAGCCTAGAATAAAATTTAAAATATTAACAGATGCAAAGGAAAGAGGTGGATTTGCCCTGCCAGACTTTAAACTTTAAGCTTTTTGCTGGTTGAAAGAATGGTTGCTTCTTGAAAACACTGACATTTTGGATCTAGAAGGTTTTAACAATGTATTTGGATGGCATGCATATCTGTGGTATGACAAGGTTAAAGCACATAAAGCATTTAAAAACCATATTGTCAGGAAAGCATTGTTTAATGTCTGGATAAGATATAAGGACTTATTGGAAAATAAAACCCCAAGGTGGTTGTCACCGATGGAAGTAAAAGCTCTGAAAAAGCTCAATATGGAGGCCAAATGGCCGAAATATTGGGAAATTTTGGAACAAGACGGAGATAGACTGAAATTGCAGAGTTTTGAGAAATTAAAAAACAAAGTGCGAGATTGGCTTCATTATTATCAGATAATGGAGGCATATAATTTGGACAAGAAAATTGGTTTCCAGGTGGAAAAATCAAAATTAGAAACAGAACTGTTAGAACCCAAAACTAAGATTTTGTCAAAGATGTATAACTTGTTGTTGAAATGGAATACTCAGGATGAAACGGTGAAATCTGCTATGATTAAATGGGCACAAGATGTTGGACATAACATAATGATGGCTGACTGGGAACAGTTATGGACCACAGGTATGAAGTTTACGGCATGTAATGCCTTAAGAGAGAATATTATGAAAATGATATACAGGTGGTACATGACCCCAGTCAAGCTTGCAAAAATTTATCATTTGCCTGATAATAAATGCTGGAAATGTAAAGAAACTGAAGGTACATTCTTTCACCTTTGGGGGATGTGCCCAAGGATTAAGGCTTTCTGGGAGATGATATATAATGAATTGAAAAAGGTATTTAAATATATCTTCTTGAAGAAACCAGAGGCCTTTCTCCTAGGCATAGTCGGCCAATTGGTGCCAAAGAAGGACAGAACTTTTTTTATGTATGCCACAACAGCAGCAAGAATACTCATTGCAAAGTATTGGAAGACACAAGATCTACCCACTCTGGAAGAATGGCAGATGAAGGTGATGGACTACATGGAACTGGCAGAAATGACTGGCAGAATCCGAGACCAGGGAGAAGAGTCGGTGGAAGAAGATTGGAAGAAATTCAAAGACTATCTACAGAAACATTGTAAAATTAATGAATGTTAGAATGATGTTGGATAGAAATTAAGTGGTTTCCAGCTGTAATGCTTTAAGGGAATATGAAAAATGGGTTGTTAATAGGTGAAAATCTAATGTTACTATTTTAAGACCAAAGATTAGGATAAATAAAGAGGGTAAGGATTTGCTGAACCAACAAATTGAACTGGAATACAAAAAAGGGAGGTATGAGGAGGTCCGGGAAACAAGCTAAGGAAAAATAAGTAATGGAAAAATTGAGTGGTTTTTAATCATTTTTATTTTGTATTTTCTTTTTCTTTTTCATTTTTATATTGTAACTTCGTATTTTCTTTTTCTTTTTCATTTTTATATTGTAATTTTCTGAAAATCTTAATAAATATCTTATAAAAAATAATAATAATAAAGTTAATACTGATGGCAATTCTGGCCCCATTAGCCTTCTGATGTCCAACCCCTAACCCCCCATTCACTAGATTATAAAAAAATAAACAAGAGCCTGGTTTGGGAGACCATTTACGAAAGTATTAGAGCAGAGAAATAAAAGTGGCCAGCAAGCAGCATCTGTGCTGGGCCATCAAAGCAGCACAAAGGCTGCTGCCTGTCTCCCCACGATGGTTAAGAGACAGAGACAGGTATTAGCACAAAGCATTTGTTCTCCCATTCAATCTGCAGGCAGATAGGGATGTTGCTTCCTATCGGGAAACTGTTCTGTCCATCAGCCTTCAGGCGCCGCTGCACCTCACTTTGAGGAAACTGCCAGCCTCTCTGTGGAAAGAGAGCAGAGGATGATCCTGAGCTTGAGAACCATCACAATGCAGCTCATGGGCATCCTGAGGACCAAGTGGAAGAAGCCACAGCAGTTAATTTTATTTTTTTAAAAATAATTTTTATTCATTTTCCAAACAAGTTTTATACAATCAACAAATTGTTTTACACTCCTGCTTCAATTTTTGACTTCCCTCAGTTTCTCTGTCAATCTTTCGAAAAATTTCTATTTATTGACACATTTCTAAACATGATATTGCCTTTCCCCACTCCTTTTCCTCTTACTCTCTTTTTTGCAGTATTTCTTACTATTTCACAGAGTCTCTTCAAAACCAACAAGCGTTGTCTGTACATCACATATATTTTTCAGATATTCTGTAAATTTCCCCCAGTCCTCGATAAACTATTGGTCTTTCTGGTATCGAATCTGCCACAGCAGTTTATAAGTGTACTGCAAAGGGGAATCGTTGAGCTACACTCCTAGCCCTGTGTACACATAAGGGAGACTTTACTGGAGAATTCTGTAATTGTTGTTTGTGCATAGATCTCCAAATGCATACCATAAGGGAGTTAAGGCTGCAGTCAGATGCACACTTACACGTGAGTATATAATTGAAATAAATGGGACAACAGAGTAAATATGCATAAGGCTGAACTGCAGAACTTCTCCTTATATGCAGCACTCAGGAGTGCCAGTCTTGGTTACTTTTGCATCTGAAGCAAAACCATTTCTCTCTCTCTCTCTCTCTCTCTCTCTCTCTCTCTCTCTCTCTCTCTCTCTCTCCCCTCCCGCCCTCCCTCCCTTTCTCTCTCTCATGCGCGCGCGCCCGCACACACACACACACACACACAGGCAGAGAGAGAGAGAGCACGCTCTGGATTGCAATTCATTCTTGTCTTTTTTCAAATTAAACACAGGAGATGGAATTTAGAGGAAGGGAAATAACAGCCCTTCTAGAATTTGTTGCCCGCAGTGTCCACTTCACCATAAGGTTGGCTTTGGTAGTTATATTGTCATCCTTTGCTTATCACTGATAATCATCAGAAGCACCAGCTATGGACACTGTCCCTTACAGAACTTAAATGCAGAGATAGCATAACACCAAAGTTAATTGATTGTGGTATATGGGCATCCCATACAGCAGAGCAGTTAAAACTGCTATTGTGCTCCTTGTCTATAGAGAGAATCCCACCAGGAGTTAACCAATGGAGCTGGGATACCACAAGGGTCTTAATTACTGTCAAAAATTGATCTGAGGGAAGGAGGAGAAGGAGAAGAAGGGGAAAGCCTCCTCGGAGCTTCCCAGGAGGAGGCCAGTTTTGGCACAACCTAACCCTGTCATGTTTTCTGTTAAAACGAGGAACAGGGGAGGAAAACAATGCAAACACTTCACAAGAAAGCAGTGTTCAGAAGGTAGCATTAAGCTCAACTTCCTCTCCATTTCCTGGATTCCTTGTAAACATAAAATAATGAAAGATTCCACACACACACCCTAAATAGACACCACATTTGTGTACAGTGGCACCTCGGGTTAAGTACTTAATTCGTTCTGGAGGTCCATTCTTAACCTGAAACTTTTCTTAACCTGAGGTACCACTTTAGCTAATGGGGCCTCCAGCTGCCGCCGCACCGCCGGAGCACGATTTCTGTTCTCATCCTGAAGCAAAATTCTTAACCTGAGGTACTATTTCTGGGTTAGCGGAGTCTGTAACCTGGTGTATGTAACCTGAAGCGTATGTAACCCGAGGTACTACTGTTACAGATAGGTAGCCGTGTTGGTCTGCCATAGTCAAAACAAAAAAATTCCTTCCAGTAGCACCTTAAAGACCAACTAAGTTAGTTCTTGGTATGAGCTTTCGTGTGCAAGCACACTTCTTCAGATACACAGTGTATCTGAAGAAGTGTGCTTGCACACGAAAGCTCATACCAAGAACTAACTTAGTTGGTCTTTAAGGTGCTACTGGAAGGAATTTTTTTGTTTTGACCGAGGTACTACTGTACTTATTTATCTTTACCAGATACACAAATATGGTGTCTATTTAGGGGGTATGTGTGGAATCTTTCATTATTTCATGACGTTTCATGCTGTGGAAATATGCCTAACCAATCACCCACAGAAGACTGTAAGATTCAGGCAATAATATGGACAGCCATACAGGTTCCTGCAACTGTGGGATTCTACTGTTGCCCACAGAGGCCATCTTGGAGTAGGCAGAATAGTTTCCACCACAGATCATGCGTACTCCAACTTCCTCCTTAGGTTACTAATAAAGAAAGCCAGTGACTGTTGATAATGAGGGTATAATTGCGGAAGCTCATCAAAAGGCAGGAACCGGGCCTCCACTTGAGAGGCACAAAAGGGAATCATGACAATATGGTTAATGGGCAATAAGCTGCCCATCGGGTTTGAATGTGATTTAATTGATATTTTAAGAGCAGTATTCAAAGCATCAGTGATGTGGCTTGTGTGGGCCCAGTTTCCCAGTCTGTGTGTACAAGACTGCACTCTGGAGCCTTCTCATTCCACGGTCTGAATTTAGTTCCTTCTCATCAGGTAGCAGCGTCTGCAAACAGGCCGCCAGCATGTCATTCTGTTTGTCATTAATGCTAAGCAATTAGCTACTCATTTTTATCAGTCAGATGAGAAGAAAAATCATTGAAACATTTGTAAAGCGCCCATTGGAGAATTATATGGATGACAGCTCTAAGTAAAGAGGCAGATGAAAATTATAGACCTTCCTACGCTTAAAATGTCCTCCTTCAATAGTCTCCAGAGATATCATTTCTGGATGACTGCAATAGGAAAAGAGCTGCATCTTTCTTCCTCCAATCAAGAAGAACTCGCTGTACTTTCATGTCTCATTACACCAGCCCCAGACTGGCCTAGCAAGAGAACTCCTGCCACAGTCCATTTTGTGTGTGTTCAGTAAACGTGGACCACCATGGGAAATAGGTGCTAAGCCAGAGTTAACTTATGGGCCTTCTGGGGTCCCTCCTCAGGAAATCAGATGTTGGGAGTCCAAGAACTGGGATGAATCAAGGCTATTTTTACTATATGTGAAGGTGTTAAGGAGGCATAGTCAAAAGAAGACCATGTGCCTGATCTAACTAGGCAGCAGGAGAGCTTGTGGCAGGGTGTGTGGTGTATCTGTGGTGTACCAATCAAAGACTTTCCTGCATTGTAAACATTGGGCAGCATTCAACCAAATAAAAGAACTAGTTCAAGGATTAGCACGTGTGCACTGAGTCCTCTCCTCTCTCCTCCTTCTGCACGCACCCTGTAAGTTGTCCCCCAAATGTGCTCTGGGGTGGGGTGGGGGGGAACCCAGAACAAATCTAGTGGGGTGCTGGTGGAGGAGAGGGGGAGAACATTTCAGCATGCAATGATAAATCCTTGTGCTGGTAGAACGTCTTCCTTAGCACCACATTGAATATAACTCATTATGCCCGACCTGTTGCTTGTACTTGTGGTGTCCCAGACTGCAAAAGAGACATCCTTGGAGGCTGGCTCACCAGGATCCTTTCATCCCATCCTTGACTCTGCCATTTTAGTTCCAGAGGTAGAGTGCACTGCTGCCCCAGTATCTGCAGGGATGGAGTTCATGCCCTGCAGAGGACTCTTAGAAGACACCAGCTGAAACTCATTGCTATGTGCCCCTTGTCATGTCCTTTAATTTGTCCCCAATACAGGAAAACTCAGGATTGCTGTCTAGACTGCAAGAAAAAGCTATGCTGATGGGCTCCAGTAGAAGCAAACATGAGAAGGAAGAGCACTCCCTGTGCTGGGGAAAGTCTTCCAGTTGCTAGCACTGCTTCCAAAGAAGGACTTTGACTTGTATGTGATTAGCACCAGGAAAGGATGGGTCTGCAGAGCCAGCTATAAAGACCTCCAGGAGTATCCTGAACCTTGCAATGCCTCTTCTGGTTCAGCTTTGCCTCTAAGTCTTGTGATCTAGTTACTGTTTTGGCAGCAGAACAACTTCCATCCATACACATACCCAAAATATTTCCCTTCCTACTATCATGGCTTTTTAAATTTTACTTCCAGGTCATAGTTCTCTCCTGGTAGTACCAGAGATTTCCACTTTTCTCTCTCCCTGGCCTGGAAGCAAGACTAGCAGTCCCTATTATCAAATGAATGCCTTCTTTCTGATGTGCCTTTCAAAGAATCTCTGGGAGTGGCATTACACAATGACGGGCACGATGACTGAGACCTCCCCTCATGCCATTGATGCCGTCTCATTTATGGCTAATGAGCCTTGCAAGCCACTGGTCAGTATGTCATGTTGCATTTTCCTTGATGTGTCTCTCATTGAGGGCCATCTGAGAAAGGGGCTGCCTGGGACTTGACATCAGCTGCATTCCTGGACCCAAGCTCAGCTGGCGAAGGAGCACAACAAGGCCGAACCTGGCCAGATCTCTGCAGGTGCTCTGGGAAGGAGGATTTATCACTCCTGTTAGAGTTAAGTGCAGCATTCTTTTCCCCATTCTTGTGCGCTGTGTTCTCATTTCCATCAATAATCATCCACTTTTGTGTTTTAAAAAGACGGCTGCTGCTATTTTAAGGATGCACTCAATTCTGTCACATTTGCCATATAAGCACGACATGAGGTATTTCAATATAATTGTTTTGTTGCAGACTCGGCTCTTACAACTCTCACTTTTGTAGGCAGAAGGAGGGAGAGGTGCAGCACTCTCAATCACTCCTTTTATGGTGTTCAAAAAGCTGAACTCCAAATCTTCACCAGGCTGTTTAGCTGTCCATGATGAGATACAAGAATCCATTGCTACAATGCTATGTCTTTTAATGCCTCACTCAGCAAGAGCAAAGCTGGTGGGCAACATAAAGAAAATATTGAGCGGTTCTTATTTTTTGCTTGATGGACATACCACTCTCTTTCATCTAGTACTTCCAAACTGTAGTCCATGGAGGTTGATGGCCCTTGAGGTACTCTAACATGCAGCCGCTGCTTCTATCAGAGGTGTTGCAAAAGTGTGCTACTGTCCCATCATTCAAATTCCAGAAATGATGGGAATTCACAATGAAGCACAGATGCACCCATCTTCTCCATACATAAAGAAGGGCTATTATGGCTCAGTGGCAGAGCCCAATTCCTCATCATCTCCAGGTAAGGCTCAAAATAGCACCTGTTTGCAACCCCAGAGAACTGTAGAGCAGACTCTCTCTATATTTTGGGGCTCTCCATATATTTTGAACTGCAGCTTCCATCCTCCCGGAACATTGGCCATGTTGGCTGGGTGTTGGGAGTTGGAATCTAAAATGTCAGGAGGGCAGGAGACTGAGGAAAGCTAGTGCAGGCAATTCTGACTACATGGAGCAATGGACTAATGAGGTGTCAGGAAGATTCCTCCGTAGAACTCAGCCTGGAGATTGCCTCTGTTCTTTTAAATCCTCAGTGGAATCGGGAGATGAGGCAGCCTGGGCTTCTCCCTTTTGGTTCTCCTGCTATCCTTACATGCGCTGTTCTTGTTCAACTGCTCTAACAAGCCAGACAGCAGAGATGGAATGGGAAGTGGGCAGATGAAAGGGCCAAAAGAAAAACAGCCAGCAGACACTGAAGTTGCCTTGTCTCCTGTTGCAGCCATGAATTTAAAGGTACAGAGGAAATATCTGGGTTGGAAACTAGCAATCATGCTCTTTCCTTTCTCCATTGAAAACCCAAAGCTGTTGTGTCTACTGCCATGGCGAGGATATTCAAGGGAACCTTCCCCCGTTAGGATTCCCAGTTATTTGCAGTCCATAAACTGATAGAAAGGTGAGCTTTTGTGGGATGAGACAGGTCCAAATGACCCAAAGGAACCACCATCCTAGGTGGAAATGTTGCCTAGATCTGCCTATTCCAATTCAGAGGAACATAGGGAGCTCCCTTAGGTACTGACCTGGTGTATGTTGCTCAGTATTGCGACCACTGCGGGGTAGCAGGTCTGTGGAGTTTTAGAGAGAGGCCCTAGTCCCAGCCCTATCTCAAGATGCCTGCCTGGGGTTGAACCTAGCGTGTGATCTTATCACTGATCTATGGCTCCCTCCCCCAACCCTCTGAATTTGAACTAGCATCTTCCTAAGCATGTCTATGCCTACTTTGCAGACTGCTGGACCACAGAAGCCCACTAAATTCTATATTCCAACCAAGGATGCCCTGCACCTCAGATAGCAGCAGGTTACTTTCAGTGTAACTTCAGCAGTAGAGCACTACTGTCCACACTAGCAAGGCAGCAGGAAGTGGTGGCTGGTGTCCCTGGGGCTGGTTGGACAGAAAGCAAGGAGGTCAACAGTAGGCAGCGCCACAGCCAATGACAAGTGGAGCCAACTAACTCTAGTTTTGTTCCCCTCCTTGTTGAGTTCTACAGGGACTAAGGAGGAGGCACCTGACAGTCAGAGCCCCTCCTGGGGCTGGTTGTAAGAAAGAAGGGAGAATGGCTGAAGACAGACTTAAGATGGTTGGCCCTAATGTACCAGCCTTCACTGGCAGAGGGTCACAAACTCCTCTGGCTCACTGTAGTGTGTCTGCACCCATGGAGGTGAAGTACTTTGCTGCTTAGTGCTATTTAAGGGAGGCTGGGTGGGCGCAATCATATCCCACAGAGTTCCAGTTTGGAGATCACCACTTGCAATGGTGGATTTGGAGTTTTTATAGATTAGCAGATGCTGGGCATCTATCAAGTCCTTTATTAAGACAGGCAGGAACAGCCTGCAGCCTCTTTCACGCAGTCACCAAGCGTGTGTGAGCCTGAGGGCTAATAGGAGATCAAAATATTGCTTAGAGCAAAATGCCACAAATTCTCATTTGCAATCAATATCATGCAAACTGCACTGGCAGAGTGCCCACTTTGAGCATCAGCGCCAAAGGAACCTGGACTGTGGTGATTTCAGGCACTGTGAGCATAATTACCATGTTCACAGCAAAGCCAGAAAAGGCACATTTACGTTCTTGGGGAAGCGTTACTTAGGAATCTAATGAACAAACAAGCAATCAGCTGTGCTGCAGTTGGGGATTTGGGGGTTTTGGACAAATGAATGGGGGAAACAGATTTAATATTTGGAGTGGAGGGTACATTTCCACAGCATCCCACTTCTCTTAACAATGAAATATCAGCAAACGATGTGCAAGGAGCAAGCCAGGGGAATGTGCTTTGAGCGCATCTTTTAGTAATTCTGTGCCAAGAGTTTAGTTTGGAGAATCAGTCCGGGGCTGAGAACTTTCCCCTTTGACCGTGATGCGCCAGCTTTGGTGCTCAGATCCTGGCTTGCATTGTATGGGGAAACATTCCAGGTTTATTTTCATGGGTTGTTAACCAGCATTTTAAGCCAATTTGGACCTAACGGAGGACTCTGGCTCAGTACAAACCAGCACCTTCCTGCCTAAGCCAACGCACAACTGGAGGAAGGGCACTTAACCACTCCGTCAGCCATTGCACCAAGCCCCCTTTCCAACCCCCCCCCCCGTCTCTCCCATTCACGGTTAATTTCTTTGCAAGGCAGCCTAACGATACCCGCCTTTTAATAACCAGGCCACTAAATAACTATTTGCTTTGATGCGCCCATTGTTCCGGGTTCCCTTCTGCTGGATGTAATCACTGGCGCCGCTCCAGCACAATGCGGGCGGCGCGCCTCACCCCAGGCAGCGCTCCTTCGCGCCGAGGTTTGGACAGGCCCCGCGCCGCCCCCGCACCTATTTACCTAAGCAAGAGAGCTCATGAATATTCATGCAAGCCCCAGGACTGTTCAAAGGCAATCAGACCAGGAGGAATGCTGCTGCTCAAAGGCTGCAAAGCGTCGCCTTGACCTTTTTGCACGAGTGTGCAAAACCGCTGTCGCTAGAAAAACAGCCGGCAATTGCTGTGTCAATACAGAGTTTAAGGCAGGCGGAGGAAAGCATATAATTTCCCCTCCCGAGGAAAGGCAGGCTCCAGAGATCGAGGGAGGGAGGGAGGGAGGCGTCGTGTGTGAGCTGGCAATTTCTATCCGCATGGCCGGTTTATGAAATCCTCTCCTGTCCGTGCCGTGCCCTCCCTGGCTCCCTGGCAATAAGAACCTGTCGCCCTGAGTGGATAATGGACAAACGTGGAAGGCGAGGCAGAAAGGGCTTCTCGGTTCCTTTCGGATGGGCGGTAACAGCGCACGGGGCGAGACCCACAGCTGGGGGTGTCAGAGACTTCGGCGCACCACAAACAACCCTTTAAGCCTGCAATCTGATATATGGAAGATCTTAGGGGGGAAGTGTGCTGCTGGAAAGCTGGCAATCCACACAAAATTGCCACTGACTGAGAAGGCAATTGGCACTTGGAGCTGCCTACTGGAGGCAGTGGGGCAATTAAGTAATTCTAGACACGACTTAATGGTGCTCTTTCGATAGCAATGTGAATTACCTTAATTGCTTCAAATGTGCTAAGCAAACGCTGCTGTGTTTGGATGCCGAGAGGGGTCTTGGACGTCCGCCCCAAAGTCCTGTTCTGATGGCAGTACTGGCTGATGCCTGCGGTTGCCAGGCACAATATCCATACGATACATAGGAGCCAACTCCTAGGGGCCGAGGTCTCCCTAATAAAATTTTGAAGGGGTCCCCCCTCAAGTTGACGGGCATTGTCATTCAAGTGGTGTGTGCGCACCATATCTTGTGATCAAATATGCAGGGTGGGGCTTACCTGCCCCCCCCCCATATTTTATTCAAGTTGGCAGCTCTGGAAGAATGCACATTATCAAAGACTGGACCCACTGGTTCAATACATTCCATTGTGAAAGTGTGTGTGTACAGAGTATCAGCATAAGGCTTGGAACTGCCAATTGACAGAACTGCTATTAAAAGTTTCCCCCCAGTGTTCTAGAATCTAGACTCTATTTTCAGAATGCCATCATAAGATGCATGGACTGCAATGAATTTCTAAAAAGAGAGGTGCTGCATTGGAGCCTTGGCAAATGCCCCACAATGCCCCTTCGCAAATGCCCTGCTCCATCATTGTGAGAGCCAGAGAACTGCCCCTTTCACTTTTGTGCTTGTTTTGTCACTGAGTTCACTGGTGCTGTGGTTTAGATTGTGTGAAGAGAAGGCAGAGTCCTTTACTGCCACTGCATGGTCTCCAGCACAAAGGCCCACTGGGTTTTTGCAAGACATCCTGCCTTGAGTCCGTCATTTGGAAAGTGGGCATCAATATTGGCACAGTTCGCATACGGCTTTTGAGGGCATATCAACACTGTGGACTTAATTGGTTTAATAGTCGTTCCATCTCTCTTGAAGGACCTTGGGAACAGCAGTTCTGTGAGAAGGGATCTCTAACAGAGAAATTTCAGCACTTGAAAACAAAAAACAAAAAAACAGAATCCCTGGGAGACTTTGGGGGAAGCCTTGGAAGCTAAGCTGTTATAAAGCCTATACAGCACAGAATTATCTGTCCTGAGTGTCAGATGCACTGCACTGGTGTGTCTGACACCAAGCAAATCATCTGTCTGGAAATGCCCTTAGAAAGAAGCTTAATTCTGCTTGGAAAGCCTGTGTAGGTAGATACACAGTGTACAGTGTAAGTGTGTAGTGCAGATAATGTCCCAAATGAACCAGCAAGATCAGCACAGCAAAAGGAGGTCCAAACTTCTATGCTGGCAGGTGGGTGTTTTGTTTTGTTTTTGCTGTGTATTCCACTTCCTGCGTATTTGAGGCTAAACCTGGTGCATCCTTGGAGCAAATAGTAATGAAGACACCATAAGAATTCAGTCAGATGCCTGTTTCAGTTGGAGGAACCAGGGAGAGAGGATCTTCAGGGTGCAGGAGAATGGGTCTGTTCTTTGCCGGCCAAGCTAATAGTCCTATATTACATTATGGTCTGTGATTTGTGTATCAGCTGCCTCTTTAGATTTATCAGTGTAATTCCTGATCCTGCCTTGTCAGAGATCATTATAATCATCTTCCTACATTATCCATCAACGGATAATGGGGAGAGTAAATGTGGTGGGTGGGGACCTACAAGGATAGGCCTGGAGAGGTGGAGAAAGCACAACATTTCTTGAATATGCAGTGAAACTACAGAAAAATATTTAAGTATGCCTGTATGGCAGAAGAGTGTAACTGGCATTCTTCATGGCATGGAGTACCTTGGAACAGGTTTGGTTAGGGGCCCAGCTGCAACCTTATCTGGAAAGTGATCACTTTGCTTCAGTTGCCTATGTGCTGGTAACGTCTATGCTGGATTACTGCAATGCATTCTACATGGAGCTGCCTTTGAAGACTGTTCAGAAACTTCAGTTAGTGCAGAACATGGCAACCAAGGCATTATAAGGAGTTCAAGTTCTTGGCAAACATGGTCGTCCCCCCCCATTATATCCTCAAAACAACCCGGTGAGGTGGCTTAGGCTAAGAGAAAGTGACTGGGCAGACACACCTTTTGTAAAGCCCAGGGACCTGGAGAAACAGATATATCTGGGGAAATATCAAACTATAAGGTTCAGGTGACAAGCAACAAGTGGCTTTGTGAGTGTTCTGATCTGACTGGGCAGGAGATGGGTGAGGTAGTATTGACACAGCACTTTGAAACAGGGAGGGGAGAAGCTTTAGTTTAGATTCCTGCATTGCAGTGTGTTGGACTAGATGACCCTTGAGATCCCTTCCAGCTCTACAATTCTGTGATTCTTTGAGGACCCCTGAATCACCCCAATTCACCACACTGTTTCACCACCCTCCCCAGTTCTGATTAAGCTCTCCCCCAACTATTGCGCTACTGAAACCTTGTTACAGACCTCAAGGGCCAATGTCATAAATGTAAGAAGAGATGGTTTGGTTTGCCAGTGATAGAGTTTAGAATTAGCCTTGCAAAATCAGAAATGAAAGAAACAAAGATCAGATCATTGGTATGCCATAGACTAGGGTTGGAGAAGCTGTGGTGTTCCACATGGTCCCAACTCCAGCCAGTATGGTCAATGGTCAGGGATTATGGGAGTTGTAGTCCAACAATATCCAAAGGACCAAAGCTTCCCCATCCCTGCTATAAATTCAAAAGTTCACAAGCCATCTCCTTCCTTGCAAATTATACAAATGAGGTTGTAACTGCACACACACTTGCGAGGCAGCCCCATTGAATACAGTGGGACTGGCTTCTGAGTAAGCACACAAAAAACCGGTTGCTCATGAAACTGAGCAGTAAACTTGGCTCATTGTCCCATCACCATTGCAGGTATCATGGGTAGAAGTGAAAGGCAGGGCCTTTTCTGTAGTGGCTCCCCGATTGTGGAACTCCCCTCTCCAGGGAGATATGTCAGGCTCCTTCTTTGCTTTATTCAAAAAGACAGTTAAGGCCCATTTGTCCCAGCAGATTTTTTTTATGTCTGCTGGTGGCTGTATTTTAATATGGAGTGACTTGTTGATGCTGCTGTCTGTGATGTTGTTGTTATAGTTTTTTAATGTGATGTTTTTCTTGCTTTGAAAGTTTTTTGTTTTGTGGCTAATTGTTTTAATTAGGTTGCTAGCTGCTTTGAGTATAGAAACATAGGACATTCACCAGCAGGAGGTTGCAGATGTGACATTCTTGGCTTATTATTACAGTAATGTACTTGGAAGCTTATACACTTTCTAATGTACTATTATGGGAGATGATGATCTAACAAAAGACAACTTCTTTATTTAATATTTCCTACTAACTGGCAAAGACTGCAGAAAGGAGATTTTATCAACAGTATAAGTCATGACTGCTCGGCAATGGAATGTGAAAGAGTGAGATATTTAGCAAGAGCATCTGAACCACCTTTCAGTGTAGGCTAGGCGAGAAACCACGCACAATTTTAATTAAGCACTTTCACCCCAACCATCCCATAACTGGTGCCCTCCCAGTGTTTTTGAACCATGCTGCCCATCAGGTCCAATGGGCAAGTTGAAGTCCAGAACATCTGGAGGGTACCTGGTTGGGGAACACCGTCTTAGTTAATCAACCCACCTGAGAGAGAGTCCTTCACAAGACAGTATTGTGCATGATTAGTGGTCCAAATTAGAAGATGGGAGTCACATCCTCATATGCATTGCAAGATAGATGAATCCCCCAACAAGTTGCATCCTGTAGGAAACTGTGACACTGGAGACCTGAATGGCGATACAACTGTGAGATGTGCATCCAAGTGAACCTTGACAGAAATTGCCTGCAGAAATTGCCCCTGTTGCTCAGAGAGCAAATGTTGGAGAGGTACCGTAATCTGGGCAGCCAGATGTTGCACACAGCAATCCCTTGGGATGCATTTGTGCTGTAGCACTATAAGAGACAGGCCTTTGCAATATGAATTTTCTCTTTTTAACCAATCAGTATTTATTGATGCTTTTAAAATGAAGTTTTATGGATGATTTTTGCTGATTTTAGTCTCAGATCTTGCATAACACCTTGATATATTTTAATGAAAGGGTGTGTTATAAACATATAAAGAAATCAAGTAGCTGGATCAGTCAAGACCTTGCACTAGAGAGAAAAAGATGGAACCAGAAAAGAGGCAACTCATTGTCTTTGCCTAGCAGCATTCTCTGTTATACCCTATAATCCTAGGGTTGCCATATTTCAAAAAGTAAAATTCCTGACACCCGCAAAATCGTTGAGCTTTTATAAGGAAATCCACCCAAATTGTTAAGCTTTAAGCTTTTCTTGGGAACAACCCCAAATTGTTGAGCGTTTGGGGGGAACCTACTCCAAAAATAGTGATTTTAAGATTTTTAAGCTGTTTCTGCTGCTTTTTCCATCATGTCGCCATACATCTGTGTCTTCCCTAACACTTTGCGAATTTGACAAAATTTCCCCGATGCCATTTTTACACCCGTAAACCAGAACGTGTCAGGAATTTTCCAGATGTATTGCAAGCCTACAATAATCCAAAATGGAAACCTGGGAAGAATCGACAGGAGCTCTATTTTAGACTTGGCATGAACCCCGGTGCAGGGGGCGGGGAGGCTAGTTGAGGGCTAGACATTAACCCATTTAAGCATCTTGGGTACCCAGGTATCCCGTAGGGCAAGGCCAGATGAAGGCATTACAGTAACTTTCATAAAGCAAAGGCATAATCAATCCCTCCACTGGGTGCCTCTGAACTGTGAAATTCCATTCCTCTCCTCTGTTGGAAGCCTCCCTTTTTCTACCTAAGGGAGATCTAGCAATGGGAGAAAATTAAATAATGCTTGATTCAATTCTGGCCACTGTTGGAAATAGAATTCTCAGGCAGATGGGCCGTAGCCCTGCCCCTGTCCTCATGCTGTTAACTCTTGCCTTCAACAAGCTGCTTTGTGATATGGCCAAGAGACTGGCTGAAGAAAGGACCTTTTCACATAATGCTGAATCAACTTCTGAGATTCGTTTTGATGAGTCACTCACCAACTTAGATGACTACAGTGGTACCTCGGGTTAAGTACTTAATTCATTCCAGAGGTCCGTTCTTAACCTGAAGCACCACTTTAGCTAATGGGGCCTCCCGCTGCTGCCGCTGGAGCACGATTTCTGTTCTTATCCTGAAGCAAAGTTCTTAACCCGAGGTACTATTTCTGGGTTAGCTGAGTCTGTAACCTGAAGCATATGAAACCCGAGGTACCACTGTGCTTAGAAAAAGGATTTGATGTTCTGGAAGGAGAAGGTATCCTGACGGAGAGACCAAGAACCCCTTCCTGGAAGTTTCACAGCAGAAGCTAGATAGCCACCTGCTAGGGTTGCTCGCATCTTGCATTCCCAGCACCAAGCGCAGAGATACATTAGGTGCCCTACAAGGTCTGTGAGCTCTGACAGATGAATAGACCCTACCTATTTAGGGGCATTTTTTTTAAAAAAATGATATTTATTAAAATTTCAGAGAAAAAAAGAATTACACAAAAACAAAAGGTAAAAATACAAGAAAAATACAAAATACAGAATAAAAGAATAAAAGACACTTAAAAAGAAAAAAAGAAAAATGGATCAATCTTTCCATAGCTTACATTCATATCCTTGTTTCCCTGACCTCCTCATACCTTCCTTTTTTGTATTCCAGTTCAATTAGTTAAGTCAGCAATTTCTTTCCCTCTTTGTTTTCTCATGATCCTTTAACTTAATATACTATAACTTTAAATTTTCATCTGTTATCAATCCTTTTTTACATACACCTTTATAGCATTACTGCTTAAACCACCTAGCTTCATTCCAACATCATTCTAACATTCATTAATTTTGCAATAATTCTGTAAATAGTCTTTAAATTTATTCCAATCTTCTTCCACCGACTCTTCTCCCGGGTCTCGGATTCTGCCAGTCATTTCCGCCAATTCCATGTAGTCCATCACCTTCATCCGCCATTCTTCCAGAGTGGGTAGATCTTGTGTCTTCCAATACTTTGCAATAAGTATTCTTGCTGCTGTTGTGGCATACATAAAGAAAGTTCTGTCCTTCTTTGGCACCATTTGGCCGACCATGCCCAGGAGAAAGGCCTCTGGTTTCTTCAGAAAGGTATATTTAAATACCCTTTTCATTTCATTATAAATCATCTCCCAGAAAGCCTTAATCCTTGGGCACGTCCACCAAAGGTGAAAGAATGTACCTTCGGTTTCTTTGCATTTCCAACATTTATTATCAGGCAAATGATAGATTTTTGCAAGCTTGACTGGTGTCATGTACCACCTGTATATCATTTTCATAATATTCTCTCTTAAGGCATTACATGCCGTAAACTTCATACCTGTGGTCCATAACTGTTCCCAGTCAGCCATCATTATGTTATGGCCAACATCTTGTGCCCATTTAATCATAGCAGATGTCACCGTTTCATCCTGAGTATTCCATTTCAACAGCAAGTTATACATTCTTGACAAATTCTTAGTTTTGGGTTCTAACAGTTCTGTTTCCAATTTTGATTTTTCCACCTGGAAGCCAATTTTCTTGTCCAAATTATATGCCTCCATTATCTGATAATAATGAAGCCAATCTCACACTTTGTTTTTTAATTTCTCAAAACTCTGTAATTTCAGTCTATCTCCATCTTGTTCCAAAATTTCCCAATATTTCGGCCATTTGACCTCCATATTGAGCTTTTTCAGAGCTTTCGCTTCCATCGGTGACAGCCACCTTGGGGTTTTATTTTCCAATAAGTCCTTGTATCTTATCCAAACATTAAACAATGCTTTCCTGACAATATGGTTTTTAAATGCTTTATGTGCTTTGACCTTATCATACCACAGACATGCATGCCGTCCAAATACATTGTTAAAACCTTCTAGATCCAAAATGTCAGCGTTTTCAAGAAGCAGCCATTCTTTCAACCAGCAAAAGGCTGCTGATTCATAGTAAAGTTTAAAGTCTGGCAGGGCAAATCCACCTCTTTCCTTTGCATCTGTTAATATTTTAAATTTTATTCTAGGCTTCTTGCCCTGCCAGACAAATCTAGAAATATCTCTCTGCCACCTCTTGAAACAGTCCATTTTGTCCACAATTTGCAATGTTTGAAACAAAAACAACATTCTAGGCAATACATTCATTTTTACCGCAGCAATGCGACCCAGCAGTGAAAGCTTCAAATTTGACCAAATTTCTAAATCTTTTTTCACTTCAGCCCAGCATTTTTCATAGTTGTCTTTAAATAAATTCCCATTTTTTGCTGTCATGTTAATCCCCAGGTATTTAACTTTCTTAACCACTGTTAAACCTGTCTCATTCTGAAACCTCTCTCTCTCCATTGGTGTTAAATTTTTCTCTAAAACCTTGGTTTTTAACTTATTCAATTTAAATCCTGCAACTTGACCAAATTCTTGAATCAGTTCTAAAACCCTTTTGGTACTAAATTTTGGCTCCTGTAACGTCAATACTAAGTCATCTGCAAATGCTCTCAAATTGTACTGTTTGGCTCCGACATGTATACCTTTAACCAACTGGTCCCTTCTAATCATATTCAGCAAAACCTCCAGGACCGATATAAAAAGCAATGGGGAGATTGGGCAACCTTGTCGTGTCCCTTTTTCTATCTTAAATTCTTCCGTCACCACATTATTTACAATTAATTTAGCCTTTTGTTCAGAATATATTGCACTTATACCGTTTTCAAAGCCTTGGCCTACCCCCATACCCTGTAAATTCTTCTTCATAAAACTCCAAGAAATGTTGTCAAAAGCTTTCTCCGCGTCCACAAATATTAAAACTGCCTTAGTATTTATATTCACTTGTAATTTTTCTAAAATATTGATTATGTTTCTCACATTGTCAGATAGATGTCTACCTGGGAGAAAGCCTGCTTGGTCTTTATGTATCTCTTCCACTAACACTCTTTTTAGTCTTTTAGCCAAAATACCTGCAAAAATTTTGTAATCCACATTGAGCAGTGATATGGGGCGGTAGTTCTTAAGCTGCGTCTTTTCAGTCTCTGTTTTCGGTACAAGTGTAATATATGCTTCTTTCCACGACTCTGGTGCCCTTTTCCCCTCCATTATTTCGTTGCAGACTTCTTTCAAAGGTTGTACTAACCATTCTTTTAAAGATCTGTAGTATCTAGAAGTCAGTCCATCTGGTCCTGGAGATTTACCCAATTGCATATTCTGAATGGCACCTTCTATCTCCTGTTCAGTTATTTTATAGTTCAACATTAATTTATTTTCTTGAGAGATTTTTTGTAATCCATTTGTTTTCAAAAATCGGTCTACGTCAATTTCTTTCTGTGGCCCTTGTGTATATAGTTGTTTAAAGTACCTCTGGAAACAATTTCTAATCTCAGCTGGGTTCTGTATATTCCTTCCTTCCACTTCTAAATTTGTAACTGTATTTAATTTTTGTCTTTTTTTCATTTGCCAAGCCAGCAATTTCCCACATATATTAGCCGACTTGAATGTCTTTTGTCTCATTTGTTTAATTTTCCATTCTATCTCCTGATTCATCATTTTCATGTATTGCACTTGATGTAACTTTATTTCTCTCAAAATCTCTTGCGACTTTGGTTTTGCTCTCAATTTCTTTTCACTTTCCTTTATTTTCTCCAAAATTTTATCCTTCTTCTCATTTTGGATTCTCTTTTTTAATGCATTCTGTTGTATCAAGAACCCTCTCATAACAGCTTTACTTGCTTCCCAGATTACTCTTTTTTCCACATTGGTGCTCATATTTATCTCAAAATAATCTCTCAAGGTTTTTTGGGCCTTCTTAAACACTTCTTCATCTCTAAATAAGGTGTCATTCATCCTCCATCTGAAGGAACCGGTTGGTGTTAGTTTCATTTCCATCTTAACAGCATTATGGTCGAAGCAGGTTTTTGGGCAGATTTCCACTTTTCTTGTCTTTGGTGCCATTCCTCTAGTTACCCATATTTGGTCAATTCTTGTCCATGTCATTTTGGCTTCAGAGAAGAAGGTTCCCTCTCTAGCCAAGGGGTTCTTTGTTCTCCAAATATCGACTAAGTCCAAGTTGTCTGTCATCTCAAAAAAGGTTTTCGGTAGTCTACCATCCTTAGTGACTACCTGTCTTTGTGCCTTGTCCATGTGTGTAGATACCACTCCATTCATGTCTCCCATCAAAATCACATTATAATCCAAATAGTCCATCAAGGTCTCATGCAACTTTTTAAAAAAAGTCAGATTTCCCCTCATTTGGTGCATAAACTCCTACTATCAAATTTTTTTCTCCTTGTGTTTGAATTTCAACTGCCACAAATCTTCCTTGGTCATCTTTGAAGATAAATTTCGGTAATAGTCTCTCCTTTGCATAAATCACTACCCCTCTTTTTTTAACCTTGTCCAATGAAATGAACTCCTGACCCAGTCTTTTATTAATCAGTAGTTTCCTGTGTAGCCTTGTTACATGTGTTTCTTGTAAACAAATCAAGTCCAATTGTTCCTTTTTAAATAAATGAAACACAGATCTCCTTTTCTGAGGGGAGTTCAAACCATTACAATTCCAACTTAGAGGTTGCAGAGCCATGATGTAGTTACTTTGCTTCTCCTCCAACTGCACCCAGTGCCTGTTCCTGATCTGTCGGTGGTATCCCCTTCTTCAGGCGGTCTTTTAGTTCAGGAGGTAAACCTGGTATGTCTAAAGTTTCACTTACAAGTGCTCTTAACTCTCCTGCAACTTCCTTCTGCAGGTCTTCTCCGTGGTCTCTCCAAAATTTATCTTTGTCGTCCTCTGATCTTATTTTTATCTTCTTGCCTTTGTAGCTAAAGGATAGGCCTTGGGGGAATTCCCACCTAAAAATAATTCCGTTACTTCTCAGCAGGGCAACCAAATCTCTATAATTGGACCTAAGGTCCAAAAGATACTTCAGAATATCCTTAAATATCTCCACTTTTGACTGATATATTTCCAAGGTCTTCTGGAAGTGCAGACTCAAGATTTTGTCTCTCTCCTCTTTTGTTCGGAGGGTGATCAAACAGTCTCTCACCCTGTTCCTCCTCCCTCCTCTTCCAAGCCTAAAGGCACTCACTATCTTGAAACTATCCTTCTCCAAATCCGAATTCCAAAAGTCTGCAAATTCCTGCGTAAGAAAGTCAATCAAGTTGTCTTTCTCAAGTTCGGGTACGGCCCTAATCCTTAAATTCATTTGTTTCTCCTTCAACTCAATCATAGACAATATTGACCTGTGGTCTTCAAGTTGTTTGTGTAACGGTGGTATCTTCTCTTCTACAACAGTGGCTGTAGCAGTTGCTATTTCCTTTGCCTCTTCGGCTGTCTTTCGTGTCGAGGTGGATTCCTGTACTAATTTCTGAATAGTTTCTGTATTGGTATTTACCTTCTGTCCCAAATTATTAATGCTTGTAGTGTTTTGGTCAATTTTGCCCAATGCCTCGGCTACTTGTTTACTTATTCTTTCCAAAGATTTGTTAATTTTACCTAGTGCCTAAGCCAAAGCATCTTCAGCTGCCATACCTTTGGGTTTAGGTTGTGCCGATGAGGTTGCTGTTGGTAAACCAGAAGGGCCAGATGTCGATGCTCTTCGTTGCAGCCCACCGTCTGTGCGAAATAGTCTGCCAGACCTCGTTGCTTGTAACAAATCTATCTTCTCCTTCCCATCTGCCATAACCCTCAAGATAAAACCCAAGGTCAATCTCACGATCAGAGTTTGTTTTGAAGTGGAAAATTCCCTTGGCCCAGCTGCTATTGTAACAATTTCAAACTTCCTCTAGGGGGACACAGTAGCAGTCAAAAATGTCTTAAAGTAATTAACTTTTTCCTTTCGCCCCCCAATTCACAAAAAGGACAACAGTTTCAATCTCAGTTGTTTCCTGTTACTTTAAAACCAGGAGAAGCCAGTCAGAAATATTGTATCTTACTTGTATCTCAGATGCAGAGTTAACTGTCAAAGAGTACTTTCAGCAACAGCGCATATCACAATACGGCTTTCTTACTGTTCACTGGGAACCCGTACCAGGGTTTTAAGTGGTGGATTTTAGCTTCTTTTCCTCTCTTTTTTGCAGGGAAATACAGTTCAGACCTTCCCCCCTCCTCCCCTGCAATCAAGAGGGGGAAATCGCTTGTTTGACGTTCAAATTATAATCCTTTTCCAACGTCTTTTAAGGTTTCCGCTTACAAGTTCATTGCTTTACTCCATTTACAAGAACGGAAGGCAGACTTCCTGTTTATGCCTCTCCGCTTCGGTGCCAAATAATTTGTAAAGTTCCTTTAGTTCCGAAATTAGCCTACTCATGGATCGTTGTTTTGCAGCCAAATTGTCCCAGGAAAAAGGTAGCGCTCTCCGGTAACGGCTACGCGGCTTCGCTCCACGGAAGAAGCAGATGACTCACAGCACCGCGCCACTTCCCCGCTCCGCTCCAGAGCCCGTAGTCGGGCTCCTTTGCCAATTGGGGGGGCGTAAAAGGTGCCCGCCGAGTCCCACGGTCACAGGCTTCACCCGCCTGTGATTTTTGAAGGGTCCCCGCTTCGCCGTAGCGGTGCAGACCCGATTTCCGCAGAGCCGGTTCCCTCCAAGTCAGAGGGAATCCGCCATTACCGATGGCGCCACCCCGGAAGTCTATTTAGGGGCAGTTTACCTCTGGGTTGGATGGTGCCTTGTGTGCCTCCTTCTGGCAACACCTGCAGCCAAGTTGGTGCCAAACATATTGCTCTGCTTTTCTTTGGGCCACATCACCAGGGCCAAGAGGGGGGTCTTGCAGTCTGGGCAGCCCAGGACCTCCATACATGGAGGGAGGTCACTTTGGTGCTGGGGAGAATAAAAAACTGGGGATTGCTTCTGACTTCATCCCTTCTTGTCACCTTGTTGTGGGCATCTTGGGGGCTGCTGGAGGAGATAGGTTGATGGGCTATGTAGAACTTGCTCTCATCCCGCAAGGCCATTCTGATGAGACTGGACCTTATGACAGGGAATGGAAACTTGTAGCCATATGAAGGACTGTGGCTTAGGGGTAGAGCATCTACTTTGTGTGCAGAAGGTCTCAGGTTTGATCCCCGGAATTTCCAGGCAGGGCTGGGAGAGAATCCTGCCTGAATTCCTGGAGAGCTGCTGCTGGACAATGTAGACTGTACTAAGGTAGCTGGACCAATGATTTGACTCAGTGTAAGGCAGCTTCCTATGTTTCAGATGTTGTTAGACTCCAGAAGTCTCATTCAGTTCTGCCAATGATCAGGGATAATGGGAGCTGTAGTCCAACAACCTCTGGAGCACCATAGGAACCCCCACCCCACCCATAACTTTTGCAATATTCTACCAGAAGGGTTTTGTGAAAAGCAGACAGAGAGGCAGTTGAGGAGAAAGGAGGGAATTTGGAAGAGGACTTTGAGATGGAAGTTAAAGAGGCAATGGAGCCCATGAGGCTGGGCAGGTGGGGGTTGGGGGGCGGGGAGAGAAGCTGGCAGCTAAGTGGATGCTAACATCCCACCTAAGATTTTTCTGGAAGAGCAGTTTCCTCTCCTTTTGCTGCAAAGCAAATCCCTGAAGATCCAATGAAGGTGAAAATTGGAAGCCTCTGTTTTGGCAGTAATCCCTCACCTCTAGTTAATTCCCAGTAATTGCATCATTTATTTAAATAAGGCTCAGAGCAGCGAGTGTAGCCAAAAAAAAAAAAAAAAAAAGCTGGTGAGGCCAACCTTGCTCAGCCAGCCCCAAGTGTGTGTGTGTGTGTGTGTGTGTGCGCGCGCGCGCTTGTAAATAGCATCCTACAAGGAGCGATCAATATAGCTGGTGCAACAAACCTGCCCCATCCCTGCACAGCTCTGGCACGCACACCCTCTCCCTCATTTCTAATTATAGCAGCTACAGGCAGGCATCGCTGTTTCCCAACCCATACAGCTGGATCCGTGCCAGGCCCAGAAACATGGGATCCATTTGATATGGCCATGTTTTCTGTTTATAAGCCGTTGTTTGGCAGAGCACAAAGCGCACCATCACTTTGTCCCTTGGCCTCGCATCGCTGGCTTTGCACAGAGATGCCTTCAGCCAAACAAAAGGAAGGACGCAGATCCACCTGGGCGGCTCCTGGCAGCAGATGGTGGAGGATAAGGAGGAACGAGAACAGGAGGGAGGGAGGGAACTCCCAGCACTAGTGCTAAACTGCACTCTTGGTAGGTTAAGCAGAGGACATGGCCCAGTGCCTCCGCTCCTTGCTTCTTAGGCCAAGAGTTGGCTCCAGGCCTTGGGGCAGTTTTGCTATTATTTATATCTCAGAGGCGTGTGCCACCGGAGATGAACAAATCATGCATCTGATGCTCAAAAGAAGCGACAGCAGGAACAGACCCCATGTGCTTGCAGTCACAGGACTTAGAAGATGCATTAAGCGATTCCTTAATCAGGGGTCAGAGGCCACCAGTCCAAGTTATGAGAGCCTCCTGGCTGTTGCTGTGATCGCTGTGAGGAACAGGGGCACTGGTTGAAACCTAGCAAGGGTCAGAGGGGCTTGCTGAAGACAGCTGCATCCTTTGGGCTACGGGGTCACTGGAGGGAAGAGCTGTTGTGAAAAATAGAGAAGTGCAAATAGAATGAGCACACCATGCAGTGGATTGACCCTGTTGTTTATCCTGAATGTCTCTGCAGCTCTCAGTACCAACCATGATAACCTTTCGGAGGAGGTGTCACAGTTGTATGCTGCAGCTTTTGACTTTCCATTCTAGAATGGATCTTGGCTCTCTTGCAGGGTTCTGCTTTATCCCCTGCCCCCTGAGTTGTTTCACATCTACCTGACTCTGCTGAGTGAGCTTGTCTGAAGATTTAGAGGGAGTTGCCTTCAATAGGCAGCACAGAAACACCTGAAACTGCATTGTACTGCCAAAGGCCATTGGTCTATGCATCTCTGCATCATCAGCACTGCACCATCCTTGTTTAGGACTTTGTAGGACAGAACCAGTGCCTGGAAATGGACTGGAAGCCCCTGTCATTGCCGAGCCAAGCTGTGCATATGTCACTCTTTTTCTCTCACTCTCATCAATCAATCCTTTGGGTAGTTCATCACTAATACTGCTCTTCTATGAACTCCCACCAGTAACTTTGCAGGCATCTGTTGGGTATTGGTTTTTCTTTGCTTTAAAATCAGAGCCGCTGCAGGCACCCTGATAAATGGATTGAAACAGACTGCCTGATGTCACCCTCGCTACTGTACAGCGCTGGTATACATCTTCTCTTCTGAACATTTAAATGCTGCTGTCTGTCATGACGCCCTTCACTAAATCTCAGCGCACATCTCCTGCCACATGCCTAGCATGTGGTCTCCATTTTCTCTTTCCCTGCAGTGCGAGTAGCTCAGCATTGTTTCAGGAAGCTGTGCTCACCAATCCTGTAATGCAAGGACCAGAAAGCTCCATGTGGGACAAGGCGGACCAGACAAGATGCCTCCTGGGAGAGAAACAGAGAGAGAGAGAGCCAAGTTTGTGTCACTGAGCATGGCTCATTGCAAAATGCAAATCGGGAGTAAGGGCTTTGGATGGAGAACTTCTGACAGCCCGGGAGCCATTAGCAAACATGCTCCAGTTTGCTGGCCAGAGAAGCACACAGGACTTATTAGCCTCTTCCACAAGATCAGTGGAGCAGGAGGTGACAAGGCTGCACATTTGCCTGACCACAAGAAATAGGAATAGATTTCTAGGGAAAGCATTTATAGCTCTGACTGAACACAGGCTGCAATTCTATGCACACTTTTCTGGGAGTAAACACCATTGAACACAATGGGACTTACTTGTAAGTAAAGATGCATATGATTATACTGACAGTATGCCAAGAAGGCCACATTGTGCCATGATTACTGGAGTAAAAGACTGACCAAGGTCTGAGGCTTATGACTATGGGTATGCATGCAATAGCTGTGTCTGTGAGGCAGGGGCAATGTTCAGGATGGCCTCTGTCACACAGCAAGGCAGTTGTGGGCACCTACTATGGGGAAGCACATATAATTATGGCACTGCACCACAAACTCAGTTATCCATGTGTTGGCATTGCAGTGGATGCCTGCAAATAGTTCACCAAGGGCTGAACCTGCACAGATTTTCCCAGCCCTTCCGTCACAGCTCCTGTGCATCTCAGTGCTTGTGCAGTTCAGCTCCTAGATGTTCCCCAGGCAGCTCTGCTCAGTTTGTTAATGGCCAAAAGAACTCTGCGCCCTCTTCCAGCTGCATCAAAGAACCCATCAAGCTTGATTGCCAGGCACAAAAATGTCAGCCAGCTGCGAGGAGGGCGGCTGACCTTCAGGCATGTGTAGGATCAGCAAAAAAAAAGCAGCACCCGGTTTTTGCACAAGAAAGGCACACTGAGTAGAAACCAGCCCCACCCAAACAGGAATAACCCTTCCCATTCATTTTGGAGAGGATCTAAAAGCCAGTGGCGTGGTCCCTTAGAAAAATGAATGCTTTGCCTGGGCTTTAAGTCTTTTGAATCCATTATGGATTCATATGATAGAATCACAGAGTTTGAGGGGGTTATATAAGTGATGCAGGGAATCCAGAGCTAGAGGAGCATCTCCAGCAGATGGCTGTCTGGAGGGGGAGAGCCCACCTCTCATCCCAGGTCAGTTGTGGGGAACCTTTGTACCTCCAAATGCTGCTGAATTACCACTCCCATCATCCCCAGCAAGCACGGCCAATGTCCAGGGATGATGGGAGTTGTTGTTCAGCAACATTTAGAGGGCCAAAGGTTCTCCTTACCTGCCCTAGATAATTGGTTCCATAGTCATGAGGTTTCTTCTAAGGTTCAGTCAATGAGTTTGAGCAAACCACTCTTAGCCTCTGTTTCCTTAAGTGTCAGGAATCTAGTCGTTGCTGAGGGAGTACCGATGTACTGTATTTTTTGCACCATAACACTCACTTTTTTCCTCCTAGAAAGTAAGGGGAAATGTCTGTGCGTGTTATGGAGCGAATACCTACAGATGGCGGGGGGATCTGCTGCAGTCGTGAGCAGAGGATCCATGGTTCCCCTTCCTTCCCTCCTCCGTGGCTCGCTTTGCAACACCAAAGCGGGAGAAGAGCCGCTGAGTGGGGAGGAGAGAGGGACACAGAGCCTGCTTGCTTTAAAGGAGCAAAGCGGGAGAGGAGAGGAGCCGCTTACACGAGGCCGGAGCTGTTTTCTTCAGCGAGCCGGGGAGGAGGGAGAGAACAGCTCACTAAATAGCAGCAAAATTTTTTGCAAGCAGGCTCTCTGTCCCTCTCTCCTCCCCACTCAGCTGGCTAAATAGCAGCAAAGTTTTTCAGCGAGCCGGGGAGGAGGGAGAGAAGCAGAGCCTTTAAAGGAGCAAAGCGGGAGAGGAGAGGAGCCTTCTCCTCTTATACCCCTCTTCTGCATTATTAACAGCATCCTTCTCCACCCACCCCACATGTGTTCATTGTCCCTTGAGTGCTTTTCCTTCCCTCCCCACTTAAAACGTGGTTACAAAGCACGGATCCACATGGATCCTCAGGATTTTTGCATTGGGCTACCCCAAACTCACTGTCAGATCACATGTCTGTGGCCACAGCATGAACCACAAAAATCACACATCCGCTGTTTCGTTTAGAATAATTTTTTTCTTGTTTTCCTCCTCTAAAAACTATGTGCGTGTTATGGTCGGGTGTGTGTTATAGAGCGAAAAATATGGGTAGTTATTTTGTGATATGCACTTCTAGAATGGTGTGTTTCATGGAGTGTTTTTTTCTGATCATTCCAAAGCAAGGATCTGGAAGCTGAGTTTAGAATCATAGAATTGTAAAGGGAGAGTTATAAGGGATCCCAAGGGTCATCTAGTCCAACCCTCTGCAACGCAGGAATATCTGCTAAAGTATCCATGACAGATGGCCACCCAACCTCTGCTTAAAAACCTCCAATGAAGGAGAGTCCACCACCTTCTGAGGGAGACTGTTCCACCATCGATTAGCTCATACTGTCAGCAAGTTCTTCCTGATGTTTAGTCAGAATCTCCGTTCTTGTAACTTAAAGCCACTGGTTCCAGTCCTATCCTCCAGAGTAGGAGAAAACAAGCTTGCTGCATCTTCCATATGACAGCCCTTCAGATATTTGAAGGTGGCTATCAAGTCTCCTCTCAGTCTCCTCTTTTCCAGGCTAAACATATCCATCTCCTTGTAAGGCTTAGTTTCTAGACCCTTGATCATCTTGTTCACCCTCCTCTGCATACATTCCAGCTTGTCAACATCTTTCCTAAATTGTGGTGCCCAATCTGACCAACACAGAATAGAGCAGGACTATTACTTCCCTTTATCAGGACACTACTGTTGATGCAGCCTAGAACAGCATTAGCTTTTTTCTTTTGCTGCTGCATCACACTGTTGACTCTTGTTAAGCTTGTTGGTCCACTAAGACCCCTAGATCCTTTTCACATGTACTGCTAATAAGCAAGGTTCTCCAGATGTTGTTGAACTTCAATTTCCATCAGCCTCGACAGTCAGGATGGTGGGAATTGTAGTCCCATGACAACTGGAGGGCCACAGGTTCCCTATCCCTATCCTATAATTTGCCGTGTCTCTGTTTCAGTGTGGTTTTGTAAGCCGGTTCAGGCCTCTCAGTTACAGAGGGGAGAGGGAACTGAGGTAATTTTTTGTATAAAGAAAGAAAACAACATCAAGTTCACACCTTAAAAAAAATTCGGGTAGGGGATTTGGATGTTCAAAATAGCACCCCTTAGCTGTTCTCTTCCATTTATAAGCTCAGAAAAATAGTTATACACAATTTCCTGCCTGTTTGCTGGTGCTTGGGAAGCACTGCCTCCCTCTGAGCACTGGAAAGAAAGGAAGAGATGGGCTGGAACTACCAGGGTTAGGGAATCTGGCTGGCCTCAGGAGTGTTCGAAGTCACCTCAAAGCCATTCAGAGAGTAGCAACCTGGTGGGGTCACCTGGACTGTGACAGGGACAAGAACCAGTTTTCCTTTAAGCAAGGTTGATTGTCAGTTCTGTTTTGCTTCTGGAGCAGCTTAGTCCTCCTCCCCTACTGGAAAGCAAAAGCAGAAAACACATATTTCTTCCTCTGGTACCCAGGCCTCTATCTGCCTCCCTGAACTCTCTGTTTTTTCTCCCCATCCACTCTGTTGAGATGAAGATTATGAACTCTCCAACATACCAGGGGCTGGGCTCTCTCCCATTTTTCTTTTTGCTCTTCTTAATCTGTTAATGTAAAGCACCTTGTACATTTATGGTGCATTATGATGATGATAATAGCCTGCTTTTCGTTTAACTCATGACATTTCCTTGAGCCAGCCGGATTTTATTGCCAGACATTTTTCTTGGGTGTTTAGGCAGCATCTCGGGATCAGGGATATTGATCGCTGCTGTTCACTGCTTGCGTCGTGTTAATTAACCACTCTGGGAGCCTTTTTGGCTGAAGAGCTGGGTTAATAGGCTTTTAATAAATAAAAAAATAAACTCATTATGGTGAAATGAACAAAAGCACCATGACTTACCAGGAGGATTCTGTTTCAGCGCAGGAGGTTTTGAACAGAACACCCATTTTTCCAAGGCGCTTCCATGGAAGATTCTCCAACTACCAATCTCCTCACCTTGCCTTCACCAGGGTTGACCCAGCTATATTACCCCAATCCTACACCATTTGCTTCAGCTGACTAAATTTTTTCTGGTTTAATTCAAAGTGTAAGTTTTGCATTTAAAGCCCTAAACCACTGGGATCCAGATTACCTCAGGGACTCTCCTAAAGGACTTCCTGCAAGGTACCATTGACATCTGAGGCTTGGCTTCTGACCCCACCTTTGTGTGAGTTCAGATGGGCAGGTATCCCATGATAGGGCCTTTTTAGCGGTGGTGCCAAGAATGGTGGATTCCCTGCCTTCCTCTTGGAGGTCTATTGAGCCTCTTCTCTCTCTTACTTAGCCTTTTAGATGATAGTCTGGAAACGGTTTTGCTTTTGGCAAGCTTTTGCTTCTTGAGTTTTTTTGCAATTTGATGCAGCTGGATTTTTAAGCTGGTGTTTTGGACTTGCTTTTCTTGATTGCTCTTTTAAACTGTTTTGTTTGTTTGCATGATGATTGTTATTTATCATATTTAGTTTTATTGCTGTCTTGTAAGCCACTTTGTGTCTCCAGGGATAGAAAAGCAGGGTGAAAATAATAAAACAAACCACAGAGGCAAACTAGGTGAAGCTTAGGGGTGTCAAAACGTTTGGGGTTGTCTGCTCAGCCATTTGAAAGAAAGGAAGAAAAAGGAAGAAAGAGATTGCCTACTATTTTGGAGAAGATGCACAGAGACAGTTGAATGAGATCCACTGCATTACTAGACTCCCTCTGGAGAGTCTTCCAATTGCCATCTGTTGCATAGACGTACTTGTATGATGGAAGGGTGTGAAGAAATGTCTAACATTCAAAATGAAACCAACTGAAGGGTATCATGCTCCATTCAGTCTGTTATACTGCTGAGCATATCATAAGATACAAGTGGGAGGGGTTTTAATTTGCCTAGGAAAAATTCTGGCTTCATTGATGTGCTCTTGGTGGAACTAGTTGGCTTAAAGCCTGACCCACAACAGAATCAATGAAACCGATTCCACATTTCACAGCAACAATATATCAAAGGCAAAGGCATTTGCCTCACTGAATTCTTCTCCCCTTGATTCCGAGGAGGAGAAATGTCCGCTGGCAGCCAGAGCCTTAAGGAACTCAGATGCCTGGATCCATCTCAGGCACACAGGACTCAGCTTTGTCTGGATTTTCCTATTTCCAGAAGCAAAATCTCTCTTCTGCTTTTGTCTGAAGTCTCCTGCAGAGCACCCCATTTCTTTCCTGTCTCTTTCAAAGCAGCAGCTAACTCTGCTCACTCAGTAGGAACTGGATTGGGGCCAGCTGGAGAGGCGAACAGAACATGGTTCAGATAAAAAAATCTGCCCATCAGGTTTCACCTGCATACCAGAAGCTCAGTTTGACAAAACATGGTTACCTCTCAGCAGGACACCATTGCATTAATGGACCACCAGTGTGTATTTCTTAGTAAATTAGCAGGATGGTTTTAGCCAATTAACCTATCCATTACTCTATGAATGTGAATTACTCTATGAAACCTCAGAATTACTGCAAGGGTTCTTTCCACAACCTGCGAAAAGGAGGAATGAGTTTTCCTTTCCATTGCCAGAGCCAGCCTGACTACATGAGCAACCCAAGCAGTATCTTGGGGTGACAATACTTTTAGGGGCTCAATTACCCTGGTGCATCTGCACTTTCGTCGGAAGTAACCCTGGGAGCTATCTTAGGATGGGCTTTGTAGTAGGAGGCGCTAGCTCAGCCCATCTCAACTTTCGGCCCTCAGATGTTGTTGGACTTCTACAACAACATCTGGGGACTGAAGACTGAGAAAGGCCGTGCTGGCCTGATGGCAACTGACAAGGCTATGAGCGAGAGCAAAGGAGAGGCAAGCCACAGGTGTGGCTTCATTCATGTGTTCTTGGTGGAACAGGAGTGTGGCTAATGTTTCATTGTGTGAGGGGTGGTGGTGGTCCCTGCTCCCTTGAAAGAGGCTGCGGTGCGACCACTCTGAAATAAACTGTCCCTGGAACTCTTGGACTGGAGCAACTACCAACCAGTCACAAAGACCCCCTTCTTGGGGAAGGTGTTGAGGAGAGATGTGGTGGGGCAGCTGCAAGAATTCTTGGATGGACTCTGATTATTTAGATCTCTTTCCACCTGGGTTCAAGCCTGGCTATGGGACTGAGTTGTCCTCAGTCACCTGTGGGAAGATCTTCACAGAGAACAGGACAAGGGGGAGTGTGACTTTGCTCTTGCTTCTTGATATCTTTGTGGCTTTCCATACCATATAGACCAGGCTTCCTCAACCTCGGCCCTCCAGATGTTTTGAGACTACAATTCCCATCATCCCTGACCACTGGTCCTGCTAGCTAGGGATCATGGGAATTGTAGGCCAAAAACACCTGGAGGGCCGAGGTTGAGGAAGCCTGATATAGACCATGTCTCCAGGAGAGGCCATATAGGTGCAGGACTGGTGCCTCCACGCAGTGGTGCTCCCTGCCTGCAGAAGCATCCCAGGTGTGGAACTTGACTCAAGGGATGCTCTTAACAGTGGAAGACTATTGTCCCAGCTGTTTCCATCTTGACTGTGGTTGCTGCATGGCTGGAAGGGGAAACCATGCATTAGTGGGGTGTAGTGGTTAAGAGTGTTTGGCTAGTTCTGGGAAGCCTCAGGTTCAAACCACACCAAGCCATGAATCTCATAGCCTACCTCTCAAGGTTATTCTGAGGATAAAACAGAGGGGGAGAAGAAGAACCCAGTGTACCATTTGCGCTATTCAGAGGGTTATAAATAAATACTGCAAACAGACTTCCTTTACCTGCTTGTGGTTCTGGAACAGCATTGAGATGCCTGTCCCCTTGCTGATTCCCACAGAGTCCCTTTTTGCACAAGAGTTGCTTTGTCTTCAATATTTGCCAATAGCTGGAGAAACCAAGCAACCGCACCCCGCAGGAAATGTGAAGGGCGATGGCACAAGCCTCCCGGCACGTGAGCACAGCTTCTCGGCATCTCCTTTCGACTGCTGCGGAGGCTCCTGGGTCAGGGGGGTCCCTCTGCTATCTGTCTCCTTGATCAATAGAGACGGATGTGTGACAGGTACAGCTGACACGTTACTGTCGTGATTGAGCTGGGATTCTTCAAACAGCGCTGAACTGTGACACAAATTATACTTTTATGAGGCCTATTAGGCCATCTGGATGGATTTTAAAAAGCCTTAATTGAGATGGAGCAGGGGCTGCTTAAAGCAAAGAGGAATCTTGGTAGCATCAGCTCATTTATTATTGCCCTCAGCTCAACTATTCATGTTAAGTAATTGGAAAGAGCCGGGGGGGGGGAGAGGGGGCACATGATGCCTTTCCACCAGCTGGGGAGTGGGAATGAAGAAAGAAGCCAAAGCACACCTGCCTGACATACATTTGCTGGTTTCTTTTCATCCAAAATCACATCGGTGGGTAAAAAGGAATGGTCTCCATGCGTCCTGCACCCCTTCAGCTTAAATCGCTGGTTCACTTCTGTACTTTCTCGGAGACAGCAATGTGTTGATTAGAGGGATAGGAACAGCAAGGGAACTGCTCTGTTTATTAACTATATTTGCATCCTAGGAGCTCAAGCCAGTGTACATAGAATCATAGAACAGTGGAGTTGGAAGGGACCACAAGTGTAATCTAGTCCCACCAGCTGCAATGCAGCAATCTTTTGCCCGACATGGGTCTCAAACTCGCAGCCCTGAGATTCAGAGCCTCATGCTTACCGACTGAGCTATCCACAGGGATATAGTTCTCCCCTCCTTCCATTTCATCTTCACAATAACCCTGTGAGGTAGGTTAGGAGAAAGCTTCCAAAATGTTTGGACCCGGTGGTACATGGTTGATGGAGGACTCTGGGTGAGAGGCGAGGAAATGTCAGCATGCCAGGTTGAGAGGCTGGGAGGAGAAATGAAATATTCCAGTTGGGAGCTAGGAGGGGCTACTACCTTCTATGGATGGCAAGGGATAAGAATTACCCTTCAGAGAGGACTCCACATTCTATTTCTTTCCTTTTTTGTAGCTATTTTATTACCGTAGTATGAAAAACTTTAATAAAAATCTTACTACCGACAAAACTTTTGGACCCAGGTAGGTAGGTAGGTAGGATGGGACGCGGGTGGCGCTGTGGGTTAAACCACAGAACCTAGGACTTGCCGATCAGAAGGTCGGTGGTTCGAATCCCCGTGACGGGGTGAGCTCCTGTTGCTCAGTCCCTGCTCCTGCTAACCTAGCAGTTTGAAAGTACGTCAAAGTGCAAGTAGATAAATAGGTACCGCTCTGGCGGGAAGGTAAATGGCGTTTCCATGCGCTGCTCTGGTTTGCCAGAAGTGGCTTAGTCATGCTGGCCACATGACCCGGAAGTTGTACACCGGCTCCCTCGGCCAATAAAGCAATATGAGTGCCGCAACCCCAGAGTCGGTCACGACTGGACCTAATGGTCAGGGGTCCCTTTACCTTTACCTTTACCTTTACCTTAGGTAGGATCTAGCAGAACAGAATTATACAAATGTCTAGAACTGGGATGATGTGTGGCCCTCTAGCTGTTGTTGTTAGACTCCAGCCAGCATGGCCAATGGTCAGGGATGGGTATTGTGGTCCACCAATATCTGCAGGTCACCATGTTGACTATCCCACCTCTCGAAGGAGATCCATTAATTCTCATAGGTTGATGAGTTCATGCCCATCCACTGCTATGGGTCTCTTTAGAGCTTTGATGGTCCTGAAATATATTTTCCCTGCTGAAGTTTGCATTAGGCTGAATCATCTCCCAGTTGTGGCATTGACAAGCCCTCCTACCCACATAAGAAACTACACCTCCCTCCCTTCTACCTCTCCGAGAAAGAGAAGAGTTGGCACAGAGAGATGCTGTTGCGTTCTTCAATCACCCTCGCATATGTCATCCATGAAGCTAGAGAGGGTTGCATCAGAAGAGACGGCTTCTAGCAACAGGTGCCTCCTCCTGCATATTGCTTAGTGAAAGGCATGCACCATTATGGACTATTTATCTCCTAGGAAGCAGAAGCAAGCACACTGTTTTTCTTTATATGGATGAGTAAAATGTTGGAAGTGAAACAAAGAAATATGAAAACAGACTCCTAGCAATTGCAGAGCACTTTGCACATGGTAGAATGCTACACAATTAATCATAAACCTATATCATGGAAGTGGCCTTAATTCCTAATTGGAATATTCCCCCCCCCCCAGCGGTGTTAGTTGTGTCAGTTATGTTGTCTGTATTATTATCAACAATCATTTTATGAAAGGAGAATGTTAATAACATAATTATCACTGCCTGCACTTTCTGTATTTCATTTCTTTCTTGACCTCACAGTCAACAACCTCCCCACCCCACCCCTTGTAACTCAAAATAATACTTCATGCATCTGATGAAGTGAACCCTAGTCCTCAAATGCTAATGTTATAATCAGTTTGTTAACCTTTAATGTGCCACAAGACTCTTTGCCTTTTTTACTGGAATGAATGTGATGGATTTCAGCTGCTCAAGCACGCAGAGTCTCTCAGCTGGAAGAAGCACCTTCGCTCAGAAAATTAAAGTATGCATTTCAGCAAAATGATAAAGCAAGCATGGGAGCTGAAAAAGACAATTGGAACCTAAATGGATTCCTGTTTTACTTGAGCATTGTCAAGCCAGAACACAGGCAGGAGGGAGGAGGTGTCTCTGTAGGCAGCAGCTGGGTAATACCAAAGAGAAATCACTAGAAGAGGAGATCTAAGCTATCCTCTAGTTCAGCCTTCCCCAATTTGATACCCTCCAGCTGTTTTGGACAGCAGTGACATAAGCCTTAGCTAACACATTCATGATGTATGGGGCTGATGGGAATTGTAGTCTGAAACATATTGGAGGCACCAGGCTGGGACAAAACTGTGTTTGCCTTCAAGCACAGACCTGTACTTCTTCCAGGGATAATAACCTAGAAAGCTCCTTGCAAGGGACTAGCATGAGAGGCCAAGCAGGGAGAAAGTGGCCTTGGCAGACTGTCATCTGCTCTCATGGAAAGTCTGGCTGAGGCTGCTCCACATTATGAGGCGGGGCAGGGCTCCCATGTGCACTTCCTTAAAGGGACTTCCTTCCAAGTAAACAGATTGGGCTCCATGGCTCATTAAAATCACTGTTCTCACTGATTAAGTTACCCCCATCCAACACTATTTCTGTCCTTGCAAAATTCCAAGTGTGCCTTAGAATAGCTGCTTCTCCAGAAGTTAAGGTCTATGTTGTCAAGATCACTGAAGACAAATGAGTTAACCTTTGACAACAACCGTTCACAAGTTCACTTCCCATGTGACCTTTACGTAGATGTAATGTTATACAGTGGTACCTCAGGTTACAGATGCTTCAGGTTACAGACGTTTCAGGTTACAGACTCTGCTAACCCAGAAATAGTACCTCGGGTTAAGAACTTTGCTTCAGGATGAGAACAGAAATCACGTGGCGGTAGCGTGGCGGCAGCAGGGGGCTCCATTAGCTAAAGTGGTGTCTCAGGTTAACAACAGTTTCAGGTTAAGAACGGACCTCCAGAACGAATTAAGTTCTTAACCCAAGGTACCACTGTATTACTAAACAGATATAGAACAGGAAAGCTTCAGATATAGGGTGTCCCTACATCTGAGGCAGTGTGTGTGTGTGTGTGTGTGTGTGTGTGTGTGTGTGTGTGTGTGTTGGACTAACTGATCCCTCTCTGGGCCCCTCTGAATCCTACATTTTGGTCCTTTATCATTGTTCTTCAGAAGAATGAAGGGAGACCACCTTTTTATTATCCTGATTGCATTTTTAAAATGTTTTTTTTTTTTTTTTAAAGTGGTAATTGGACAACTATTCAGCATCAAGTGATATTGGGCACCTGTCCTTTCCCTCCATTCTCCTGCCCAGTCACTAGAATATGATGCTTTATGATGCTGTCATCTGAGGGCTCCACAAAGACATTGCCAAGCTAGACTGCAACTGTTAGAAGCACAGCCCTGCTCAAACACAGGAGAATGGCAGGCAACCAAAGGAATCTGACATAAAGCCAGGGCATGGCAATCTAAAAAAACCCCAAACAAACCCATTACTGGAATCTGTTCATGGTATGGAATATTGCTTGGCACTCCAGCTCTTATGAGGAACTTCTACCTAAACATTTTAGAGAGCAGAACTGATACCATGCAACGAAAACAATGCCAAGACATGCTTATCCATCTTCCTGTGTTTATCTGCTTATGCCCCTGAACCAAGTGTGAGAAATCTGCATAGATGACATTTTTATAGATCGTGATATTTACCTGTAATATGAGAGGGCTCTAGTGTGAAAAATGGTATTTCTGTGTGCTTAGATGGAAGGCTTTATAGAGCAAGGAAGCTATATTGGGCACAGAGACAGGGAGGTCTATGCAACACTTAGCATTTGCACTGTACATTACAAGGGTTGAAGGTGTTTCATGTTTAATACCTTGGTAATCCTAAAAACAATCCTGTAAAGTATACCTGGATTATTATGTTAGGTGGCTATAAGGTAAGGCTGAAGTGAGGTTGAAACCAAGTAAGGCTGAAGTGAGGTTGAAACCATCTGGGTTCCTCAGATGTCATGATACTACAACTCCCATCATCCCTAGCCAGTGGCCATCTTGGCTGGGAGTGATGGAAGTTGGAATCCAACAGTACCGAGTGTGGGTGGGTGTTACAAGCCCCTCATTCATGAATTAAACCATGAACTTCTGGACTCACATCCCACACATTTAACAAATATGCTACACAACAGTAAGTAGCCAGATGGTTGCCCCAACATCATATGGCAAGAGGCAAGAAACTATTGAAATTAGTGACTGACAGTTGGCATGCTGGTGTTGTTGTTTATTAACTAAATTTCTTAATTTTTATTATTATATGTTTTATCCTTACATCAGCTGCATTTCATACCCAACTGGGTTAAAAACCAAGGTTCACTAAATAAAATAGAAGACTGAGCATCAAAACTGACTGATTCCAGACACTCTAAGTTAAATGGAATTGCCATATTCATAGCTCTGAGTGATAGATGACACAAGGAAATTAAGATGGGAAAGCTCTGAATTTTCTGGCCACAGATACATAAAGGACAGTAATGAACACCATGAATGCCATCTTCCTCGAAAACATCAGTTTAGGTTACACTTTGACTGAATTCAGATGCAGTAACAAATCATGCTTACAAAGATGAGCATATGCAAGCTCCAGGGATGGCCCCAGAGAAACTAGTTTGGGGGAGCAAAGAGGTGGCTTAGCCCATTATCAGAAGAGCAATGATTTAATCAATACTTAATAGGACTTAATAGGGACCCGGGTGGCGCTGTGGGTTAAACCACAGAGCCTAGGACTTGCCGATCGGAAGGTTGGCGGTTTGAATCCACGTGATGGGGTGAGCTCCCATTTCTCGGTCCCTGCTCCTGCCAACCTAGCAGTTCGAAAGCACATCAAAGTGCAAGTAGATAAATAGGTACCGCTAAGGCGGGAAGGTAAATGGCGTTTCCATGTGCTGCTCTGGTTCACCAGAAGCGGCTTAGTCATGCTGGCCACATGACCCGGAAGCTGTACACCGGCTCCCTCGGCCAATAAAGCGAGATGAGCGCCGCAACCCCAGAGTCAGCCACGACTGGACCTAATGGTCAGGGGTCCCTTTACCTTTTATAGGACCTTAATATACTGTGGCTAGGAGCAAAAGGGGTAGCAGGAAATGTTTTTGGGGAAGCGGCCAATACTTCTCTCATATGTAAAATTATATACATATAATTTTATTAAGTTCTCTGTTTTACAATTTAAAATACTCATTTTACATCCTTAAAATATCAATGACTTCCCTCCTCTTTCCATGGTTCATTTTACATATCATAAATCCCTGCATATTTTACAAAAAACTATACCATTCAGTATTCCATTACAGCATCCATCAAAACTTTTTTACACTGTTGAATTTATCTTAACGCTGCCAGCATTTTCAGCTGTACTACTTCTCATCACCTCATAAAGTCATCCCTGCTCATTTGTTCTCCCATTCCTGCCCCCCTTTTCCATGTAAGAGTGGAAGAGATTAGTAGATTCCACTTCTAGTTAGCAGGAGAGTGTGATTTGCTGTTGTGTCCTTGTGTTAACAGAAGAAGAACTCTGCTGGATCAGACTGAGGCCTATGTAGTCCAGAAGGCTGTTCTTCAGTAGACAATCCGATGTCCCCAGGAAGGACATGAGAGTAACAGCTCTCTCCATCTGTTGTTCCTCTGTGACTGCTCTTCAGAGTCACACTACTTCTGAAGCTTGAGGCTGTATGAAGTAGTCTAAGTCCCCTTTGAAAACCACAGCTGTTAGTTATCACCCCCATCTTATGGAACTGAATTTGATGGATTCAGTTATGCCTTGTGTGAAATATTTTCTTTGGTCTGCCCTGAATCACTTCCAGTCATTGGATGATCCTGAGCACTAGCATTATGAAATAAGAAGAAACCTTGGTTTGCTCAAACTGTAGCTTGCCCACAAACCAGGATCCCAAACCATGTTTTGATCCTAGTTTGGAATCTTCTTTCCCCCTTATTAATTAATTTATCTGAATATATATAAACAGTCAACTCATAAAAAGTGTATTGGCAGTGTACAATGGAATACATAACAAATGACCAACACAATAAAATCCCTCTCTTCATTTTTCTGCGGACAGACAACGGTTCAAGCAGAGTAGACTTTGCTTACTGGGATGCAAATTTGTGTTGTGGTATCATAAGCTAGAAGCAGAAACTTCTGATCTCCCCTCCTTCCCTTTGCATGCAGAGGAACGGGAAAAGGGAGCACGTGAGCCTTTGGCTTGCATATAATTGTCCTCGTAATGACAGACCATGGCTTGTCATTATGTCTGAATTGAGCCAATATTGGGCAAGACAAAGGCACACAGTTAACAGAGCAAAACTGAATGACTTGAGAGATGCTTGAGGGAGTGCATAGTGCTGATGCTGTTCTAGTCCATGGCCACGGCCAAAGTCCTGCAGCTGGAGCATTTCGAGGCATATTATAAAACACGGCTTTGTCCTTGGTAATTCCATTTGTTGCCGTTCTTTACTCCAGGCCCCTAGAGCCCAGCTGCAGAAACTTAGTGGCTGAGCAAGGCTGCTTTTGGAAATGCACAAGTATCAGTTTGGTTTCTTCCTTAAATAATTGTTTTAATTAGTATTTGCTTTGATATAGGTGATTAGCAGGGGGCTTCTGGCAGTGCAACTTGGGCACTTTCACAGTGGGCAGGCAGATGTGAGCCTGCCACATCTTCCATAGCACTTAAGCGTTTTAATGTCACCCTCCTAATAGCTACCAGTCAGTCTTCATTAGGCAACTGAGGCTCTTCTAATTATGCCTATGGCTGAACCCACTGCACTTGGTAACGGAAGAGGCTTTCTGATGGCCTTGAACATTTCAGCAGGATCAAGTTTGAGAACACAACCATGATATTTACTTGACAGAATAACACTGCTGTCTTCTTGTTAATTATCTCCACTGTCTCATTACCAGGGATAATTGAAGAAGAGCCATGCCTTGTCTGTTTCACAGAGGAAGGGGCAGGTGAAAGAGTGGAGTAGAAACTTACCTGTCATTTTTGTCAAGGTGGCAACTACAGTTCATCATCTTGGAGTCAGACCAGCTTCTGGGTAACTTTCACTGAGATTTGGCAGGAGTAAAATTGGAGAGGGAGGGTAGCCGTAGCAAAACTGGTATGTGGTGTTATGTTTCCTGGTGTGTGTGTTTTTTTTTTATAAAATGTACATGCCCCAGATAATTCATTGTTAATGAGTGGTATAAAAATGCTGCCAAATATCATAAATAGCAAATATGTTCCGCTTCAAAAAAAGACAAAGTGACATTCTTTGAAGATAAAACATGGGATGGTGAGGATCAAAGTAATAAGTCTCATAACAACATAAACATTAATCAAATTTGCAGTGCAATCCTACATATGTCTACTCAGAAGTAAGTTCCATTGAGTTAAATGAGGCTCACTTTCAAGTAAGTGGGTATTTGATTGCATCCTTAGTCTAAGGTCCAACTCACACACTAATTTAGCAGCACAGCCTCTTTCCCTCAAGGCTAAGTCCCAGACTGCTGCAGCACCAACCGTAAGGAGGGAAAATGTAGGCCAGCCAAACTACATGTTTCTTCTCCCGGGAGGTGCTGATGTGAAGAGTCATTCCATTTGAATGGCACAAGTATTTCTTTTTCCTAAAGTAACCTGAGAGGCAGAGGAACCAGAGACCAAATTGCAAACATGCGCTGGATTATGGAGAAAGCTAGAGAGTTCCAGAAAGACATCTACTTCTGCTTCATTGACTATGCAAAAGCCTTTGACTATGTCGACCACAGCAAACTATGGCAAGTTCTTAAAGAAATGGGAGTGCCTGATCACCTCATCTGTCTCCTGAGAAATCTCTATGTGGGACAAGAAGCTACAGTTAGAACTGGATATGGAACAACTGATTGGTTCAAAATTGGGAAAGGAGTACGACAAGGCTGTATTTTGTCTCCCTGCTTATTTAACTTATATGCAGAATTCATCATGCGAAAGGCTGGGCTGGATGAATCCCTAGCCGGAATTAAGATTGCTGGAAGAAATATCAACAACCTCAGATATGCAGATGACACAACCTTGATGGCAGAAAGTGAGGAGGAATTAAAAAACCTTTTATTGAGGGTGAAAGAGGAGAGCGCAAAATATGGTCTGAAGCTCAACATCAGAAAAACGAAGATCATGGCCACTGGTCCCATCACCTCCTGGCAAATAGAAGGGGAAGAAATGAAGGCAGTGAGAGATTTTACTTTCTTGGGCTCCATGATCACTGCAGATGGTGACAGCAGCCACGAAATTAAGAGACTCCTGCTTCTTGGGAGGAAAGCAATGACAAACCTAGACAGCATCTTAAAAAGTAGAGACATCACCTTGCCAACAAAGGTCCGTATAGTAAAAGCTATGGTTTTCCCAGTAGTGATGTATGGAAGTGAGAGCTGGACCATAAAGAAGGCTGATCGCCGAAGAATTTATGCTTTTGAATTATGGTGCTGGAGGAGACTCTTGAGAGTCCCATGGACTGCAAGAAGATCAAACCTATCCATTCTTAAGGAAATCAGCCCTGAGTGCTCACTGGAAGGACAGATCGTGAAGCTGAGGCTCCAATACTTTGGCCACCTCATGAGAAGAGAAGACTCCCTGGAAAAGACCCTGATGTTGGGAAAGATCAAGGAGAAGGGGACGACAGAGGATGAGATGGTTGGATAGTGTCTTCGAAGCTACCAGCATGAGTTTGACCAAACTGCGGGAGGCAGTGGAAGACAGAAGTGCCTGGCGTGCTCTGGTCCATGGGGTCACGAAGAGTCGGACACGACTAAACGACTAAACAACAACAACCTGAGCAAGATGGGATCAGACAGTGTGGAAGAGATTTCTACAACACTTTGGCGACATTTGTGTTAAGCTTACATTTCTCAAGTTAGTCACGTTCATTTATTTCAGTGGATCTACTCTGAGTAGGACTAGCATTGGAGACAATCCTACATGTCTCTCAGCCATCATGTCTCTCAGGTGATTTCCTGGCAGTAGCAAAATAATCCTCAAATTAGGGAAGTAACTTTTATTTTGGATCCGTCGTGTCCTTAATTCCCTGGCAGAATCATTATAGCCATTTCAGCACCATGGTCAGTAGATCGTCTTCTGCCTATTTATGTTTTCCCTACTGTTTGGCAACCTAACAAAAGACACACATTGTGCTTTAGCCCATTGGAGCAAGAGGTAAATGCTATATTTACCTTCAGAAAGCTAAGTGGTAGCAAGGAGGTTATTTGTTAGTTACAAAACAATGGAAGGGGGTGCACCCCTGGTGATCTGTGCCAAAACAGGGTGCAGGCAGCAATTGCCCCAGGGTAAAACTAACAATCAATTTTAGACATATGGATCTATCTGAATTTTAAATAACTTTCATGGTACAAAAGAGTTTGACACTGCAATGTTCTTGAGGTCTGCAAACTGCTCCAGGGGGTTTGCACGTTTTGCTCAACTACTTCCCGTGTGAAAAACAAAACAACAGGAAAGCAAATAAAATCTCTTGGGAGAAGGTGCAGAAATGGAAGTAAGCGTCTGGGCCCCAATGTCCATTGGGACTGATAGAACAGCCTTCCCATACCTGGTGCCATCCAGGTGTTTTGGACTGCAACTCCCCATCAGCAGCAAGCAGGGCCAATGATCAAGGGATGGGATGGGAACTGTGGTCCAAAAACATCACGAGGCACCAAGCTGGGGTAAAGCTGCTCTAGGACAAGATGACTGCCTGAAGTTCCACTGCTTTCTAATAAAACCCGCAGCACATTCCAGCCTGTGGTTACTCCATCACCATGTTCTCCTGTGATTAGTGGGGCATACTTTCAAGTAAATGTGAATAAAGATGGCAGCATTAGTCACAACTTCAGCTGGACTGGGGCCCCTCTGGCTTCAAGTTGCATGCAGCACAAGCTTTCTATAGAAGTGGAGCTCTAAGCAGTATAATAAAAAAAGATGAGAAAACTTGCTGGAGTAGGTGGAAGGACAGAGGTTGGTTTCAGAAACCATACATCAAAGCACTTTGGAGCCCATTAAAACCTCTCTGGGAGGAGAGAGGAAAAAAGTCTGCTGAAATGTCTGGTCAGCAGCCAGAGAATGCTGTGCTGATAACAGGCTCTTGCTTATCCCCAGCTCCGTCTTAAGTCTGACACAAAAATAAATAATCTGCAAATTAAAGTTCGCTTCTGAAACAGCAGCTTTGCCCAGTGCTCTGCTCTGAAGGATAGATTAGAGCTGATCTGTGATCAGAGCCAACCTGTGATCCTATCAGGGTATTACTGTATTATTGAACTGGGAATTGAGCAACCTATTTTAATAGCTATGATCTTATCAGGACCTAGCTTTAAAATTACAGGAAAAAGACCACACTCCATTTTCTACAAGGGAGCAGAGAAATCACACCGAATTCCTGAGGGTGAAAATGTTTTACTCTCTGCCTCCAACTAGCAACGTGGGGAGAGCTTTGCAAACAGCCCAAAAAAGATTTGGTTGTATAAAATAACCTGAAGTGTAGTCTTTGGCAGCAGGTGTGACAAAGGCATGGTATCTTAACCATGGAGTAAGACGTGCGCTTCACTAACTTTCTGTTTGAGGACCCTCCCCCATCCCACACACCCAATTTTCTTTCTCTTCATGGCCACTACTTTATGAGGACTTGGAATTTTTTTAGAAAGGGTGTACGTTTGTACAGTGGTACCTCGGGTTACAGACGCTTCAGGTTACAGACGCTTCAGGTTACAGACTCTGCTAACCCAGAAAGAGTACCTTGGGTTAAGAACTTTGCTTCAGGATGAGAACAGAAATCACGCAGCGGCAGTGGCAGGAGGCCCCATTAGCTAAAGTGGTACCTCAGGTTAAGAACAGTTTCAGGTTAAGAACAGACCTCCAGAACGAATTAAGTTCTTAACCTGAGGTACCACTGTATAAGACAAAGGTGCATAAGATGATGGACGAACGTCAGACCTTCCATTGAGGCTGAATGTTGGAAGAAGATTCAGGACAGATGAAAGAAAGTACAGCACATAGTTAAACTCCCACAAGACGTAGGAATGGCCACCAACTTGGAGGGCTTTAAAAGAGTATTAGGACATGTTCATGGAGAACAGGACTATCAATGGCTACTATCTATAATGGCTCTACTCTACCCCCTCTGAATAATAGTTGCAGGAAATACAAATGTGCAGAGTGCTGTTGCACCCATTTCCTGTTTGTGGGCTTCCCATAGATATCAGGTTGGCCACTGTGAGAACAGGATGCTAGACTGATGGACCTTTGGCGTGATCCAGTAGGGCTCCTTAGATGTTCTTAACTGTTCTCTTCTTGGTTGCCTAAAAAACCCCAGCCACCAGAAACAATTGCCTCGGCTGCTGCCTCAGCACAACAGCATAAGGATAAGCACAAGTCGTGAGTGCCCCTGCCTACCAAACTCTCTTCTTTGGGCTCTTCGCTGTGGATTTTTGCTGGCCTGGCACGTTTATAATGTTGAGCTAGGCCTGCATTGGCCACAAAAGTGTATAGCACAAGCCTAATCATGTCTACTCAGAAGTAAGTCCTATTAAAGTCAATGGGTCTTACTCCCAGGTAAGTGATGTTAGGGCTGCCATTTCACTTGTATGTTGCAGCTTAACATAAATAACGTCCATTTTAGAAAAGGGCCCAAACCCTCTTTAGGAACTAACTATGCTTGTCCAAGTTTCATGCCTTGCCACTGAAGGTATCTGATCCATTTCTTTTGCAGGATCAATCTGACAGGCATAGACTGCAGGGCAGGGTGTTGTCACGCTGGTCTCTTTCAGAAAGGCATTCCAGGAAGTGGTTATGCATTTTCTATCTACCTCTCCTCCTGCTTTCTTATTGTAAAAACTAATCAACATTGTTGCTAGGTAGAAATATGCTACTTACTCTGCTTTCATTAGCACGAAGAATGGAATCTTATTTGCACAAAGTTTCCTGATTGTCTTTCACAAGACCCTGCTCCTTGCCATCTTGTATGACAAGCACTGGTTCATGTCCTGAGGATGGGCAATATCCTTTTGTTCAGTGCTGGCACCATTTCCTCAATAAAAGTTAAACACTTTCCCAGTTGGATGTCATCTGCAAATTTGATGAGCATCCCCTTAATACCTCCATCCTAGTTGTTTATAAACCCCCAGGACAGAACCCTGCGTCACCCCACTTGTCACTTTTTCAGTATGACGAGGAACCATTATGGAGCACTCTTTGGATTCAGTCAGTCACGCAGATTAATACTACTTTTATGATACATTTTGAATGCCAAACTCATTATTTCTTAATAGACTACCTTCTTCGATTTTCAGTGTCTCTGTGGATTTTAATGGTCTGTGCATACCCCTGCTTAAACGCTTTGTTATGTAACATTTTACTAATAATCAGATACTTCAGCTTTATGAAGAAACCAGAGTTTCTTTCAAGTAAGCATAGCTTGGTGGAGGGAAAACAGAGCACCTGCGTCATCACAGCAAGCTGGTGACCGGTGGTCAGCATCAGGCCTCCAAAGTTTTTGCCTGACCTACAGCTCATTGAAGTCACAAGCCTGTACGTTGTTGGATGAGATCTGTTGGAGTCTTAGAGCAGAATTGCCTTGGCTTTCTTTTCTGACTTCCTGAATTCATTTACTCCAAACTTGCTTAAGAGATCGCTAAGAGGGACTAGAGAGAAGACAGTACTTCCATCTTCAGTGAAGATGTCCAGAAAGAAAAGGCATTTTTGCCCCGCAGTCATTCTTCCCTGAGCTATGGCCATGTTGTCGTGGCTGAGAATCCAGCTCTTGAACAGCTTTGTTGGGAGAGACACACATGCACAAGTTAGGAAGCCGACCACCACTGTGATGGTAGACCAGGGGAGTCAATGTGGTGTCCTTCCAATGTTGTCGGACTTCAATTCCCATCATCCTGGGCCATTGGCTGTGCTGACAGAGGCTGATGGGAATTGGAGTCCAGCAACTTCTGAAGGGCATGACATTAGCTTACCCCTGTGGAAGACCCACTGTGTTGTTCAAGTCACACGAAGGAGAGTCGGACAAGCGGGAAAGAGACAGTGAAGGGTGGAAACATTCCTGTCAAAGCCTCATCAGCTTTAAACTTGACATGGCCCCCTTCACCTTCTGGCACCACAGGCGGGACACCAGAGCATGAAAAACCTGGATGTCTGGTGTGCCAGGCTGTACAGATTGGGCACCATTTGCTCCAGTATGTGCTGCAGGCTAGCAACGCTAACTTGAAAGGAAAAACAAACACGAGGAAAGGGAAGTAACCAAGAACAGATGAGATGTGCTTCGACGAGGGACGCTGTGGGGAAACAAATACGTATATTTGCTGGAACGCAGCGAACATGTTTTAATGAGCCTCCCACCCAATTACCATGGCAGGGATGCCAGGCAGTGACAGCAGGGTGGAGGAAGTGGGGAGGGAGAGAGGAAGGGAGGGAGGGAGGGAGAGGCCAGTGCTCCTTCAGGGAAGGAGAGCGGGGATGGGAAAGGAAAGGAAGGGGCACGAGGCAGTAATTGGTCCGTGCTCCACAGAGGACGTTGGCTGGGAATCAAGGTTCGTGGCCCCCTTGGTGCCTGCGCTCCCCCTCCCTTTCTCAGCACAGAGCTCCCCTTGCACAGATTTCGGAGGAGAATGACATTTACATGCTGTGTGCTGAGATCCCAATTAAAGCTAGGACAGCTCACCACATGGCACGCTTTAATTAATATGCCTTTTCCTGTTGAAGAACAGCTTTGCTGACAGATTGGGACTAAGTGGAGAGAGAGCAGCTGCTCCGAGGAGGGCTGCTTCTTCCATCCGCTTCAGTCCAGGGCAGGGCAGGGCAGCGAGGCAGGTCTGCCCCCTTCCGCCGGGTGGCAGCTCCTCCTCTGTGTGGATCCGAGGAACAGCCAATGCCCATCCAGGCTGAGTCTACCGGGAGAGTAAGAGCACCCCACGCCCCACACTGGACACAAACACAAGTGCATGGCGTATGTATTCCCTGTTGTTGGGTTCCATTCATTTATCTGCATTTCTGTGGGAATAGAAGTGGGGAATTCCATCTCCCCACATCTCCTCCTCCTTGAACAGACAATGCAACACACACACACAAAGTAGCGTGGGTGGGATGGAGGAAGCTAAGCAAGCAAGGGGGAAAGACTCGATGGGGAACGAAAAAGGTGGAACAGTTATCAATCTTGCAAACCACTGGAAGATAATCACGAGTCTACTAATTCTCAGGCAGAAAAGTAGCTGAACAGAATCAATACAGGTGTTTCCTCCTTATCATTAAACAGAAAAAGTTCTCTCTCTCTTGGACTATTCGTTCTTCTGGGTGTCTCACTTCAGTTTTCTGCCTAGGATTAATAGCCTGTATGGAGCATCCATCTGAAACTTCACCTCTGAGAAAGAGGAGCCCCTTCTTAGTAGCAATTAATTTATCTGCAGGGAAACAATCCTGCATGCCTCTCGTTGTGGGTCTTCCTTCCAGAATGCTTTTTAAAGGGGCGGGGGATGCCTATCAAGGAAGGAAGCCGGATGTGGTGCCTCTAGTGTACCAACCTTTTGGGGGGACTGTGGGCACATTTTCGGACAGGAGAAACTGTAATGAGAATCACTGCTGCACACTGCAACCAAGCAACACTCCACAACCTATTCTATTGATTACGATGGAATGCTTCATTCAAGCCCGATTTCAGCATAGAAGCCTAATGTCATAGAATATCGCTCTGGTGAACTCCCTAGTTGACCAGTTTTCTGATGCACCAGGGTTTTCTGAGGCTGTGAGCCTGCAGGAGCAGAAGGTTGCACTATGCCAGTGGTGTCCAAACCAGATTTGATGAAGTGAAGGGCCGTGAGGGCCGACCAAAGTTGTTGACCTTTTTTTAAGATTGAAGTTGTTGAGCTTTTCTTAGGATCGGAGTTGTGGAGGGTTTAGGCCCCCGAAATGGACTTGCCTGCACTATGCGGATTCTGATCCAATCTCACAGAAGTGGGGAAACTTTCAGCTTGAGAGCCACATTCTCTTCTGAGGGAGCACATGTCAGAGCTGGGCAGGGCCAGAGAAATGAATGTAAATTGTACCTTTAGACAATAGGCTAGTTTCTGAACCCACCCACACCCTCTCTGTCCTCCTCCCTAGCAACCTGCCATCATGGCCAAAGACAGAAGGACTATGGACTTCAGAAGGCAGCCCCTAACGAAGGCTCAAAAATAATGACAGCCTGCCTCTTTTTTGATGAAGCAAAAATAAAAACAAAAAAGAGCAAGCAAGAGAGAGGCTATCCACCATGAACACCCAAGTCAGAAGGTCTGCATATTCCTCTGTTTGCTATTAAGATTGACATTTTACTAGTAAATAAAGAGAAAAATTCCCTACCATCATCAGTTTCTGGCCTTTGGTGAATTTTAAAAGGATGTGACAGAGAAGTGGCAAAGCAAACAGAGACAAGGGAATGTGAAAACAAAGACATGGACAAACACCTGTATTACTAGGAGGTAAAGAACCAACACACTCCAGAAGAACTCTCTTAAAAGCATTCAGCCATTGCTTTGGGGCTTTTGGGGTTGTTAGGGGAGGGATGGTACCTCTGGTGGGGGACTCCTCCAGGGGTAATTTGTCCAGTTTTGGTCCTCAACTTGCACTCAGATCTTTCCTGTGGCTCCTAGCATGCAAAAGCGGCCACACCATGGGAATGGTTTTGACTGGCAGGCTAAACCAGGTGAGGGTAGCTGATGGTGTGGGAACGTTCAGGGTGACAGGAGAGGATATATTGTTTATTAATATCCTTCCTAACTTGTGCTAGGAAGTTCCTTTACTTAGCAGAGTGCATTCGCCTTTACACAGCAGAAAATTAGTTGGAAACTCGTGTGAGTTTCTTAAGACAATAAACAATTCAACCTGGCTTATCCACATTGAAATGTGTTCTAATATTTTCCTGGTAAGACCCCTTGAATCCCTCCTAAAAGAATAAAGACACCACAGTCTTATTCATAAGCAATAAAAAAAAAAGTTTACTCACTATCACTAAACCTGGAGGCAGGCTTTAGGCTTAAAGTTACAAAACAGGTTTACCCCATAAGGGAGATGACCTGAGGGACTGCTTGGCTGGCAGCCAGCAGTTCATTCCAGGAAGTTCGCAGGACGAAAAGATGGAAAAGAGAGACAGCGGCAGAATGCCTTGGCCTTTTACCAGGTCTAGAAAGGTCACGCCCACCCACTAGCCACATGTAAGGAAGGATGCTCCAGCCCAGGAGGAACAGGAAGTTTCGACTAGCTGGACCAAACACTCCCTTGCATGTCCACTCTAGCAAAACAAGGAATGTTGTATCTGACTGCTCCCAGTGGATTAAATCCCACAGATGGGTCTCAAACCCTCAGTGAGTTAGGGACTTCCCCTGTATGCAAAGACAGGCTCTGGTAGATGGAGCGGATGAGACCAATAGTGAGTCCAACAGGCAAGAAGACAGTTTCTGCATGCGCTCTAGAGGGAAGCTTGTCAACCTGGGAAGATAGCCTTGTACATCTCCTTCTAGAAACTCCTGCAGCCAAGCTTGTGCCAAAAGCATTGTTCTGCTTTCCTTTGGACTATCTCAGAAAGGTTGAGAGGGGGAATCTGGGCAGCCCAGCACTTCCATACAGGCTGCCGAGGCTTGTGCCCCAGGGAGGTTATTTCTTTTCTTTTTTATATAAAATTTTTAATTAGTTTTCAATACAATATACATATAATACCATACCAAAGGTTTATCACAAATTATATATTATGGACTTCCTTCAGCTTATCTGCCAGTCATCCGTAGTTAAATTTTAGTTACGCATTTCCTAAATTTAATACTGCCTTTTTATATACCTTCCCATTCTTATTTTTCTTTTTTACAATACTCCTCAACCTTTCACAGAGCTTCTTGAAATCCCACAAACGTTGTTTGTTCATCACATATATTTTTCAGATACTCTACAAATTTTCCCCAGTCCTCGATGAACTTATGGTCTCGTTGATATCTAATCTTCCCAGTTAATTTGTCCAGTTCTGCATAGTCCATCATTTTCATTCTCCATTCTTCCAGGGTCGCCCAGGGAGGTTATTTCAGTATTGCTAACACGGCGGTTTGACTTCACCCCCGGAGGCACACTCCATTGTCTCTCGAGACGGATGCCAACAATTGCCTTCTTTGCATCTACACTCTTGTTCATGTTCAAAAATTTGGACTCAGTGCTGGCTTGGCCTCTGAACATCCTCTACTGGGGCTTTAAGGGGTTTCTAGCCAACCTTTTTCCAGCCATTGCGTAAGAGGGTTCTACTCTGCCTTTTTCACCATTAAGTAGTTTTCCCTTTTTGCCAGCTCTTAACCGGAGTTCTACAACAGCTTAGCATTCCCAGTTCCCTCCTCCTCTTGAGTAACCTAGATAACTGTGTGTCATTAGCAAGTTTCAGTTCTGCTAGCACCCTTCTTGCCACCCATTAAGACATTTATAGAACGTGGGCTTTGGTTTAGATCCTTAGCCCAACCTATTATAACCTTTCACGCTGAGAATTGGCCATTTATTTCGGCTTCCTATCACAACTGTTTTTAATCTACAAGAGAACCTTACCTCTAACCCTAAAGGTGGCCACATTTCCTTAAACACCTGTTTTGTGTGGGGCTTTTTTAATCAAAAGGCTTTTTGAAAGTTTAATACATTTTCTCGCCAGCCTTCTCCTTCATCCATGCTTCTTAAGATGTCTAGCAGGTGGCTGAGCCAAGAAAAGCCTTGAGTCTTCAGATGACTCCCTGAACCCAAATGATAGATCTCTCATTTCATTCCCAGCTGTGGAATCTGGGAACATCAGCAAACAGTAGGAGGGTATAGTCAGGTTTACCAAGCCAGGTTTCGTTTAAATGTTACGAGTTGTCACCTCCAGCCAATGGAAAGCTGCATGTTCTAGTGGTGCAACACAAGACACCACTGTGTTCATCAGACAGTAGTCCTCAAAATAAATAACGTTGGTCTTATGAAACCCATCCTTCCCCTTTATTGTGGAAGGAATAGATAATAGGTATGTGACTCGCTGTGCAGAGTAGACACCAAGGGAAGGGTTAGTCAATGCCAAAAGTGTAGCTCCTTGGCACTACCCTGCTCATGTGTGAGAACACAAACAAAATACATCTGCAAAAGGCTAGTGATGCAACTGAATGCAATGAGAAGCTATGGAGATGTAGAGGTGCAGATACAGTGTAAGGGGAGGGTGGTAAACCTGCAGCGTTCCAGATGTTGCTAGATTGCAATTCCCACCATCTTAGAGCATTAGCCATGTTACATGGAGCTGAAGGGAGCTGGAGTCCAACAACATCTGCACAGGACCACAGGTTGCGCTTCCCTAGCATAAGAGGTGGGCTCAGAGGTTCCCACTGCCGTTTATTTATATCCCACCCATCAAAAGGCATTTCCAGAGCAGCTGGAGGACCAACTCAGATATACCAGAGGCAAAAGTATGCAATATGACATGGTTATGTATGTGTCCTTTGTGTGCACTGCTGTCATCCCAAGCATTAGTGCTTGAATTATAAAGGAAAGTGAGCTGGCTTAATGAACTCAACACCCCCTCCCTGTTTTAGCTCCATCATGCTTTAGATTTCAAAAAAATAGTAGCTAAGGGGGACATCACAAAAGGGGTTGGGTCCCCCTGGCACCCCTTTAATTCAAGCATTACCAGACTTTAGAGGCACCAAGTCTACCCACTGACTCAACACAGTAAATTCGCTGTAATCAGTACAACTTGGGGGGAGTGGGGAAAGACGTGGTACCTACCCACTGCTCATTACTGCCTCCTAGGGCTGTTCACATTTTGTAGTCCGTCCATCCAGCGTTTGCATCTTCATCACAAATGTTGTCTGCAGCGTTGGCAGATCCTACCTGCTTTTCATACCCCAGGCAACAGGATTCAAAATTATTATGTTTTTTAAAACATTACCTAGCTCTTAAGAAAGTTTTCATGTCCCTTTTCCAGAGGAACAGAGTCCATTAAGAAAAGCTGATTAGGCTGCAGCTAGAAGATCTGATTGGTCAGGCTTCATTCACACCCCACAGCATTTGAGTTGAATATGGAGTGATCCCAAACTACAAATAACGCAGCACATCACATGGGCAGGTCTAATTGTGCACAGGAGGGGGCTTCCCATGGAATCAGCACCCTTGGTGGATGCCAATTCCGTAAGACAGACCTGTGTGTTCAACCCTACCATGTGGGTTGCACTGTTCAGACATTATTTCAGTGTGATGAAAACCAGGGAGGGAAGAAGTTAACTTATCACCAGAACCTGTGTATTTTACATAAGAGACCCACCAATATCATTTCATAATGTTCAGTATTTTTATTCTGTCTCCTGGCTTGGTAATAGCAAACATGTCAAAAATATGTTGCCTCAACCCAGATATTGGAAAACACTGGCTCATTATGAAATTTAAAATCTATGTGCAGCTCAATAATTGCAAAAACAAAACAAAAGTCCTGGCCAGTCTTCTGAGAAGAAAAAAACAAACCTGAGGCTCCAAATTCCTTTCAAGAAACGGCACCAAAAGAAATAATAGTTTTCTATTTAACACCAGGACCTTCAGCCTTGCTGTTTGGTCACCAGTGGCAGGGAAAGGCAATTAAGAACTCGTCTGGCAGGTATTCTCTGCAAGTTCTTAGGGAAGAAGGAGACTTTAGAAAAAATGTAGTCTTTTGCATGAAACACCCTGATTCACTCTCCTGCTAATGTAATGCAAGCCTTCCCAATCCACCACACCCCCATCTCACATACCCGCTTTTGTCCTGTGTGGTGAACCATTTGTGAACTCTAGGCATTAGTCTATTCCCATGTAGGCATGCGGCAAAGCTATAGATGGGAATTCCATTATCTGGCCGAGGCTCCTGTAGCTCAGAAGTGCAACTGGCACAGGGCAGATTTTAGTGCTTCATTAACACTCTGATGAGGCCTGGCAGCCAGCTGATTTGATTTAAAGTTCATTTCCATGCTGTGATTTAAGGAAACGTTTGCTTAATGTTCTCTAACAGACTCCTCTGACTGTGAGCATAAGAGCTACTTAACAATAGGCTTTATTTATTGTCATGCACTCATGGTGCTGAGAAGACACAGGAGCTAGGCTGAGGGCAGTCTCTTGCAGGTGCTGTGTAAGCATTTCTCAAAAGTATCAGGGTAAATTCACTTTCCTGCACCAGCAGGGTAACTGGCTGTTTCCTTTCTTCTCCTCCAAGATGATTTTTTTAAATAAAAAAACCCCCAAAGCTTAAAAGAATTCAGTTTCTTAGCAAAGCAGGCCTATACTGCTTGTTTCCAGAGTCAAGCAGAGAAGACCCTCTCCCACACATTTTTCCTGGGACTTTCAGGAGAAAGCTCCCCTCTTCCCCCAAAGGATGGTCAAGTGAACAGGATGGCACAAGCATGAGCCCATTATTCCAAATACATTCAACCCAAGCCCTTACCCACAAGAGAAGACAGGAGTCCAGAGAAGGGTTTGTCATATTTTAATGACGTTGATCTTTGGTGTTTCCCTCATTAGCACACTCTCCCCCTACCTTCCTGCTACAAGCTCACTGGGATGGAGAGTTACAAACGAAAAGGAAAATCACATTTTAGACTAGAAACAAAAAAATATCAGCGCCTTGATTTCTCCACTAGAAACTACATGTACAAGGTCAAGGTTTTTCACATGCAACACCTTACATCACAGACACATACCTCACGCTCTGACGCGGAGCTAACCCTCTCTTCCCACCCGCCCCACCCCGCCCCACACAGGGAAGTGCAACCTGGCCATGGCACCATGATCCCGCCAAGCCTCGCCAGGTTGAATTACTATTATTGGCACAGCAAGGGGTGCGAAGTCCTGGGCAACTTCTGTCTAAGTGCCATCTTTACTGGGGTGCGGTTCCCACCCTACCCACATGCTTTACAACTATAATGTTGCCCCACCCACAGCAGCCCCTAAGAGGGTCCTGCTTGCATACAAAGTAGATACTCTTAAAACAAAAGGCCCACACTCCCGAGAGGTTCCTGAGCATGAAGGGATGGTGAAGCCCAAGCACAGCTCTCCCCACCTCCAGTTCTGGGCTGGAAAGAAGAGTAGAACAGAGCCCTGGAGAAGACTACCTTGCCTCATCCAGTCTGCATTCTCTCAAGCCATCCAAATCTTCAATTCCTGAAGAGTTGTCTAGCACTTGCTAGCAGGGTGGCAGGGAGTAGAACTCTGGCCTGGAAGATAAATCCACTCTGGTGCAAATCCCCTCCACAGTAGCACTTAAACATACACACTCAATAAAGGTTTCAGGTCTCCAAAAGGAAGAGACTACAGTCCTTTTTTATCTGATGAGCTGGTAAGTCAAAAGAAGGGAAAGCGTTTTTTTAAAAAATAAAAAACCCAAAACAAAGAGTAACATTAAAAGCACTGCAGGGTTAGGGCAAAGCTTAATGGATTCCTGTAGCCAGTGAGCTGAGAAATTTACATAAGGCTCAGCTGAATATCAAGGTTTATTACAGCTACTGTAGAAAATGTGCAGCAAAACGAATGCGGGAAGCTAAGACACAGAATAAAACCTCTTTAAGGATCCTCCTATACAACTGATGGTCTCCCTCTCATCTCCCACCCCTATATACCAATGCCCACTGGGTTACCAGCATCTGGTCAGAGCCAAAATCTCCTACTCCTTCAGTTCCTGGTCAGCTGTGAGGTACAAGTCTCTGCTTAGCAGTACAAGAGTAGCACCAACATACAATTCACCTCTACCTGTTCCGAGATTCTCCACTGGTGCCACCATTACTGTAGAAGTTGGTATTGTCAGGAAGATGGTTATTATTACTTAGGTCACTGTACTCAACTGGTCCCTCAGTGTCCATTAAGGACTGAGCCTGCTCTGACAGGCTCTGCCCACTAGCTTCTTCTCCCTCCACCTCGTCAGAGGACGTCCGTGGGCTCGAGCCACGCTCTGTCACCTGCATGGACTCAGAAAGGGTTCGTCCTTCAAGCTCAGATAACAGCTCCTGGGAAGTGGATGGCTGAGCTGAGCTACCATCTGTTCCAATGGATTCAGTGCCAGTTTGAGAACTGCGGTGGATCCGGTGACTCACAATGATATTGTTGCCAAAACCACCCATGGATGCCATGGTGGTGCTTTGCTCTCGCTGGACCACAGCAGTCATGCCACCCTCAGCCATCAGCCTTTGGATTCGGATCAGAGCATCCTCCCCAGAAGCCCCATATTCTGGACCACCTGGAAGAGAGGAAGAGGGAGGCAGCTTAATTTTTGTTTAGAAGATTGGTATCCCTATCTTTTCATCAAAAAGGCAGCTGACAACATTATTTAAAACAGCCGCACGCACACGCACACACACACTACAATAATACAACAAGGTAAAACAGAAAATAATATTATAGCAGGAAATGTATGGATAAAATCTCACCACACTTAAATGCTGTCAAAAGCCTGAGCATATAAAAATAGCTTTCAGCCAATGCCTGAAAGGCAGAAATCTGTGGCACAAAAAGGCCATGAAATAGGCAAGGAGAGAATAGGATGATGCACACCAGTTGGGAAAGCAAGCAGCATGTATAGGATTCTACTATGTCCTAAAAAATTCTCAAATGTTTAAATTGCCTACAATTAGCCTGGTGGTTTCAAATAGCATTTGTATAATCACTGCATGTTGAGTACTCGTTTGTTGTACTCATTTCACATATCTTCCTTCAGGAATGTGTTCTTTTACGTGTTTATCAATTTGTGAGCAGTACATACCCTATTTTTTGTACTTCAGAAAAATTCAAACCCCTCTTTGCAGCAGCCACAGCACTATTCTTTTGTAATTTATATGTAGGAGTTAAAATAGACAAGCAGCAGTCACACATTTATTGCTGGGCTGCACCATTACCTTCCACAAGTGTGTGAACTGATTGTTTGACCACAAAAGCTAATGTGTCATGTCAAGAGAAGGCTAATGAAAAGCTAATTTAACTAGCTAATTATGTAAGAGCACCAGGTACTTCATGTGGTGAAACATTCAAACATCCATCCCCACACCCACAGTATGCAATGGGGTCATCCTGCAACAGTTTCATCATGTGGGGCTTCTGCTCCTCTGTTTAAGTTCTGGAACATGGCTAGGTTTTCATACAATGGGCACCTACTGGATATGACACATTTCTTCAGTGTTGTGTGCCCCACCGAGACCTCTTCAGTTCCACTGTTTGAAAGGCCAGCAGCAACCTACCCCCTCAGCCCAGCTCCACATCAAGCCTATTCTCCCAACAGTGATGGAATGTTGCACATAAGAGGTAGAAGATTGGGACCAAGGGAGTTCAAGTGTTAAAGCAACTAGTATACACTAAAGTACTATTTGACTGCCTACTGGACCACTGCTTGCTACTGTCAGCGGCAAATAACCAATTTCTTTCCTATTAACATTTCATTTGAATTTTTGCTTAAAATAGTACATGCTGCAACATTAAGTGGTTCATGAAAACATCTACTACAGAAACAAGATACCAACCACTTCCAATCCTAGCAAATCTTCCACCTAGATAATATCCAGCAATAGATTCATAGGGTTGAATCTAATGTAGTCATAGAGTAGAACCACTGAAATCATGACTAGCTTAAATTTCATTTATTTCAATGTTGCTACCTTAAGGACAGCAAAGTATGGAACCAGCATATAGCCTTCAACCAAGAAAATATTTTTTCACACTGATAATATATATATAAAATCTAATTTCAAATTCATTGGGGGGGGGGTGCGCGCGCGCTTGTAAATGAGCTCTTATTTATAGGTTCCCACATAGCATGAGACTTGTCCCAATAAATACTTGAAAACTGGCTGAACATTTTGAAGTTACCTTTCAACCACAAAAATCATTTGGCAGTCAACTAAGCTGTGGAGTGCACAACTCAACACAGGTTTAAAGTAAAGGCATCCTTTTTGAAATCAACGTTTTAAAATTGGATTAGCAGAATAATGTGCTTTGCAGTCCCAAGGCCTACACCCTCATGACCTGCATCCAAATGTGATGCAAAAAAGTGGTCCGCTGTTGGATTGCTCAACCAAAAGTGGAAATAAGAGGTATGCACATTTTTCAATTGTGTCTGCTTACTAAACAAGTCACTGCCCCCTTTCCTCTCAGACTGTGGAAAAAAGCACTGCCTATTCTTCAAGCCCTCAAAGAATCATGAATTGTGGAAAGAATGGTGCCCCAAGGAATAATTGTAGCTAGGGGGAAAAAAATGGCTCACTGGAACAGCCTGGTGGAAAGATCAGCAATTAGCTGCCTCTCCCTTATAGGCTGCTGAAAAGAAATATCCTTATTCAATGGAATGTTCTGAATTGCTCCATAGAGGGATGCAGCAGCCACAGGCTACCTGATCCTTATTAAAGATATAAATCTTTCTTCCAGCCTTCAAAGAGCCATCAGGACCAATTACAAGAGAGGAAGAAGTGGCCAAATGCTTCCTAAGCAACAGGCAAACTGAACAGAACATTGGAAAAAACAACAGCTTAAAAACTAATGTTGAATGAAAAGCAAAATAAACTAACACTTAACACACAGTTATGTACCCAATATAGCTTGGAATTATTTGCCACAGTACAAAGATACTAGAAGCACAGGTGTGCAGAGTATGGAAGCAGATTTTCTGTCAAATGTGTACTAGAAAAGCATGCAATGTACCATCAAATGCTCCTCTAAGTTCCCATAGCATTAAGCAAACAGAAAGGAGTTCAAGTAAGCTACATGAGAATGTTTTTCTCTAAGGAAAATGCTTTTTACATACTGTTTACACTACAGCTTTCCCCTGGGATGAAAACTGTTAATAAGCAATACTGACATTAGGTGCTAAAAGTAGATAATGACAAAGAATCTTAATTGGAATCAATGCTATTTAGCTTATTCATAAAGTGATCTGGGGTCAGAGATGAGCAGTAAGTTAGTCCAGTTTATGGATGACACATTATTCAGGATAGCAAAAACCCAAGAGGACTGTGAAGAGTGTTAAAAAAACCAAAACCTCTTGAAACTGGATGAATGAGCAACAAAATGCTGGATGAGGTTAAAGGCAAGTTACATACATACTGATATATATACTGAGACAAAGATAACACTTCAGTTGATATCTGAGGTAGCCAGGAAAGAGATGTTGACATTGTGGCATATAAAAACGTAAGAACCTGCTGACTGGATCAGGCCAAAGGCCCACTTAGTCCAGCATCCTGTTCTCACAGTGGCGAATGAGATATATATGGGTAGCCCACAAGCAGGACTTGAGGCAGGCCTCCTACAGCTGAGGTATAGAATAGCTATCATGGGTGGTATCTCTATGAAAAAATGGCCAAAAAACAACAACTGGGGGATTGCAGGAAAAGGAGGGACACTCCTAGAGGTGATCTTCTCTTCTTTTATACAAATATATCTTCTATCCTAAGCTGTAGAACAAAATATATACACCCAGAGCAGCCTTGGTGATAACTTGGAGAAGTTTACAGCCATGTTCTACCATGAGTTTGGCATCCCAAGTTTCTCAAAGCATTCCCCAATACACTCAGAAGAAAATATTACCCCAGTCAGCATGTGCTTAGTTTAAACATTCCAAAATTCAGAGTAGCCATGACCGTCTGCTACATGAAAAACAACAAAGTCTTGTAGCACCTTCAAGACTAAAAAAATATGATGGTATACAGTAATACATGTTAGTCATTAAGATGCTACAAGACTGTGTTGCTGCAAAGTACTAAAATGGCTACAAGACATTGGAATGCCTAAATAATTTGCTTAAGACCTTAACGTGCTACAAGACTTTTTGTTCTTTCTCCATCCTTAACATCTACATTTTGGGTGACCAAAATCCCAGTTTATGCGAATCACAGCTATAAATGTAAGCTGTATTTATTATATTTATTATATATATTGATTTTTACATAAAATTTCCACAAATCATATAACGTATTTTCTTATCTTATACAATGTTTTGGACTTCCATCAACCACATCTGAAGATTTTTCAGTAAATGTAAGCTGTATTTAAGCAAATTATATTACACAAATGAGAAAAGACGAGTAAGGAGTGGCGTGATGACAGAAGTTTATAAAATTATGCATGGCACAGAGAAGGTGAACAGCTTTTTCATTTCAAGAAGACTCCAGTCCAGTAACTAATGCAGTATTACTATAGCTAGTGGACAACAAGGAAAAGGGGAGGTGGGTCCATGTTGTTTCTCCTCTCTGAAGCTATTCATAGCAAAAAACTTCACTGCACTTACCCATCTGCTGAGAATACATCAGGAAAGGGTGACCATCTTCAAGCAAGGATGACCTTCAGGCATTCTCTCTTATTATTAGCAAATCCTATCCTTATCTCAAGGGCATTCAAGCTTTAGCTAAATCTAACATCTTTCATTGGATACTGTTGGAATGACTTGAGTGAGGTAGATACATCCATTAACTACATCCATAGACCTTCTGCTTTATGTGAACAAAACCAGCCCCAAGTACTAGAAGCCATCTAAATATTTCTTAGCACCTGACGTCTTCCCTTTGTACATCTTTGTCATATAAAATGAGGAGCTCATCCTTTTTAGAAATGTAAGTCTACCACACTTGTCAGCTATTGCTTTACTTGCAAGCCCTAGGATGTGCTGAGCCTTTCAGGCAGAACATGCCAACATGCTCTTCCTTCCTGGCTTCCTCTTCCACACAAGTCATCTGTTTTAATTCTGCGGCAAGGGCAAAATTCCAGGGGCTGGGGCTGTTGCCTAGTCCCAGAAGCAGCAGGTGCTGATTTCACAGCAGGGCTGGCTGCTTGGTAATTTATCATGTCAGGAGTGATCTGATTAATAAAGACTAGGAAATGCAGAGAAGCCGAAGCTAGCATTTTTACCAAGGGCTTCATCTTCAGCAGCATTGTTAGGCCCACAAGGCATCAGCATTTGCCCTGTTGCTCTCTTGGCCAAGCTCATTTCCCCCTCTCCCTCCCCTGAATGTATTAGCACTTCCATCTAACAAATTTCAGACAGGAAGCAGTTTTCATCATGTGCAGCAAGAACAGAGAGTCCCGCGGCACCTTTAAAGATGCACACGTTTATTGTGGCATGAGCCAACTTCAGCAAATGCAACAGGTGTTTCCCCAGATGACAAGAATTGAATTGCACATTGTAAAAAGGTGCAGCACTCTTTCCTCAGTGTAAGAGAAATGGATGCAGCCCCCTCGCCCAGCTTGTCTGGAGTTTTGGGCTGGGTTGCCATCAGTATGCCGATGACACCCAACTCTATCTGTTGATGGATGGCCATCCTGACTCGGCCCCAGACACACTGACCAGATGTTTGGAAGCTGTGGCTGGATGGTTACGTGGGAGCCGGTTGAAGTTAAATCCTTCGGAGAAAGAGGTCCTCTGGCTGGGACGGGACGATACGGGATTGAGGGGGCAACTCCCATCTCTTGCGGGGGTGCAATTAGTGCCAGCACCGTCCGTTAAGAGTTTGGGTGTAATCTTTGATACCTCCCTCTCTATGGAGGCGCAGATTACAGCTATAACAAAGGCGGCATTTTTTCATCTCCGCCAAGCTAAGCAGTTGGCCCCTTATCTCTCTCGCCCTGACCTAGCGACTGTGATCCACGTGACGGTCACCTCCAGACTGGATTATTGTAACTCGCTCTACGTGGGGCTGCCCTTGAGACTGACCCAGAAACTCCAGCGGGTGCAGAATGTCGCGGCGAGAGTCCTTATGGGGTCCTCGCTGCGAGATCACATTCATCCGGTACTGTACCAGCTGCACTGGCTCCCGGTGGAGTACAGGATCAGGTTTAAGGTGTTGGATTTAACCGTTAAAGCCCTATACGGCCTAGGACCCTCGTACCTACGGGACCGCCTCTCCTGGTATGCCTCACAGAGGAACCTACAGTCTGCAAATAAAAACATCCTGAAGGTCCCAGGCCACAGAGAGGTTAGGCTGGCCTCAAATAGAGCCAGGGCTTTCTCGGCTGCGGCTCCAATCTGGTGGAATGCTCTGTCACAAGAGACTAGGGCCCTGCAGGACTTGACATCTTTCCGCAGGGCCTGCAACACAGAGTTGTTCCACCAGGCCTTTGGTCAGGGCGCAGCCTGACTCCCTCCTCTGGCAACCTGCACAGAATTTTGCTTAACGGTTGCCATTAATTTGATTTTAATTAATTTTTATAATGAAATGTTTTTAGAATGTTTGATTATTTGATTGTTTGACTATTTGATTGTTGTTAGCCGCCCTGAGCCCGGCTTCGGCTGGGGAGGGCGGGATATAAGTAAAAAATATTATTATTATTATTATTATTATTATTATTATTATTATTATTATCTAAAGGCTGAATGTTTAGCTGAATGTCAACCATTACCCAAAGTAACAAGCAGCAGCAATAGAAGAAAGTATCTCAAGAGCTTTTCCAATGCTGTTTTGCATAGATATTCATTCCTGGACACTATCCCCTTTTCAGGCTTTATTAGTAATTTAGATGTACCATGCTTATGTATTGGTGATATGTAACAATTTTGATGCCCCACCTATAAAAAAGGCTCAATATAATCAGTTGGAACATCATGAGAACTACTATTTTATGAAAAAAATAAAAAATTGTCCAGTAGCACCTTAGAGACCAACTAAGTTTGTTCTGGGTATAAGCTACAGTATTGCTACAGGACAATTTTTAAACTTTTTAATTTATTTCGACTGCGTCAGACCAACACAGCTACCTACCTGAATCTACTACTTTATGGTGCCATGCAACTCCTGTAAATTTGTTAATCTAAGCCAATTATGCAGCTGGTTATTGGGATATTACAGAGCCAGGAGGGAGGGAGATCATATATTCAGGTGGGAAAGAGTGATTCAAATGGCTCCTGGTTATGAACATGTATTGAGTCACAGTGGAATTTCAACATAAGGAAGCAGCTCCCATGCGCTAATGAGTGCAGCTGAGCTCTGAGTCCCAAATATCTTTTTATAACGAATGAAATTATAAGCAGGTGGGTGCCATATGGTATTTAGATCACAGTTTTATAAATTTGCCTCTAATCATGATTGTATAAATAAATGAAATAGCATTGTTCCATATGGTTCATTGTTCAGGAGATATTTTTCGAATCGAGTAGTTTTTAAAGTTCTTGCTTTAAAAAGCCCTGTCTACACAAACTCATCTCCCAAGGGAACACTAATATCTGCCGTGGAATACCATGCATGTTGCAAAAGATTATGTAAAGAGCTCTAGAACACACACTCTGTCCATGCAGAATACTGGCTAGATTCGCTGGGACTCACCATTGCTTCATACAAAATTTGCAACCCAACACACCATATACCCTGCACATGCAACTTTGCATTTAGAGGAGGATTAATAAATGTGGGCAGGTGTCTTACTAGAATTGTTGCTGACCATTACTGATCTTCTCAATGAACAGCCTTCAGTAAACACCCTAGGGTTGTTTACAACAAGACAAGAAACCACCAGCATAATCAATTATTTCCCCCCAACATGACAAAGACTGGTCTTGCATCTAAAACAAGACTAATTAGCTTTCTATCTACTTAAACTAGCCCTTGGAGTCCTTTTGCTTGGTGTTATAAAAACTAATAATTTACTGCTGTTTGCATGACATTTATTTGCAAATATGAAAAAGTGGAAACAACTATATTACTCATATATACTTAAGTTCCGTTTCTCCATGGTGAAAGAACATTTACAGTCCTGTTGCATCCTTTTTCTTGTTAGTTTTTTTTAAAAAAGCAGAGTTTTGAGTGTTTAGAATTCCTCCACTGGTGATAATGGATATCCAGCAGCGACATTTTATGATACTCCTTTCATGGAGACCTGTGGGATTCTTAACTCTGATCTCTGGGCAACATAAATGATTGCTTGGGTACTTTTTGGTCTTCTTGCTTGTTTTGATCACCTTGCTATCAGACTGCCATAGCTTTTATATGGCCCACACAGAAACAATAGTTTGGAAAACTGACATCGCCAGTAGTCCATATATTATAACCCTATTAGAAAAAAGAACATTACTGTATTTGATACCAGTTTTTGGTGGTTTTTTGGTGGTTTCTTAGAAAAATAGGTGCCGGTTCTCACCATAAAGTTGTTACAGTAAGTGCCACACTTTTTAACAACAAAAAAGAGGTGCCAATACTGCATACCCTTGAGTGCCCCCTTAAAAAAAAAGGACTGCTTATTAATTGCATGTGTGTATGTGTGTGCAGGTGGGAGAGATTTTAAGAAGCAGATTCATTATTATACATGAAATTCTGTCCGGGAAGGATACTGTATAATTTCTTTAATATTACAGGGGATTTAAAAAGTTTAATTAAAGGTAGGAAGTTGAGTTCTATAGATCTTTTATACTATTTGATAAGATGATTGCAAGGTATTTAATTTTTGTGCTTCACTGCATGCATTTTACCCTTAGAAGTAAATAACTTTGATTTAGAATAATTTTATGACAAGGAACCTTTTTGTCTTTTTCATAATACCTGGGGGGGGGAAAGGTTAATAATTCTAAAATGGTTGGAACATCTTAAGTTCACTAGTTCCTAAATATACAACCCTCTTTTTCCCTGCTACCCATAAATCCTTTTTAGCAATGGGTTCTATAAGTAAAGCAAAAAGGGTGCCTAGGGGCATTCTTGACATAACCCTCTAAAATGGTGAAAATGAAGTTTGCTATGTGCCCTTAAACCTCATTCAATCTTAGAAGGGAAAATGACAGCAAATAAATGACTAAATTCAAACCAGCTGAAAAACCAACTCAGGAAAGAAAACACTGGGTGATGTGTGAGGAGGACTGGAAGAAATTTAAGAACTATTTACAAAAGTATTGTAATTTGAGTGAATGCTAAATAAGATGCTAGATCAAAATAACTGAGCACCACTAAATTTAGAAGTTTTTAAGAAAATAAGTAAGACTGTGAAATTTAGCTCCTTCTGAGAATTATAAGATTATGAAATATAGAAGGGATATAAGAACTTAAATAAGATGATAAATTGCTGACAAAATGTTATAACGATGAAAGTGGGAGCGGGAGATGTGAGGAAGTCCAAAGAAAATGTGAAAATATGTTAAGATCAATGTTATATTGCTTACTATGTTTATTTTTATTGTAAAACCTAATAAATTGCTTTTAAAAAAAAAAAAAAAACACTGGGTGATGTGAGCAGATGTAACACAGAGGGGAAAGCAGCTGCTGTCCTTTCACTTTGGTTGTTCCCACACTGGAAATCACCTTAAAGCAAAATCTACCCTTCAAACACCTGAACTGTTCTGCAATTTGCTCTAGGTGGATGTCATTCAGAGAACGGACCCACCAAGTTTTTGAAACAGCCCAAAGCCAGCCTCTCAATGAGCACAACTTAAATTAAATATATATATATATGTGTCCAGTGCAGCACAAAAAACAAAACCCTATTGCCTATACATACAGTCACCATCATGGTATCTCATTCCACAGAGAGGGACACTGGTGCGAGTCCACAATTCCAATCCATTTTGCTCAGTCTGAAAGAATGATCAGGTATTGGATACAAAATTCAGAAAGCAACTACCAGATTCCTCATTTAAAATGACTTAACTGTATTTGAAGGAGGACTAAAGTCCTGAAAATTTGATTCCAAAGCAATTGGCAACCACATTGGAGGCCTCTGTAGTTAAAGGAGGTATTTCCCAAGGATCTGGGGAAACTTTTACATCCAGAATGATTTTCCTACGTGTGTTCAACACACTCTACATGAACCTGAATAACTGCAGAAGTAAGTTCTGAAAAATGAAGAGTCACCCTGCACTGGAGACCCCCAGGAATGGACAAAGATATTTAAGGTAAAAGACCACAAACTCGTTCAAGGATGATTATCACTAGCTCATATGCCATATGACTTCTCATTGGACTCTGAAATATATTGGCTACAAATCCCAAGTCATGGAAGAAACCCTGACATCAAGATGACAAGACGCTGCACCATCTCCCTTTGCATCATTGCAAATTATTTAGGAATTTGATTTTAACATTAAGAACAATTGCTCTCATTATTAAGTCAAAGGCTTGACGACTTGCCAAGGATTGGGTATATGATCAGTTCCCCTTCACTGTTCTGCCAGTGCCCTCATATTTGTAAGTTGACAACCTCAGTATTTGGCCAGAAGTGATAAGAATAATAGCCATTATGAGCAAAATCTGTGTCCTGTTTATTTCAATGAAAGAGTTAAACGTGTGCTTAAATCTCCCCCATGGAATCAATGGGACTGAAAGTGTGGAATTGGATTGGATATTGCCTTGTACTGGAAACATTTTTAACCAGCAAGAGATCTTTGAGCCTAACATTTGTCATTTTCATTTGCCTAAACTTACATTTCTTTGATTGATGCAGGCTTCAGCAGCAACAGAGTACACAAGACAGCAATTAACTGACAGAAAAGGAAACATCTGCACTAGAGGGATTCACTTTTAATAAGTTTACTCACATTATCGTCATCCTTCCAAAGAAGGAGCAGAGACTCTCAGAAAGACAATCTCTGCAGAACCCTGCAGAAGGGGAAACGGGCTACATTTACCAACGCGACAAAGACCTGTTTCTAATGCTATGCTGTAGGTCTTTCCACATGATACCTGTGATAAAAAGTGCCCTGCCCTGGCAAAGTATTATACATATTAAGAAAGCCTGCAATCCAAGGCATTTGTAATACACATTTCTCCTTTTCTGTCTTCTTCCAAAGTAATCACTGAACCAACTGAGTAATGTCTGTTATCATCCTGCTGAGTGCCACCAATACTATTCAGTCTCATAATGATTTACATCAACAAAGCTCTTTACAAATACTAATTAATCCACAAAACCTCCTGGGGAAATACTGTAGGAAATGTTTATTCCATTTTACAAATTCAATCATTTTCAAAGGCTGCATGGCGGGTTCATGGCAGACTTGGGATATTCACTCAGGAATTTTTGAATCCTAACTGTGTTACTTGATTGGCAGAGAATACTGCTTCGCTTTTATAGTTATGGCTGAGCTTCTCCTCACCCCCTGGCTTGCCTTGTAAGCAGTTCAGTTGTTCTAAGCTCTGGGGGAAATGTGGGCTTTCCAGGCTTTTTCTGAGAAAGCACCAAGCCCAGCAATGCTTGGAGCCAGCCCTCTCCGCTGGTCCCCTTCCCTTCCCAAAAGCTTACTATTGGGGGTGAGATAAACTGTAGTAGTGAGGACTTGCAGAGGCATCCACACCTTATCTTTATGAACTATCAAATTACTGATGGGAAACCTGGGAAACAGGAATTCTAAATTCTCTCAGCTTAATCGATTAAAGTGGAAGACATTAGGAACTCTGCTACCCAGTAGCAATCTGAGCATGTTTAGACTGAACAGTAAATATTTAGTTCTAAAAGATGAGGTCTGAATATTGTTTCAAGCCCTCCATGTCAGTCTTCTTTGTTAACTTTAATTTTGCCTTTTCTTTCTCCTCCTCCACTCCCCCGGGGTAAGTTGCCATTAGTTAGTGTGGACATATTTCAAATAAAGGAAACACAAAATTTGACTCTTATTTTGTCTTGTGGGTGAGAGTAGAGCATGGTTGCTTATCTTATGATGTGGCACTTCGTGTGAATGGCTACTGATATTTTTTTGAGGGTGGAGTCTATTCCAAGGACCCATCACTGTATGCATTAGTTGTGCCTTAAGAAATTTTCTACCTCATTTAAATTAGTACGTGCTTTTGTATGATAGGTCTAGACTGATGTTTTGTCCTTCCTATGTATTTGCTTATCCCAGCATCATTATCACACTTTTTTATTTTTACATCTATTCTTTAGCAGTGAATATGAGTCATTACAAGGACGTGGGTGGCTGTGGTCTAAACCACTGAGCCTAAGGGTTGCTGATCGGAAGGTCGGCGGTTCAAATCCCCGCGACGGGGTGAGCTCCCATTGCTCAGTCCCTGCTCCTGCCAACCTAGCAGTTAGAAAGCACGTCAAAGTACAAGTAGATAAATAGGTACTGCTCCGGCGGGAAGGTAAACGACATTTTACATTCCAAGGGCCACTTTAGCACATCATTAATTCTGATCTTGGTCACTGGCCGCTGTATCATATTTTCTTGAAGTTCTTCAATCTCTTTTTCAATGTTTATTGTGAAAAAAATATATAGGAAACAAAATGCTACTGAGTCTAATTTTGGGAGGAAGAAGCATGTGGAGATTCATAAGGAGCAAAAGTGAAATGAAATACATGTAAAATACTCGTCTGGGTTTACCCTTAGTGTTTATCTGTCTTCAGTTAAAATAATAATTGGGTAAAATTGCTGCCACATATCTTCTTCAAGAGAGCTATGCAGAGAAGAAAGAATAACTTTATAGTATTTACACCAACCCCCAACCCACAGCATTAGTCAGTTTCTGTGGTCACATGTAACATTAAACCATGTTTTAATATTATAAAGATGAGCTGCAGCAAGCCTCAGGACTTCACAGGCCCTCCTCCTTTGGTCAATGTCAGAAAGAGAAATTGGAAAGTTTCTCCTTCTCTTTTTTGGATATATTCATACAATGTTGCCCGCCCCCCCTTACACAGTTGTGTGTTTTGTTCTTTTTCGTTTACTGCTTTATATTTGAAATGTTTTCAATAAAATATCATATATATATATATATAAAAGTTTCTCCTTCACACTGTGACATCCAAACCTGGACAAACTGTGGTTTGTCTTACCTATGATTTACTAAAAGAAGTCAATCTCAAACTGCATTTTATGAAGAGGGCTTGCTTTATTAAGCTATACTAAAGACTGAGCAGAATTTAGGGTTCTCAAGTAACATTGACTATATATAATAAAAAATAGGGAAAACAAGCTTCCAATTTTCTCCTGGTGGTCATGCTGGGAGAGCAGGGGGTAGGGGAGCTACAGTTCAGCATTAGAAGCAAACACAATTATTATCCACTCAATCTACTGACAAATGTGGTGGTTCCTGATATCTGATGCAAATCTACTTTCTGAATTTATCCTCAAATAGAAACCTGAAGGAAAGATTGCAATCACTTCACAGTAACTGATTTTATAACTGCTGCGAGCGGAAGCTGTGCCTGTAACAAAAAGTGAATTGCTTACTGAGATGACAAGTCAAGGTGTTATGTCCTACAAACTAACATGCTCTATCTCTATTTAGGGCAATGGAAAAGACCCCTATATCTTTGTTCAAAGGAAGCCTAGCATCTATGACAGGGCAGCTGATAAACAGGAGCACTATAAAATTGTTTTAAGGATTTACTTTAGTATGGATGACTCCAAACAATCTGATTTTCTGGTGAACCTTCTTATGTGCACAGGTTGATGCATTCTGTGTCAGTGGCCTTTTACAAATGACACCAGTGGGAGGAATCTGGCTTCCAGCTTGAAACCCAGCACGTTCACAAGAATTTCCAGAATCCCAGCTTTAACTTTTAAAAGTCTCTAGCTCTCAGAGTTGCACAGGAATAATAATAAAAACAAATCAATATACTGAAGTCAGAACATAGGGTGGGCAGTGTTTCCAAACAGCTAGTGGAAGGGAATGATTTGCCCTATTAGTATTCAGACAGTCCAGATCAAGCCAGTTATTCAGTATCTCTTGAGGTCTGGCCTTCTGGTACTTCTCCCCCCCCCCCCCCCAAAGAGTATACTTAAGGTCTAAGTGAAACATATGTTCCCAAAGAGACTATGGGTAGGTGGCAAGCATTATTTCAGAAGCTAAGCATCAAAACATTATTTAGATGTGGGCACCTGCTGGCAGAAAAACAACAACAGAGAAGAGCGCAGGAGGAGACACAGTGCTGGTGACCAACAACTGATTTCCATCAGTTGCTTGTCATCATTCAGTGAAGTCCCCAACATACTTGCAAATGTTTGCAATTCACACAACGTTTGTGGTCTGTTATGTGTGAGAGAAATGTTTTCTAAACCTCTGCAAGTGACACAGAGAGGAAAAGTTTCCTTTGCTAGAATCTTTGGCAC